>NC_140363.1:5450000-5832500 GCF_054491055.1 Hypomesus nipponensis | reverse complement strand
CATCGAAATAAGTCCCTCCAAACATTTATTCAGCATATGTGTGAATAATCTGTGTGAAATTGCTCCCGGTGATAGTTAGAGATATATAGGCAATTACAGGGTAATAGATTCAATCTCAGGCCATGAGAAACATAATTGGTTAGGGAGATACTGCCAGCGGCACTGAATACAGTAAAACGCTGCCATGATTAGAGATGCTTGGGAATAGACGTCAGTTGGAAACATCATTTCAAAAGAGGATATCTCAACGAGAAGCTTGTTTGTCATCTGATGAAGGATATGGAGAACATGAGCTTGGGGCGTCGGACCACACCCTCAGCAGCTTGTGACCACACCCTCAGCAGCTTGTGACCACACCCTCGTGACCACACCCTCAGCAGCTTGTGACCACACCCTCGTGACCACACCCTCAGCAGCTTGTGACCACACCCTCGTGACCACACCCTCAGCAGCTTGTGACCACACCCTCAGCAGCTTGTGACCACACCCTCGTGACCACACCCTCAGCAGCTTGTGACCACACCCTCGTGACCACACCCTCAGCAGCTTGTGACCACACCCTCGTGACCACACCTTCAGCAGCTTGTGACCACACCCTCATGACCACACCCTCAGGAGCTTGTGACCACAGGGGACCATCACCTTCTGACTCGACTTCCTCTCAGGTCAGCTGAAGAGTGTGTGTGTGAGAAGGTGTGTGAGGTGTGTGTGCGTGCGACAAGGTGTGAGGTGTGTGTGTGCGAGGATTTGTGTGAGGTGTGCGTGTGGTGTCAGTAGAGGCACTGTAGTTGAGATATTATGATTACACTGCCTGGCGGACTGTTTTCTGACTCTGAGCACTGAAACACTATTCGAACGGTGCACTTCTGATCCTTGATTCTTTGCACTCCAGCGTTATTTATGCATTATTTGGATGTCACTTTGGATAAAAGCGCCTGCTAAATTCGCACAATAAAAAATAAAACGGGAAGTGTGCTGGATAGCTCCGTGCCAGGACCTGACAGGAAGCAGTTGTGTGACATTTAATGAGCAAGGTGTGAACCACAGGCCGTATGTGTGCGAAGACGTCCACCATCGGACTGTGTGTGTGGAAGAATTCCTCTCACAGTGTGTACGTGTGGACATAGCCCCTTAGAGTGTGTGTGTGTGGGGGGGGTACATTCTTCTCAGTGTGTGTGTGTGTGTTTGTGTCCTCTGAGTGTGCGTGCGTGTGTGTGTTTGGTGTGGGAGCAGAGACAGTGAGCAGAGCAGGGGACAGATGGATGTGGCGTGTGCTTGTGTTTTGATGTGATGTCTTTCCTCATGGCTATGCAATTTATTCTGACGCACGGCTGCGCACACACTCTTTAATACGCACGGGCGCACACACGCACTCTCAGCGACGCACACATCGCCAGCAGTACACACACTCTGACAGGACACGCACCCATTGAGGCACACGACACCCACACACACCCACACACACATCACACAAGCAACTTAACAAGACCCATTAACCTGGATAACAAACTTCCTCTCTTTACAGGGAGAAGGTATCTAGGCTGATTCCCAGGTACAAATATAGAATATAGTCTCTGAACACATTAGGCGCGTTCAAATCTGTTCACAAGTCTCTTTATATGTCATAATTCATGTGTGTGCTCGTCAGGGGCGTAGCCAGAATAAACGTTTTGGGTAGGCCTAGAAAAGAAATATGAATAGGCATCTTTTCCGTTTTTTAACTCATTTGCTTTGCAATGTGCAGTTGGTGCTGAATTTTTCGGAGATGTTTTCGTTTTTTGGGTAGGCCTTATAACAAATTGGGTAGGCCTGTGCCTACCCAGGCCTACCCGTGGCTACGCCCATGGTGCGCGCGTCTTCATGACTTGAAGTGTGTGGCCATGTGTGTGACCATGTGTCAGGTGAGGTCTTCATGTTTTCATGTGTGGTCACCTGTGTGGTCGCATTTGTGTGTGGTTATTTTTGTGGTCCCTGATTGAAGTAACGACCCAGATACTGGAGAAAAAGGCAAGAGGAGAGAGGCAGGAGGAGAGAGGCAGGAGTGGTGAGGCCGGTGGAGTAGAGAGGCAGGAGTAGAAAGACAGGAGGAGAGAGGAAGGAGTAGCGAGGCAGGCCACAGGAAGATAAAGCAGTGTTTGGGGCGACATACTGCTGTTAGTGTTTACTGTAATTGTCCGGTGATCAGCGTGTTTCTTGGGTGAGTGGGGGCTGTTGAGCTGCACCTGGGAAACATGTGGATTCATTATGGCCCCCCCCCCCCTCTCCCTCCTGAGAGTACAGCACAGTATAGTGACCCTGAGGACAGAAGGGAGGTGGGGGGCAGAGAGAGAGGAGAAAGGGAGAGAAACAGAGGAGGAAGAGGGAGGGAGGGAGGGAGGGAGGGAGGGAGGGAGGGAGGGAGGGAGGGAGGGAGGGAGGGAGGGAGGGAGGGAGGGAGGGAGGGAGGGAGGGAGGGAGGGAGGGAGGGAGGGAGGGAGGGAGGGAGGGAGGGAGGGAGGGAGGGAGGGAGGGAGGGAGGGAGGGAGGAGGCAGTGGGGGGAGGGGAGCGGAAATGAGAGGACAATAAAAGGAATATGTTGACACCGAAGGGGCGGTGGGGGATGCTTTTAATTCCAGAACACACGTCTTATCTTGTTATTGTATTTGATATGATGGATGTTGTTGTCATTTCAGAAATGAACAGTAAACTATGAGAGGGAAGGTAACTGTTTACGTGCAACAATTCATTTTTGACAGGCAGTATTTCCTCTCAGCTGTTAGACACGATGTTGACCCTTGTGCCACAGGAAACTAAATAAGACCTAATTACAGAGTGAAATGGAGGCTAATTTCTCCTGATAAGGATCTTCACCTCCAGGCTGCATTCGTATTTCAGCAGAAGAGGGACCATTATCCGTGACATCAGTTAAAGCGCTGAAACTTCATTTAATCAGCCTCCTCTCAATATCCTGTAAGTGCACTCTCAAGAGATTGACTCGCAGTGTCCTTTACGGAGGAAGGGAAGGGCTTTAGTTGAAGCTGGGAAGCATATAATTGCCTCAGAGAGAGAGAGAAAGAAAGAGTGAAAGCAAGAGAGAGCGACCCGAGACAGGGAGAGAGACAGAGAGGGAGAGGGAGAGATCAGGGAAGTCAAATACAATGGTCCAAGCCAGAAAGAGCCCCATTACAGCTCTGTCTGTTCCAGGGGAGCGGCTGGAACCAATGGAGTGTAATTGCACACAATCTGTCTCAGGAGCTCAATCACTTTCCCCTCTGGGGGCAGGCTGGGGCCGCAACGTACACACACACTAATGTAATAAGCCCTCCCTGGAGATCCTACCTTTCACCTTGAACACAGACGTTAACACAGCCCAGACACCAGGCGTTAACTCGTCCACCGGTCTTCATTAACCAGATTGCATAATGAACCGCGAATATATTTACATCTGATTTGTGACATGTTTCGAAGGCACTGAGAGGGGTCTGGATCTGGGCTGAGCAGGGGGGAGACACCAGACCAGGTCTGTCCTTGTGTTTGTAGATGTCCCTCGTGCCCTCGTCCCTCCCTCCCCGTCTCCCCTCTCCTCCCTGCCGTCCCTCATACTTATATGTGAAAGACTTCACAGTGTGTTGTGTGTGAATGTGGACGTGTGCTCGATTTATGTGTTGGGGGTGTTGAGAGCGCGTGTCGGCGTGAGGGTGGTGGTGTGCATGGGGAGCGGGTGTGTGTGGAACATGTGTGTGTGTGTGTGTGGCCTCTACATGTTCTACATGTTATTACCGAGGATGGACGTACCCCAGGAAACCTAACCCTCCAAACAGCTTCAATCTCTCCCACCACATCCACAGACTTTAGCCTGTTGTCGTCTGAGTAAATATTCCAACGCGTATTAATATTTTACTGTTTATTGCGGTGATAAAGTCATTTCCTTTGAACAATATTCATAAAAAGAATTCCCCTACCCACCTACCCACACTCATACACAATCACACATATACTAAAGCACTTGTAGAATGGCGTGTTGCATAATAATCCTGTCGTTATAAATATTGATGTTATATGAGATGTTCAAATATTAATGTGTGGATTTAAGGTTTGGATGGGTATCAGTGTGATTTGTGGGCAACTGTGAAGCGCTTAGTGACTTTGCTTGATAAAAAGGGCAAATACATTTTGATTCCAGTTTCATGAGCAGCGTAACAGACCAGCATCTTCTCCAGAAGTTTCTTTTTTCTAAGTGCACAGATGACAACCGCACTCCAAAACAATAAGTCCTGGGTGATGGTGCACTCAGTTAAAGAGACTCACATTACCTATGCTGCTGTCAGATGTTGGCTGCATTAGATGGACGGCTGCTGTTGCCGTGGATATCAAACAGCCAAGAGACAGGCCCTGTTTGATCTACCAGTAGAAAGGACCTTATTAAGGGCAGGAAATTGTATGGGCTTGCTCCTGTTGGCTCCTAATCTGTGTGTCGGTGCATCAGAGTAACAGTGACAAGGCGAGATGTTGCATGTCAGCAGCTGCCCTCAGAATGCCACTAACCTACAACACTCAGAACAAGACCTGAACTAGGACTTCCTCTCTTTGCATTTCCTCATGTCATTTCTTGTTTTGGACCTGTTCCGGAAATACACAACCAGCACGTCCACATGTGAGCCCTGACTGACTCCTGCTACTGCTCCTATCGTGAGGAGCTTCACAACCCGCTATTGTGGACAGGGCTGTTTCGGTCCATGAGTCCATGTGAAGGCTGCTGGAATGACTAAACCAGGCGATTGGTAAAGGAGCAGCCTCAAGCGTCAGGTCCCTGTTGCGGAGGGTCAAGGAGAGGGCTCTGCGGGGCCAACCTGGCTCCTGCCAGCGATTGCCACGGAAGCCTGAACGGCTGGATTAGGGGTGGGGAATGATGGGCATTATCCACCCGTCACTGTGGCTGCTTCCAGGTACAACCAGCAGGAGATTGACGACTCCATCCTGTCATTGAAGGGTGAAGGTCAGCTTGGTGCACTGGGTCATTCAGGGTGCTAGCATGGTGCACTGGGTCATTCAGGGTGCTAGCATGGTGCACTGGGTCATTCAGGGTGCTAGCCTGGTGCACTGGGTCATTTAGGAGCCTGTAACCGATTTACAGTGGCGAGTGGCCATCACTACAAATAGATACGGGATCTTCTTGATCTTCCGCTGGGGAGGGAATGTGTGTTCCGTAACCCTGGTATGTGTTCTTTTGAGCCAGTGTTCCAGGTTACAAAGCCTTTTTCAGGTGCAGCACGGTGTATGAGGCTCGGGTGGGAGTTTTCATTGCCACCCTTTTAGAAAGACTTTTAGAAATCGATATCTCTCTCTACCCCCCCCCCCCCCCTTTCCATTTTCTCTGTTTATCTCTCTTTTTCTGTCTCTCTCGCATTCTCCAGAGGTCTCTCTCTCTTTTACTCCCACTCTTTTTCTCTCTCTCCCTCTCTCCCTCCTCTCTCTCCCCCGCCCTCTTCTTTGCCTGAGGTGGCCACATCTCTAGTCATGTACTGCACACAGACAAGTGAGGCTTAACAAACCTTTTCCATTAGTGTAATAACCTTCATGACTGAGCACACAGGGAGCCAGTCAAGAGCTGCAAAACGCTCCCACAGTCCCCAGTGAAAGGACCAGCCCTCTAGGACAAACGATCTAGCTCCATTTATTACAGCACTGCTCTGGAAATACACTTCAGATTCAATCCATCTCCCTGGTTTTACTGGTACACCAAACCTTCCGAGCTGAAAAGGAAATTGCATGATGACACAGTCACATTGCTGACACAGTGCTGCTTGAAAGTATGCAAAGTCAATGTTTAATTTGTGCAATGTCTAATTCAAAAAAAGTTTGGATCATGACACCTGCATGTAAACAGACTAGGGTTGCACATTTTTCTTTAGCTGTCGTCGACATTGTTACAGATCAGTCTATCGATTGATCTTTATTAAAACGACGGTGCAGACGCTCTCACCTCACCTCTAGATGAGCGCTAAACTTGAAAAAGCAAAAAACATTCGAACATCTTTGGATTAGTAGGCCTATCAACCTACAAATGAAAGGCTGACGACGCGCGGTGCGGATGTTTGGCGCATGCCACAAACAGTTTACTTTAAACAACCATATTAAACATCAACAAAAGCCATCAAAAAGGGCTCTCAAGCATTTCAACCATTTCTTTGAGAAACAACCAGTGGATGAGGCGCAGTCAAACTGAGATGACAGTTGTTTCGAGTTATACAGAGTACAAAGCCAATCAGAAGACATCCCTAGCTTTGATGGCTGTGTGAGAGCTGCCCTGTGGGCCTCATATACTGTAGGACTGTGTTCCAGTCAAAGCAGCACAGCAAGCTGTGTTAGCTGTGATAGTAGTGCAGCTGCATTTGCAATGTTAGCTGTGTATGTCAGCTGTTGCTGTGCCGCCTCTGGCATTCTGGATGTGCTGCCATGTGCTCTCTAAAACTGAGTAACACTCCACATTCTAGTAACATTAGTGACCTGGGTGGTAGTGATATGGCTCCACATTCTAGTAACATTAGTGACCTGGGTGGTAGTGATATAGCTCCACATTCTAGTAACATTAGTGACCTGGGTGGTAGTGATATGGCTCCACATTCTAGTAACATTAGTGACCTGGGTGGTAGTGATATGGCTCCACATTCTAGTAACTTTAGTGACCTGGGTGGTAGTGATATGGCTCCACATTCTAGTAACATTAGTGACCTGGGTGGTAGTGATATAGCTCCACATTCTAGTAACATTAGTGACCTGGGTGGTAGTGATATGGCTCCACATTCTAGTAACATTAGTGACCTGGGTGGTAGTGATATGGCTCCACATTCTAGTAACATTAGTGACCTGGGTGGTAGTGATATGGCTCCACATTCTAGTAACATTAGTGACCTGGGTGGTAGTAATATGGCTCCACATTCTAGTAACATTAGTGACCTGGGTGGTACGGATATGGCTCCACATTCTAGTAACATTAGTGACCTGGGTGGTAGTGATATAGCTCCACATTCTAGTAACTTTAGTGACCTGGGTGGTAGTGATATGGCTCCACATTCTAGTAACATTAGTGACCTGGGTGGTAGTGATATGGCTCCACATTCTAGTAACATTAGTGACCTGGGTGGTAGTGATATGGCTCCACATTCTAGTAACATTAGTGACCTGGGTGGTAGTGATATAGCTCCACATTCTAGTAACTTTAGTGACCTGGGTGGTAGTGATATGGCTCCACATTCTAGTAACATTAGTGACCTGGGTGGTAGTGATATGGCTCCACATTCTAGTAACATTAGTGACCTGGGTGGTAGTGATATAGCTCCATATTCTAGTAACATTAGTGACCTGGGTGGTAGTGATATGGCTCCACATTCTAGTAACATTAGTGACCTGGGTGGTAGTGATATGGCTCCACATTCTAGTAACTTTAGTGACCTGGGTGGTAGTGATATGGCTCCACATTCTAGTAACATTAGTGACCTGGGTGGTAGTGATATGGCTCCACATTCTAGTAACATTAGTGACCTGGGTGGTAAGAAATATGGCTCCACATTCTAGTAACATTAGTGACCTGGGTGGTAGTGATATGGCTCCACATTCTAGTAACATTAGTGACCTGGGTGGTAGTGATATGGCTCCACATTCTAGTAACATTAGTGACCTGGGTGGTAGTGATATGGCTCCACATTCTAGTAACATTAGTGACCTGGGTGGTAGTGATATGGCTCCACATTCTAGTAACATTAGTGACCTGGGTGGTAGTGATATGGCTCCACATTCTAGTAACATTAGTGACCTGGGTGGTAGTGATATGGCTCCACATTCTAGTAACATTAGTGACCTGGGTGGTAGTGATATAGCTCCACATTCTAGTAACATTAGTGACCTGGGTGGTAGTGATATGGCTCCACATTCTAGTAACATTAGTGACCTGGGTGGTACGGATATGGCTCCACATTCTAGTAACATTAGTGACCTGGGTGGTAGTGATATAGCTCCACATTCTAGTAACTTTAGTGACCTGGGTGGTAGTGATATGGCTCCACATTCTAGTAACATTAGTGACCTGGGTGGTAGTGATATAGCTCCACATTCTAGTAACATTAGTGACCTGGGTGGTAGTGATATGGCTCCACATTCTAGTAACATTAGTGACCTGGGTGGTAGTGATATAGCTCCACATTCTAGTAACATTAGTGACCTGGGTGGTAGTGATATGGCTCCACATTCTAGTAACATTAGTGACCTGGGTGGTAGTGATATGGCTCCACATTCTAGTAACTTTAGTGACCTGGGTGGTAGTGATATGGCTCCACATTCTAGTAACATTAGTGACCTGGGTGGTAGTGATATAGCTCCACATTCTAGTAACATTAGTGACCTGGGTGGTAGTGATATGGCTCCACATTCTAGTAACATTAGTGACCTGGGTGGTAGTGATATGGCTCCACATTCTAGTAACATTAGTGACCTGGGTGGTAGTGATATGGCTCCACATTCTAGTAACATTAGTGACCTGGGTGGTAGTAATATGGCTCCACATTCTAGTAACATTAGTGACCTGGGTGGTACGGATATGGCTCCACATTCTAGTAACATTAGTGACCTGGGTGGTAGTGATATAGCTCCACATTCTAGTAACTTTAGTGACCTGGGTGGTAGTGATATGGCTCCACATTCTAGTAACATTAGTGACCTGGGTGGTAGTGATATGGCTCCACATTCTAGTAACATTAGTGACCTGGGTGGTAGTGATATGGCTCCACATTCTAGTAACATTAGTGACCTGGGTGGTAGTGATATAGCTCCACATTCTAGTAACTTTAGTGACCTGGGTGGTAGTGATATGGCTCCACATTCTAGTAACATTAGTGACCTGGGTGGTAGTGATATGGCTCCACATTCTAGTAACATTAGTGACCTGGGTGGTAGTGATATAGCTCCATATTCTAGTAACATTAGTGACCTGGGTGGTAGTGATATGGCTCCACATTCTAGTAACATTAGTGACCTGGGTGGTAGTGATATGGCTCCACATTCTAGTAACTTTAGTGACCTGGGTGGTAGTGATATGGCTCCACATTCTAGTAACATTAGTGACCTGGGTGGTAGTGATATGGCTCCACATTCTAGTAACATTAGTGACCTGGGTGGTAAGAAATATGGCTCCACATTCTAGTAACATTAGTGACCTGGGTGGTAGTGATATGGCTCCACATTCTAGTAACATTAGTGACCTGGGTGGTAGTGATATGGCTCCACATTCTAGTAACATTAGTGACCTGGGTGGTAGTGATATGGCTCCACATTCTAGTAACATTAGTGACCTGGGTGGTAGTGATATGGCTCCACATTCTAGTAACATTAGTGACCTGGGTGGTAGTGATATGGCTCCACATTCTAGTAACATTAGTGACCTGGGTGGTAGTGATATGGCTCCACATTCTAGTAACATTAGTGACCTGGGTGGTAGTGATATAGCTCCACATTCTAGTAACATTAGTGACCTGGGTGGTAGTGATATGGCTCCACATTCTAGTAACATTAGTGACCTGGGTGGTACGGATATGGCTCCACATTCTAGTAACATTAGTGACCTGGGTGGTAGTGATATAGCTCCACATTCTAGTAACTTTAGTGACCTGGGTGGTAGTGATATGGCTCCACATTCTAGTAACATTAGTGACCTGGGTGGTAGTGATATGGCTCCACATTCTAGTAACATTAGTGACCTGGGTGGTAGTGATATGGCTCCACATTCTAGTAACATTAGTGACCTGGGTGGTAGTGATATAGCTCCACATTCTAGTAACATTAGTGACCTGGGTGGTAGTGATATGGCTCCACATTCTAGTAACATTAGTGACCTGGGTGGTAGTGATATGGCTCCACATTCTAGTAACTTTAGTGACCTGGGTGGTAGTGATATGGCTCCACATTCTAGTAACATTAGTGACCTGGGTGGTAGTGATATGGCTCCACATTCTAGTAACATTAGTGACCTGGGTGGTAAGAAATATGGCTCCACATTCTAGTAACATTAGTGACCTGGGTGGTAGTGATATGGCTCCACATTCTAGTAACATTAGTGACCTGGGTGGTAGTGATATGGCTCCACATTCTAGTAACATTAGTGACCTGGGTGGTAGTGATATGGCTCCACATTCTAGTAACATTAGTGACCTGGGTGGTAGTGATATGGCTCGACATTCTAGTAACATTAGTGACCTGGGTGGTAGTGATATGGCTCCACATTCTAGTAACATTAGTGACCTGGGTGGTAGTGATATGGCTCCACATTCTAGTAACATTAGTGACCTGGGTGGTAGTGATATAGCTCCACATTCTAGTAACATTAGTGACCTGGGTGGTAGTGATATGGCTCCACATTCTAGTAACATTAGTGACCTGGGTGGTACGGATATGGCTCCACATTCTAGTAACATTAGTGACCTGGGTGGTAGTGATATAGCTCCACATTCTAGTAACATTAGTGACCTGGGTGGTAGTGATATGGCTCCACATTCTAGTAACATTAGGGACCTGGGTGGTACGGATATGAATCCACATTCTAGTAACAAGTGCGTTGTGTTCGCCAGCCTCATGTCACGCAGATCCGGGAGAGCATCCCAGTTTGCAGGCCTTGACTCGCTTGAGGTATCTGCCCAGATATTCATTAATTCAAGATGTTGGTGTGTCAGGTGTCCACACCCAACGTTTCAGGCGCAGGTGGAGTAGGAGAGAATCCGATTGGAGCAATTTGAGGGCCAATTTGAGCAAGCCCCCTGTCTTGCCGTCAGCTCTGCTCTCAGACACAACTTTCAACATGTCTACTAGACATGACCCCACACGAACCCATGTAAGCCCATGTGACCACACACAACAGCCAGTATGGATAAGAAGCCCTTCCTTCAGATGGGCGGAAAAAGCAAAATGTCTGAAGGCGTCCAGATTTTGAGCTGGAACAAGTGGATTTTGAGAATTATTTACGACTCCACACATGAATGATAGAAACTCCAGTCTTCCACGGTTCTACAACATCAGCTACAGTGTTAGATCGTTGTGGTGAGGTGTCTTTTCCAAAAGCCTGAAAATATAAATTTGAGCGTAACCCCTAAAAATTGGGTTTTCAGACAATGTTCTCCAAAGCTGTGGTGTAATTGTATCAAATGAAACAGCACCTGTTCATTACCCGAGCACTTGAATCAATCTGGGGGGTTTAAGATCTTTTTCTTCCCCCAGAAGGTACAGTTAATTAAGTAGAGACGGTGCTCCTCCAGAATGTGTGGAGAGATAACGCGAGGCTCTCTCTACATCTGTCAGATAAGTTGCCAGGTGGAGACTTGTTCTTCAGTCTGTTTTTGGGTGTTAATCACCGTGGACGACAGGGGCCTCTCAGGGGAGCGAGGGTTTAGAAAGAAAAGCTGTTATCTTTCACAGAGCTGAAGAAAGAGCATTTGGCCTTCTTTTGGTTGGAATCAGACTAACGGGACGCTTATTGGCGATTCCCCCGATGGCCTTGTTGAGTGCCTAGTGGGGTGTTTGTATCAAAGAATAATACAACGTACACAGTTGAACAGACATTTTTTTCCAGTGGAGTCAAACAGTCAGCAAAACAGCTGATAAAACGCTCTGCGGCATTTTTATCTGGATCATCATAATCATTTGTTGTGTTTAAATTAGTTTGAGGCCATCGCCCAACGCTCTTAACATAATGAATGGGATGCACACTGTTGACTACCAACTGCTCCAGACTCCATGCCTCCATGCATCATCATTCCATCTAAATTGCTATTTTAGGGCAAAGCAAACACGTTTGGCTCTTTGATTAATTGGGTATGCTTGTAGTAATGTTTAGATATTGCCGCAGCGCAGCAAGGTTGGGCAGCGGTTGTCTCCACTGTCATGGCGACAGCTGGCAAGCACAGTGGATGACATGGGTGCTGACTTGTCGCAAATGATTGATACATTAATTAGGATGTTTAGACAGCAGACGACAACAAATCAATAAAGTTGTTGTAACCAGTCTGGGGTTCCAAGCATTACACTGACAGTGTTGTAATCTGACTGCTCACGGTGTCGTTGTGGCGGTGTGCGTTCATGTGAGGAGTCAGGATGAGGTCTGGCCCTCAGCTTCCTCCCCTGGTACATGTAAGTTACAGCCACATGTTTGTGTATGTATATTGCTAGCTGTGTCCGTATAGTTTTGTGTACTGTCTTCCTTTTCTCCCCTCACTCTCATTGCTACATTCAAATCAAATCAAAATGGACTTGTATAGCCCTTTTTACACGCAAGCATGTCACAGAGGGCTTCACATATGCCCATAGAACTGCCCCACAACCAACCCAAACCTTCAAGGAAGACAAGGAAAACTCCCAGAAAAACTCACTGGAGGAGAACAAATTGAAGAAGCCTTGGGAGGAGCAAATCAGTGAGGGATCCCCTCCTCCAGAGACGGTTGGTGAAAGAGAGGTGCAGAACACAGGCTTAACATAGTCATACAGCAGGGAAGTGTCAATGGGTGTTGAATCACCAAAATCCATTGTTCAACTCTGTAGATGTAGGAAGGGACCGGGAATCTTGCTGTTGCCCGTCATGGAAACCGGTTCTGGGTGGCGAACAGGTCCAGCGTTGGAAGACCGAAGACCAGACAGATGCTGACAGCTCAAAGCCCCCACACCACAGGGGATGTGTGGAGAGGGGACAGAGAGAGGAGAGCAGGGATTAGAGAATCCCAGGAGCAGCTAACAGTAACAGTCATATTAGAATGAGATGCCCACCGGTCAAGTGTGGACTAGTGCAGCAATTTAGCAGAGCAAAAAAAAGGTATTTGATGCAGCCCCAGAGACTAAATCAGTGCCATCCTCCCTCGGTTGGAACAGGAAATCTGTTCCAGGGGAGAGAACTCTTAAACGAATGAGAATGATGAGATGAGATGGATGAGAATGCTCCGTCCCCCATCGTCACCAACTAGTAACAGAAACAAGAACAGTAACAATATACAGTAACAGGTTTACTTTATTTGTAAAATCTAGATGGGGCAACATGAACATATTGAAGTTTTACTTGTAATTTAAAAGTGACATGTGATGCATATACAAAAACACATTAAGGTTTACATAGAAAGTACATACACACATACTTTAGCAGTCATTGGACACTTGTTGTCATAGAATTGACTAAACAAGAACGTTTTTAACCTAATTTTGAATGTCGAAACAGTATCAGCCTCCTTAATTGAAACAGGTAATTTGTTCCAGAGAAGAGGTGCTCTATATGAGAATGCCCTGCCTCCAGCAGTTTTTTATTAATTTCGGGATCAACCAGATAGCCGGAATCTTGAGATCTAAGTGTCCTTGCGGGGTGATAGGGTGCAAGGAAAACAGAGAGGTAAAGTGGTGCCAATCCTTGCAGAGATTTGTAGGTTAGTAATAGAACTGTGAAATCAGCTCTGGCTTGGATAGGGAGCCAGTGTAGAAAAACGAGAGTAGATGTTATGATCAAACTTTCTGGTTCTAGTCAATAGTCTAGCAGCAGCATTTTTCACCCGCTGTAAAACATTGTTTTTGTTAATTGGGAGGCCAGAGAACCACACATTGCAGTCCAGTCAGGATGTAACAAATGCATGTACTAGTTTTTCAGCATTATCCTTTGAGAGGAATTTACGTATTTTGGCTATGTTACGTAGATGGAAAAATGCAGTTCTGGTAATTTGCTTAATATAGTACTCAAACGAAAGGTCTGGGTCCATTGTGACTCCTAGATTTTTAACCAGCTGGCTTTGAAAGACATTCAGGTGTCCGTCTGTGATTGCCTATCACAGGGGCGCCGTAAGACCCAAAGTGTGCCAGTAAAATCCAAAGTTTGAGTTTTAACAATTTACTTTATTAGTCAGTGCATGCATTTAGATTGATAATACATGAAAAAATTAACGCAGTATCCCAATCAACGCTTGTAAAATCAAAGCATTTGAACCAAAAACACAAACAGATGCCTGCAGAATTCCACGTCAGTGCTCTTCTGAGCTTGCCAAATAGCCACTGCAGAACGCACACAAAAGTCCAGGTGTTGGACAATCATCATATTTGGACTAAAACGTTAAAACAATATTACATGAAGCTCAAAAAACTCTATTTGCGCTCAAATTAACGCAAAAAAAAAGTGCGCGTTCGGATTAACTATTGATGTCCCTGCTAAAGCTGATATCAAAATTGCATCCCTGAACTGTTGTACAGTGAGTTAAGCAAGGGGAGTTTCTGTAGCCTCGTGGTGCATTGTGCCCAGCAAGATTGAAAGAAAAAAAAAAGGATACGAGGCCTGTGCCCCAGAAGAGTTTTATGTCTAACAACGCCTCTGGGATATAAACTCTAGCGGGTGCCACCCCATGTGTTACGTATAGTGGTGTTTTTGGTTAAGTAGCTTGGACACTTGTATAATTAACTTTTCTTTGCCCCTGTTTCTTCTCTCATTGCTCTCCTGTGGCGTTTGTTGTGTAATAAATACAACTTTTTGTATATAATAATTTGCTGGGCGAAGTGCAGATTGCCAATCACATTTCATTTTGTATTTGTTAGGCCTCTCCCTCGATGGGGACCGACCAAAGAGAGGCTTGTAATAATGGACAGCAGGGGATGTTAGGGGAGATAACTCCCATTTCGGTCAAGACACTCGTGACTGATTTCACCATTTATTTATATACATGAGAATAAGTTTAACTTTGGCGGAATGGATGTAGCCGACATGGGGAAGCGCTCCCTGCCTTCACTGCATCATGCATGACGTGAGGCAGGGAGCAACAATGAAATCCCCCAACGGCAGGTAAAGACAGATAACATGGGGGAGAAGGGGACGGTGGTGGGTGGCAGCAGCGCAGAACACAAAGGTAATCGAGGACGTGTGTGCGTGCGTGCGTGCATGGGTGTGACTTTATATTGCTGCCTATTGAGTTAAGCCTATGGGCTGAGAACACGACGATATGATGCGCGCTACCCGATTGCCATGCCTGAACTAGCTTCGCTCATGTAAGTGACGTTTCAGGTACATAACTAGCATGTTGGTGATGTTTCAGGTATATAACTAGCATGTAGGTGATGTTTCAGGTATATAACTAGCATGCAGGTGACATTTCAGGTATATAACTAGCAAGTAGGTGATGTTTCAGGTATATAACTAGCATGTAGGTGATGTTTCAGGTATATAACTAGCATGCAGGTGACATTTCAGGTATATAACTAGCATGTGGATGATGGTTCAGGTAGACAATCATGTGTAGGCGATGTGTGGTGCTGTAGTTTCTCTACCAGTTGTGGTTCTGTGCTCACAGGGCTAGGGTATTCATGGCTGTGCTCAATGTCCATCCTCAGAGGCGAATAGTAGAAAAAAACAGGTTCAGGTGGATGGAAGCAAGGGTGGAGACCACAGCCCAGCAAGAAACAGCTGAGGCGATGCATGAACACTGGTTGTCTGATGAGCTTCGCATATTTGATGAGAAGAGAAGAAATTCTCCCCCTATACTTTCGGCTCGACCCCTCCCCCCCCTCCCCCCCCTCCCCCCCCATCCTCTGGAATCATGTTCTCACCCGGCAAGCGTTTGGGAGCAAACAGAGACATGTTTAGTTTGGGTGTTGAATTTGAACTGTTTTAAAATAAGAGAATGAGCATGACGATTTCACCAGAGTTTGTTTGGGTATTCCACCTCGTCAGAGAAAATATAGCCCGGGGTTTATGGGCTGTCTGGCGAAGGATGGAAATGCTGTGTGCTCCCTGGCCTTCCTCTTTCCCTCATGATCCTTTGTCATCGCTGTGACTTTAATCAGAAGCCAAGGATACACTTTTGATCCCTGGAAAAGATTGTTATTGCGTTTTCGTAGCCGTTTTATTTGTGTCAAAAAGTCTGAACATATGCAAGAGTATTCATGGTCCTGGAATCATCCTCTCGATTGAGTCATAGGACCCACAGTTACATTCCAACATTTACATCCCCACAGTAACATAACTATAGTAACATCCATGGTGTGTGTTCTGTTTGGATTCTAGCTCACATTTCTCATGTGTCTCTCAAGTGTTCCAGTCAAGAGGTTGTTTTAATAAAGTATCTCGAGGAGGCATTCATGATCCTGTGATATTTTCCATCTTGCTGAAAGACCTGGACCTCTCTCATATTGCTGTAATATAATATGTAATGTAATATCAAATTCAAACATGGTTCACTAAGTGGCACCTCAATCGAGAAATGCATTTGAAACGTGTGTATGTCTGCGTATGTGTGAGAGTGTGTTTCCATGTGTGAAAGTGTGTGAGTTGTGTGTGTGTGTGTGTGTGTGAGAGAGTGAGAGAGTGAGAGAGTGAGAGAGAGAGACTGAGAGTGTATGTGTGTCTCAGGGGTTAGCTAGCAAGGTTAGTTAGCAGGGCTGTAAACGTGCTGGATGTTCCAGAGAGTCTTGGTGCCGTTCCTCTCACACGAAGCAGAGCAGGATGGACCTGCAGGACGTTGGTCCTCCCAGCATGCACAACTTCTGAATGACATCACCCACAAGTGACTCCACAGCAGACAACCAGACAGACAGCTAGACAGACAGACAGCCAGACAGACACAGACACACAGACAGTCTCTCTATCCAGACAGACAGCGTCACCACGTCAGCTGAGCCCCTCCCCTGAGTGTGCGGGGAGAGGAATACAAAACACATCATTCCAAAGCAATCTCCCTCACAGCGGGTTCCTCTGACCCCACTGTGGGAGAGAGATGTATATATTTACTGCTTTTAAAATGAATCAGTCACAGCGAGGGACTCCTGCAAACACACACAACAGAACCAGAATGAAACCTCTCGCGTTTCCGGCCCCCGCGCTCCCTCCCAGAGCTCCCTGTAAGCGACGCACACAGGTGTGCCACAGCATCGCAGGCTTGAAGAAGGGGGTCTGTGGAATCCGAATACCACCTCAGACTCAACCAGTGTCGCGGTGCCGGTTCTCTCTGGAAGAAAGAGGCGCCTGTGTTGGTGCCTGGCCATGCATTCTCCTCCCTTATCCTACACGGGGTTTATGATTGTAGCGCTAAAACAGAGCGAGCTGTCAAGGCGCTAACGGCTAAATGATGAATGCCCCAACGGGCACGCTGTTTGTTTGTTTGTTTTGGGCGCACAGCGGAATTGAATTTCATGCTCACTTGTTGAGGTGTTATTTCTTGGCCGTGCCCCCTCTGCCTCTTCCTGGCCGGCCGTATTGATTTAATGGAATAGTTTTGTTATCGGAATAAAAAGGGATGAAGCAGAGGAGGATGATAGTGGGTGAGAGAAAATAATGAGTTCTTTCATCTTGGCAGTGAGGGTGTCTGCGTCACCCCGGCTTCCCAGGGAGACGTACACAGCTTAAGGAAACGTTTAATTAGAAAATGTCAGCCTTGCGTCTGCGCTCTCTGTGTGTGGAATAATAATGTTTTTGATGTGACTATGACAGCACGTTCCCCGACGATTCTGGCAGAGCCGAGCCTAGACAGGCAATCCATTGATTTTGAAGAGGTGAAGAAAATAATGAGCTACAGCAGCCTTGTGTTGAAAGAGTGTGGCAGTCATCCATGCGCGCAGGCCTCTCTTCCTTGAGGACATTGTAGACTCATGGAAACCAGCAACAGGTAGTCAGATGGCCGAGTGGTTAGGGATTCAGGTTGTTAATCAGAAGGTTGCCGGTTCGATTCCCGGCTATGCAAAATGACGGTGAGGCCTTGGGCAAGGCACTTCACCCTACTTGCTTCGGGGAATGTCCCTGTACTTACTTACTTTGGATTAGAGTGTCTGCTAAATGACTAAAATGTAAACACGTTTCCTGCTCGGTGGAAGAACGTATGTCTTTCTCCATTTTCTGGAGTGTCATCCTCCGGCGGGGGGGGGGGGGGGGATCAGCTTGTTTGAGTTTCAGATCCACAGGGGGCCACACAGGTAAATTAAGCGCCCCCCATCCGCCTGTAATCCCTGTTAAAACTGACATGGATCAAGTTGTCGTGGGAAGCGTCTCTTTCCCTGGCTTCATTAAGATCTGTGGTCTCAGCTGGCCTGGCTGGTTTACTTTGGCCCGCTGGTCAAACAAACACCTAGTCCCTCAGAGAGACTCTCAGAGGAGTCACACAACCAGCAGAGAGGAGAAGGAGAGGAGGAAAGGAGGTGGAGAGGAGGTCGAGGGATGCCAGAGAGGAGAGGAAGAAAGAAGGAGTTGAGGAGGAGGAGAAGATAAGGAAGAGGAAAGTAGAGAGGGGTGCTAGAAAAGACAGGAGGAGAGAGTGGATGACAAGAGGAGAGGAGAGAAAAGAGGAGAGGGGAGAAGAAAGAGGAGAGGATGGGTGATGAGAGGAGAGAGGAGACAAATGGAGGATGAAGAAGAGGAGAGGGGAGAGGAAAAGGAGAAGAGGAGGAGAAAGTTAGGAGAAGAAGATGAGAAGAGGACAGGGGAGAGAAGAAGGAAGGGGAAATGAGAGAAGAGTAAGAAGAGGAAAGGAGATAGGAGGAGGAGAGAAGAAAGGATAGGTGGAGAGGAAAGGAGAGAGCAAAGGAGGAGAGAGGAGAGGGGGAGATGGGAGAGGAGGAGAAGAGGAGAAGAGGGGAAGAGGAGAAGGGGAGAAGAGGAGAAGAGAAGATAGGAGGAGGAGAGAAGAAAGGATAGGTGGAGAGGAAAGGAGAGAGCAAAGGAGGAGAGAGGAGAGGGGGAGATGGGAGAGGAGGAGGAGAGGAGAAGAGGAGAAAAGGAGAAGAGGAGAAGAGGAGAAAAGGAGAAGAGGAGAAGAGAAGATAGGAGGAGGAGATAGGAGGAGGAGAGGGGTGTCAGAGATGAGAGAAGCCTGCATCTGGATCACAGCCATCACACAAAGCTGAATTCAGTTATCACATGGGAGGGTCTAACAGACACACACACAACTTCACACAAACACACGCACACTTTCACATACTCACACGCACACACTCACGCATGCACAAACTCAACCTCACACACACACACACTTGTGTGCGTGCACACACACCCACGCACACACACGTCCCTGTGCAGAAGCTGATATGAAAGTACATCCAGCCCTCCAACAGCCTGAAGATGAGAAAGTTCAGCGGAGGTGATTGGATTACGCTCTGCTCTGCCCTCCAGAACCCCTCGCACTGCCACGGCCAGACCGCTGTTTCTGAACGGAAACACACAGACGTCAAGTCTCCATCCTGAACCGGGCTGTGGCAGGTTAACGCAGGGAGCTTCACCGCATCCCTGTGACCAGCTGTTGCTGCCCTCACGCAGAGCAGTACTCTGGATGCTCAGGATGCTGCACACACACACTCAATGCACGCGCACACACGTGCGCACGCACACACACACCGCACGGACAAGCACACTGCGCCACACTGAACCAGGGACGGGTGTGTTTCGGACTCTCTGTCCTCTTGGAGTTATACACGATCACTCAAATGAACAATGAGTGTCGGTGTGTGAACCAGTTAAAGCACAGGGGGTCTGAGTGCTTTGATGTTGGTGCTGAAGGAAAGAATGCCGGCTGACTGGGAAGCTGACTGACGGCTTCCTGACAGGCTTTCAGAGAGGGGATCTAGAGATAATCCCCCAGCTGTACAGTACAGTCTGAACCAGGCCAACCTATTGATCCCCGGAACAGTAGAAGAAGCCTTTCTCAATGACATTGCCATCCATGACACTGCGATGTAAGCTCTGATACAGGGAGCACGTGAGCGGAGGGCAATGATCAAACAGCTGCTCAGTTGATACTCTCATCTGGTATTCACAGCTGGTGTCTGGTATCGTTCACATGATGTGGTATCTGGTATGACTCACATCTGGTATTTGGTATTTTTCACATCTGGTATTTGGTATCTTTCACATCTGGCATCTGGTACCCCCCCCCCCCCCAGCACCTCAGTCCCCCCGGCCCCCAGATGCTACACACACACGTGAGCTCTACCACATGCGTGTCCCACAGGCCCCTCAACCTGACTACAGTCACAAACTGCGGTAGTCTGTGTTCCACACCTCTAACTGCCAATTACACAGCAGTAAAGACCCATTACCCTGAGATAACACGCGCTGCTGAGAGACACCAGCCAGTCTTAGCTATATCAGCGCTAGTGTAAAGAGGATGCGATTAAGGGCTTGTTGAGAAGGGAATAAGTTAATTAATTAGATATATTACTGTGATATTAAATTCATGTATCTGTGGAGAGCTCACCCCAGCTGAAGCCATAGAGACTTTTAAGACTTGGTATCTTTTAGTTATGACAATACTTCATAATTGAAGACGTCTTGGTGGGAACTAATGCATTCATAATTCATGTTCATGAATATCCAAGCTGCACTTAAGGAGTAAATGCTGTGTTTGGTTTCCCAGCCATCTGCCATGTCCACACTGCACACACAGAGCTCATTCAGAGCAGTAACTAATGAAGCTGGTCATTCTTTATGCAATGCATACATAAGACCTCAAGAGAACATGGCGCCCAGCATCAATAAGTGATGTTTCTCTCCCCACGAGCTCCATGCTATATCAAATGCTACAGACATTCTTCTTCTATGGCACAAACCTCTTTCCAGGTTTCAAAGAAGGATTCGGTATCCACTCCCGATCTCCCACACGCAGCTAGCTGAACTGAAGAGGCAACAACACAGTGACCAACCGCAGAGAGCATGCCGGCTTCAGCTCCTTCATCCAGTGGTGCTCAGGAGCCACGTTAACTGAGGCCAGCAGGCAGACTGAGACAGGACGATGACAGCAACCCTTTGTGCGCTTTTCAGGAATCATACTTTCTCCTTGTGTGCCTAGTGTATGGTATGAAATTGTCAAACCAAGAAATGGTTCCAAGCAAACTTTAAAGACCCCGGACGACAAGTCATCAGTCACTGCCCAGCAAGGGTCAAGAATATTAGATTATTTTTTTAAGAGCAAAGAGCAAGTGACAATAACGTGGGCAAAACTGCCCGAGAAAGCACCGGAATGCTAGCTGAGGCTCAGAAGCCAGGGAGGACTGCTGATACGATAGCATTCCCAGCATGCACAGCAATCGTCACCAACATTCTAGGCCCACAAGCAGCGAAAGAAATTGCAAAGATTCCGTTGTCGAACTGTACAATTGGAAGGCGAATCAATGACACGTCTGCAGATATTGAAGACAAGGTTTTTGGAATCTGATCCGGTGGGACATTTGCCTTCCAAGTTGACGAATCAACAAACGTCAGTGGGCATGATTCACTCTTGGCAAATGTTTGATATGTAGATGGGGACCATGTCAGAGAAAGGTTTTGACTTGCAAGCCAATGCTTGACGAAAACATCCGGAGAGGAGATTTATGGTGTGACAACTGAGTTGGAGAATTGTCAGTGTCTGCTACCATAAAATGCATGCTAAGGCCAAACCCAAATGTGCCAAACTCCATGCTTACTCTGGCTGCACAGACGCTGCTAAAAGAACTCTCAGATGTACTGGACGGAGGGTGTCACAAAGTTACGGGAGTTACAGGTGAGACAGCGTTCCAGGAGAGACAGTTTTGCAGGACAGACAGTGTTACAGGAGAGACAACATTTCAGGAAAGACAGTGTTACAGGTGAGTGTCACAGGAGAGACAATCCCTCTGTTACATCCTGGATTTGTATCCTGTCGGAGAGTTGTCATGCTTGTGCCTCGCTGACACATGAAAACTATAAGGTTAATGACTGCTCCTTCTTCTCCTCCATCGCTCAGTACGTACCCTTACACCACCCTGTCTGTCTGACCCCACCCTGTCTGTCTGACCCCACCCTGTCTGTCTGTTCCAGCATGTGAAGGTTCCAGCATCTGCCAAGCTGGGACGGACTCTGCAGGAGAACCCTGACAGAACGAGTCAATACCACAAGACAGGAGTGTCTCCCTCCCTCCATCTCTCTCCCTTCCTCTCTCTCTCTCTCTCTCCCCCTCCCATCCTCCCCCCCCCCCCTCTCTCTCAGCAGGTGTCAAGGGAGGTGGGACTTGTCCCTGCTTTACCCTTGTCTGAGACTGGGAATTTAGATCATGATTACTGGATTATTTCTAGAAATAAACATGAATTCACAAATTCAAATTTGGGTTCCAAATTCATTTGTAAATGAGCATGGTTATATATGAATATGCATTTGTGCATGGTAGGTGTTAATTGGAGTATGTGTGTGTATAAGTGAGTGTGAATGTGTGTAATGTATGTGTGTGCACGTGTGCATTTGTTTGTGTGTGTGTGTCATGTGTCTGAGCTCGTCTATTTTAAAACAGATCCATCTGTCATGTTCATTTATTCCGGTTTCTAAGTACAACAACAACAACAAACTTCCCCAGACAGGACAGTCAGAACAGGCAATTCTCTCTCTCTCTCTCTCTCTCTCTCTCTCTCTCTCTCTCTCTCTCTCTCTCTCTCTCTCTCTCTCTCTCTCTCTCTCTCTCTCTCTCTCTCTCTCTCTCTCTCTCTCTCTCTCTCTCTCTCTCTCTCTCTCTCTCTCTCTCTCTCTCTCTCTCTCTCTCTCTCTCTCTCTCTCTCTCTCTCTCTCTCTCTCTCTCTCTCTGCATCAATGACATACTGTCTTTCTGCCTCCCTCCCTCATCTCTCCAGTCTGCATGGATCAGACCTCCACATCAGGGGGAACACCAGCCCCCAAAATCCACTGATCACGCAATCAGTCACGCGGACAGTCCCATTGGCACAACGTGTATCACAGAGGTTTCGCTTGGAGAACCGATTCAGAAGGAGATCCTGACGTGAGGGAAGGCTCTCCGCACACAGCCACGGTCCGACTCACAGCGCGACCAGAAAGCTCCCTTCTGTAGCAAACTCCCCGGGAGAGCAGAGAGCCGCCAGCGAGGGGCAGCTGGTGGAGAGAGGGAGGAGGGGGAGGAGGGGGAGGAGGAGGAGGAGGCGAAAAGGGAGCAAGGGATGAGAGCAGAGAAAAGAGTTGAGATAATTGAGGTTTGTGCCCAATTAAATGATCACTTAGCTGTCTGTGGAGAAGCGGTGGTTCTGCTGGAGTGATGCTGTAACTACGGCGCCACTTGGAATTCATGTTTAGCTCGCTGAGGAGGCCCACAGTCGACTCTGCTCTGCGGTCTGTCAGTGAAGTGGAAATCCTTTCCCCACAATGACTCTCGAACATGCAGACACACACACGCACAGCGCCCTCGCACACACAAGCAGGGACGCACCCACACACACACAAGTATGATCGCACACAAGTATGGAAACAGACACACGCAAGCATGGACACATGCGAATGGCACAAACACACAAGCTTTTCAATTCCACTTTAAGTGGAAAAGTACCAGGTAAGCAGTTATGCTTTGGAGAAATTTGATTGTCGAACTAAACAGTTATGTTGTATCACAGTTTTTCTCGATTGCTAACACACAAAAATGGTATGTGTAAGCCATCCTCACAAAACCATTTTGCCAACTCCCAGCAGACAGACAAAGTACCCTAGTCTTTAAACACAATTTACCCTTTTTACACATTACTCAGGTTCATTCACACTTCTTTGCAAAAGTCCAAACACACCTCTCACTTTAAGAGACAATTGTCACTCAAACCAGCGCAATTCAAACACCCTTAACAACCAATTATTCATGTGCAAGCACTAACAAGCAAAACATACTCGAAAAGCAATCATGGGTTTGGAATGACTACAAAGGTAAGCTTATTTGTACTTTGAAATCATGGATGCAAATAACAGAAGAAGGGGCACAATTATCAGAAGGAGAGGAGGTGGACAAGGGAGAGAAAGAGGCAGAGGAAGAAGAACAACAATCTCAAATGAGATCCATGCCACACTATGACAGAAATCCCTATGACAGAACAGTCTTCTCCAAGCCATGGAAGAAGCTTGTGGGGACATTGCTGTGGAGTCTTGTCAGGGATGGCACCGGCTTTACTGTAAGGGCGTTTTCCCCTGCTGTCTGGCTAGAGAAAACATTGCCTGTGGTGTGGATGGAAATCTCTGGCCTGACCCTGGTCAGAGACAGGATGCTGACCCAAAATGAACAGTACTGTAGCGCACTCACGCCCTGTTACCCAGGTGAAAATGCTTTGTTTATTTCCTTGTTTTCTTAGCCTTGGTTCCGCAAATTCCAATTTACAGTAATACAGTTTTTCTCAATTATTTACACACAAATACTGGTAACTGAGACACAATGACCACAACATGTAACTCATGCACCAACCCCCTGAACCAATTATGCTAAACTACAAGCACAATTCCTGCTTTACACTCAAATTGCAGTTCTAAAACACACTTTTTTTCAAAACACTACACACAAATCTCTGCATTTGGCACAATATTCATGAAGAAAATCTTTTGTTTTCACAAGGAACACACTGCCATTCAAATACACACACTGACTCAAATGGGAAAACACCTGTCACACAGTTTTACCATTAGCAATCAGAGCTTTACCATAAAAGGGCAACAGGTGACCTCTTCTGTTTTGGAGCAATGGATGCCAACATTGGAAACAAGCAGAGCCAGAAGAGTGAGAGGGAGAGGAGGAGGACGAAGATGAGGAAGACCAAGGACCATAAGGATGCATATCAACACAGTATTCAATGAGTACAGTAGTACAGTATTGCCTGTGGACTGTTCTGTAGGACTGTAAAAATAAAGTATGTTTCAAGTATTTGGGAAATGTATTCCTACTTTGTATTCCTACACAGTATTTACAGTATTTTACAGTACTCTTTGTTTGGCAGAACTGAAAGATTACCAACACAAGGTGGTCTGGAACATCTTCTGTCTCCTGAACAGGAAACTGAAATCATGAAGATGGTCCTAGAAAATAACGCTACGCTAAATAACATTACGGCAAATACAAGAAAAATTATAATAATGTAACTGTATACAGTATACAGTAAATTCTTCTGTTGTTTTGTATGTAGACCACTGTATGTAGACCCCTGTATGTGCAACTTTGTGTTGGTTGGGATGTACACTGTGTACATTGTTTTTGTGTTTCTGTGTTTCTGTGTTTCTGTGTTTCTGTGTTCTCAAATATTTTGCATTACACTTATGCATGTACTGTCTGTAGTAAGTGTAACACTGAACAAAAAAAGTCCTAAATCACTACGACGAATGAAGAAGTGTTTTCCAGTCATCATAGTGTTTTACTTGAGCACATTAGTGTTCACATGGTTCAAGTGTCTATTCATTTGATGGTTTGTGTGTGTCATTTGAAAACAAAAGACAATTTTGAGATTAAATAACATTGTTTTGAATGTAAAGTTAAATTTTGCAGGAGAAGTGAGGGGTTTTGCCCATTGTGTGTGTGTTTTTTTGATTTGTGTGTAGAGCTCTGAGAGTATGAGGTATGCATTCAGAAAATGTGTGTAACCAATCGAGAACAACAGTAGTTTGAGTTGTTGACTAACAGAACTACTATTTATTGTATACTGTGACCACTACAGTAACAAGAGCTCAAAATGAAATTGATGTATGATCTAAATAGAAAATAAACATCTTGTAAGAAGGACAAATGCAATATTTGTGATTTTTATGATTGACATCATGTCAAACTCATGAGGTGGAACATATCTCAAATTCAGGGACACGTTATAGTTATGGTTCATGAAAACCTTTTTATAAGTGTTTTCAATTCCTCACAGCAGTGTGTAAAGATTATTCAGAAGGTTGATTTTACTTACAGTATTTTACAATCGCTAAGTTTTTCAATACTTTTAACAAGTTTCCTAAATTCTTGACACAGTTAGCACAACATCCGTCTGTGTAGGCTATACAATTACAGTTTTTTTCAATCGCTATGACACTTTTTTCAATACCTTTAACGAGTTTTCTAAACTCTTGACACAGTTAGCAGAACATCCGCCTGTGTTGGCTATACAGTTAACACATTTCTTGTTGCTTTGACACAAAATGCATACAGTAAACACACATTTTAAATGCTTGAACTTCTTTTACACACAAGCTCCACCAAGACCAAAACAATCGATTTTTACGGACCAATTTACCAATGCTTTAACACTGTATGTCAGAACAGATAACACCATGTTCAAAACCTAATTTATTGGCTAAAGTCCAAGTGAACAGCTGTTCATATTGTGAATTGAAACACAGATATATCCCCTGTATTTTATTCCATTGCTACTGAGAAAAAGCTGGTTGAAGTTATACTATACATGTAAATTACAGTTGATTCCCAACTAGGAAACACTATGGTGTTGAGGTTCTTTCAATTGCATGACTATATGGTACATAAACTGCAAAGTGGAGCTCTTTGTGCTGATCTTGTGTGGAAAAAAACCAATATAGAGAAACACGAAGACAGTAAGAATACAGTACAGTAATACCTGCACGAAGGAGAGGAAGACAAGTACCAGGACAAGGGAGAGGAGTGGGACAAGGGCAAGGGGAGGAGTTAGAATGTGTGGTGGCGCTCAGAGAAGGGCCAGAGCTAAGGTAATACTGTAAATGGCAGCTAAATTGCATATTTCTTGCAGTAACGTCATGTTGCAAATGAAGTAACCATACAGTAACCATACATTCTATAAAGTTATTCTGACATTGGTCATTCATTTTTTGTTCTGAATTTCTGCAGCAAAATAATCAAAATGCATGCATTTTCTAAACCCAACAAAACTAAAATGTAGAGGCTTCAAAAGAAACTGCATTGCAAACACAATCTATAATCCATATACAATGAGACCTGACACATACCTGCATAAATGAATGCAGTTTCTGTAATTCCATCTGATGTTAGTGTTTTTTATAACATTGTGCTATGATTGACTAAATGTTACTGTGAAAAGAGAACACGTGTTAGTGTTTGGTAGACATGGTGTCATTTTTAGTATATTTTTGTGTTATGACAATTAGTGTTTGAGTTTAGTTTACAATGTGTGATTTTGAGCATGAAATTAACAGTTTTGCCAATTGTGTGTGGTAGGTGTGTTGGTGCGTTAAGAGTTTAGAAAAACTGTTAAAGGTATTGAAAAAACTGTCATAGCGATTGTAAAAAACTGTAACACATTTCTTGTTGCTTTGACACAACATGCATACAGTACACTCAAATTGAAAATGCTTGAACTTCTTCAATGTATGCCTCACCTGCAGGCTGGTCTCACGTCTGGGCTGCTCTCATCTCTGTGCGGGGAGAGCCCAGTGGAGAGACCAGAGTATGACCTCATTATCTCTTGTTAGTAAGTTCAGTAATTACAGACCCATGCTGCTCCATCTTCTCTGTCTCACATACAGTTTTCAATTAGGCCATCCTTCCTGATCACACAAACACACACACACACACACACACCTGTATTCCTGCTGGCCCTAATTCCTTCAAGCCCGCCAAATTAACAACGGTGGCCTCCGTCACTCTCTCTCTCTGGAAGGTGAGAGGTCTTTCTCTCTAAGAGGTGAGACAAGTCTTTCTCTCTGTGAGGTGAGACGGCTCTGTATCTTTCTCGTCGACGGCGTCTTCTCAGTTGCTTCCATAGGGGATGCAGCCAATGTGAAGACTCTGGTCTTTGCATTCTGGGTGGCTGTCACCGTGCAGTAGTATAACTAGGAAGCTACAGAAAGAAGGGTGATAAGCAGGGGAGAGGAGATGAGGAGATGAGGAGATGAGGAGATGAGGAGATGAGGAGATGAGGAGAGGAGGAGAGGAGGAGAGGAGGAGAGGACAGAGGAGAGGAGATAAGAGGAGAATAGAGGAGAGGAGATGAGAAGGGCTGTTTATCATGTGGCCATCCCTCTCAGGATTTGTACCAATCTCTCCTTATCGTTTAATGCTCATTCAGACACAAGTGCCAAATCACTCAGGATAATTAAGAGGCCAGCAAGGAACACCAATCAATTCTGCAACAGGATAATTAACCCTTGTGTTCTCATTGCTCACAAAACTTGAAATAGGAAGAGGACTGGAATGGCTTTTGTTACCTGTCGTTGGGCAAACTAGTTAAAAGGACTAAGATAGAGACTGAGGGGGTGACTACTGGCTGGAGGTGGAATCAGACTCTATTTCTTTTTTTTAAAACATCAAATGTATTCAAACCAGAACAAACCGGAAAACCGGAACCGAACACAGACCACACAATGTTCCACGCAGACAGGGAGGACAGGGTTTGATTATCAACACCTTATCAAAGGAGCAGCAACAGCACATGATTAACAGCACAAAGGAGTAACAACACATGATTTCAGAGATGAAAGGCCGAGACAGCTGTCAGGACAGCAAATACTCCGGCTCCAACAAACGAGTACAAACGTGTGTGCTGATTGGGTGGTGGAAGACGTGACGGCTTAAATCCCATCCCTTCTCCCAGTGATGGGGTGAGGACCCCTGGAGACGGTGCCCCTCTGCCTGGACAAAACGCCTGACGCAGGGGCCAGCTGAGTGACTGTGGCTTAGCCGGAGACAACATGACAAGCGCACTGTGCTTTGTGCTTCTCTCTCGAGGTGCCGAGTGACCCACTTTCCCCCTAATTGCAATTCCCTGGTAGAATTGTGCGCCGTGCACAAAGCCACTTCCTGGAAGCCCTCCTGTGCAGCCACCCTCCATAGTGGAGCCACAACAGCGATAACACATCCTCCCTGTTTGTAATTCAGAGTTTCATGACACAACATTTCCGCCAGGTTATGAGCCTAAATAGTATGAAATGCATGTGAGCCTGGGGACATGGAGGGACAGGGAACACATCGGAGCGGCACTGGGAGACCAACGAGACACCGTGGGGAACACACACCAACAACCCTCTGTCTCCAGAGACGTCTGGGGACTCCCACGACCTACCCCCTCCAATCTGGAGGAGGGGGGGGGGAGGGAGGGAGGGGCGTGGAAGAGGAGGGGGGGGGGGGAAGAGGGGAAGGATGAAGAGGAGGAGGGGTAGTTGAAGGTGGAAGAGGGGAAGGAGGAGGAGAGGGAGAGGGAGGAGGGACAGGTGGAAGAGGGGGAGGGTAAGGATGAGGCAGAGGGGGTGGAAGGGGATGATCATGTTAACAAACGCAGCAGAATTAGTCAACTCACATTTTGCCCATCCACACCCCCTGTGTGGAGTTGAGTTCTTGAGTGTTTATGAGAGGGAAAGGGTGGGGTTGATGACCAGCCACTACTAGAGAGCCTACACAGAGGCGTTGAAACCCACACAACCAGCAACATGCTCAGCCACGTAAACTTGTTTTGACAGACCGTGAGATTAAAACTTAGCCTGGCTAATTTTTGAATGATCTCATTCATTTGTGGAGAAACACAAAGAGAGAGAGAAAGGAAGACAGAACCAAGACGCTGAAACACAATGAGAGCAGGCAACACAAATGAACAGCTTTTGTTCTAGTTCCATTCTCCAACCTGTAGCTAATTCACTTTGACAACCCCCTAAGGGCTGCTCTGTGTTTTCATGATAATACGCAGTGAGTGTAAACCTTACATAATCAGCACAAACATGTTAATTGAGTAATAAATGACTTTCTGGGCTTTATTAATTAGGTTGTTTGAAGTAGGGTTCGACACATTCCCTGCTACTCTAGAGCGTTGGTGGCTGTGGGAAAAGAAAGACGTCTGCTAGAAGGAAGCCACCCAGACGAAGGCGTCTGGAACGGTGGAACAGAACAAGAGTATAGAGTATTAGAGCACCTATTAGGGTGCAGAATATTAGTATAGAGTATGAGAGTGTCTAGTATGAGACTACAGCCTTAGAGTGTAGAGGAATATGGGAATATCGAGCATGAGAATATCAATGTGCATGAAGAGATCATGAACATGTATCGTGGCACCAGGTATGTGTGACGCGTATATCCTGTTATGGGCTGAGACAGGGGACACATCCCAGAGAGACCAGGGTATAATTCTACCTCGCTTCCTGCCTGTCAGCCAGGGTTGAAATTCAGCAGGCATGCAGATGAAAGGGGAAATAAATGACATCTAATGTATATGTATGTGATTCCGTCTATGCAGCTATTGTACACCGTCAGTCACATATACACCCACCAACAGAGGGTAAGGGAATATGTCATTGAAATGTATTTTACGTGCAATAAGTTCTGCTCTCACACCTGGGAACACACACATAAGAACCCTGACACTGGGAACCCACACCTGGGAACCCTAACACTGGGAACCCACACCTGGGAACCCTAACACTGGGAACCCACACCTGGGAACCCTAACACTGGGAACCCACACCTGGGAACCCTAACACTGGGACCATTAACAATTCAATAATGCGAACATGTTGTTGCATGAGTCAAGAAGAGAGAAGAAGAAAAAAGGAGTTTGATTGAGAAATGAAGACAGAGAGATGAAGAGAGAGAGACAGAGAGATGAAGAGAGAGAGACAGAGAGATGAAGAGAGAGAGAGAAAAATAGATGTTGACAAATAAGAAGACAGTGAGTGAGTTACAGAGAATGAGAGAGATGGAGTGAGTGTCATTGAATGTGACACTGTCATCTTCTGTCTGGTCAGCTGGACAGAGATCATGATGAGATAGGGGGGGACAAACAGGTTTCTACCCCCCCCCCCCTCTTCTCTCTACACCAACCCCCACCCCTCCTCTTTAGTGACCACCCCATCTCCCCCCTACATACACGCGCTGCACACACACACACACACACACCCCTTAAGGACCTCTGATGCAAGACGAACATGGGAGTAGCGCGACGTGTGACGTGTACCTCCACACAGGTCAGACTGTTCTCCAGTATTGGGCCAAATCTGAACATATTCATGTGGTAGTAATTGAAATATCCTATTAAGTACTCACTCTGGGGCCTCGTCAATAAAGATCCTCTCACATTGCTGTTTATAAACACTAATCCTATCCACACACTGACTGCAGTAGAATGTGTATGAGGCGGTTCAACATTTGGTTCATGAAAATATTATCCGTGAACAGCACTGAATATTTCATCCTTCTCAGTTTTAATTGAGTCGTGAGGGTGATGGAGGCCACTTCTATCTGCAGTGTGTGAAAGACAGTCCTGTTCAGACTCGACACTTTAAATGGGTGGTTAAACGCTGCCTCCCAGTGGACAGGTCATGCTATTACCGCCGCAGTTCTGCAAATGGAATAGACACAAAAACAATACAATACAATACAATTCAAGCAAGTTTATTAACATGAATACATTTTTGGCAATATCATTCAACGAGAGCCGCTGCCTCTTACACAAAATTGTATTGAAAATCCCAAGTTCAGGTTCCTCCCTGTGTGAATGTACTGTGTCCCACCCTGAGGCAACATGTTCCAGTCAGAAGGGATGGTTAGCTCAGAGCAGGCTGGTGCCTCCGCAGGCTCGGAGCAGGGAACAAACACATGGCAGTACTTGTGCTTTCTGAACAGGAACTTAAGTCTTCACAAGAGAGCAGCAGCACCTCCTGTTGGGCAACGGCGGAACTGCGCACACACGACAGACTGAGGCCATTATGCCCAGCATGAGCATGTACTCCCTCCTGTCATGTGACCTACCTTCTCAATCATGTGACCTGCGTCCACCCTCAGGTGACCTACCTCCCAATAATGTAACCAGCGCCCAGTTTTGGCACCCAACAGGACTCCAGGTCGTCACATCACATGGTTCACTTTGTTTACAGTTGTGGTTGGTTCCGTTCGGGGCTGATAACCCGGTGCCCGGCCTTATTTTGTCATGTAAGCGGCCACTTCCTTGTCCAGCGTTTGTGCGAGGCGGTGGTTGAGGAACAGCAGCTGGCCGTGAGGAAGCATGCGGTCTAGGAGGACGTCAACGCGGTCGCTCTTCAGCAGGACCTGGCCCGCACAGAAACATGTCAATAAACCACAACTACAACATAGATCGGCCCAAACCCCAACCTTCCCTTGATGTGTGCAGTAAGCCCTGGTAGGACCAATCAAAAAGCAGGATAAAATGTAATAAAAGGCTGAAGCCTGAATGTCAATGAACAATGGCACTATAAGGCCCATCTGCTCCGTACTGTCACCTGCAATAATATACATTCGTTTTTGTTTACTGTTCTAAAGAAAGTGGAGCACTGACCTCGCTTCCTGCTCCCAGCATTCGGAGGTTCTCCAGACAGTGGCGGGTCAGGTTCCGCAGGGTTCCCTCAGCCAAAAGGAGGTTCTCGTGCGGCTCGCACACCAACGTGAACCCGAGGCTCTGCACCCCGAGCCACAGCGCGCTCCTCTCTCCGGAGAAGGGCTCGCCCGCGCGGAGCCGCAGAACTCCGCTGTCTGCCTCCTGGAGAGCCACTGCCTCCTCTCCCAGCACCGTCTCCACCAACACGCGCCCTGACGCCTCTCGGGAGAGGGTAACGGCGCTCCGCACCTGCCTGCGAGCAGACGATGTTGATGTCCGTTTGAACGTGACCAATTGTGTAGACTAGGCTATTATAATTATCTGTAGGCTATCCTTGTGTAGGATTTGGAAACTAGACTGTAATTAACATTATTTATGGGTGGGTTGAAAAATTAATAAATGATCTACTTTGCAATTATACTTAGGACTATTCCCTAGATTTACCAATCCAGTCATTTTTTAGTTTAAATGTCTTTACTGTGAACGGGAATCAGTTTTTGTCACTTTTTGGTACAGGTCTTGTACCAGATGTGGTGATCTATCGAAAACTGACCAGGGGTCGCTGTTCTCATGGCTTGCCCATCTTAGGGTTAAGGCTCGAACATTAGCTGAAGAGTAACAGTAAAAGTAACAGTAACTGTAAGCCAACAGCGACACCTGGTCACAGTTTTCGATAGGTCACCGATTTCGGTACAACACCGGAACCAAATTCCTTGTGTGTAGAAAAATATACTTGGTTAACAAATCTTATATGATGTATTGATTTATGACAATCGCTCACCGAGCCACGACGGCCACCTTTTCCTTCTGGAGGAGGCGTCTGTGTTCCGGATCGAGCTCGCAGTCATTACCACTCAACACGCTTTCTTCTGGACCAAAAACACGGCAGTAGAGCACACGGCTCTCGCCCGACGCCAGTGTGGTGACCGGGCAGATGGTGTGTATTAGGAAACACTGTACCATGATGGTAAATAACGATATGTCTGACAGGGTCACTGTTTTCTCAATGCAATCGCTTTAAGTTTAGGCAGTCAGTGGGCATGTGATGTTTTGCTTCCGCATTGATCATGTGACCAACAAGGGTTGTTTATAAGGCGAAACACCAGATGGCGCTCTTATATCGGAAACCTTAACCTCCACCAAAACAATGTCAGATTTACATTTTTTGACAAACAGAAATCATAGGTTTTTTTCTCAACAGTATCGTTAGTGAGAAACTTGCTTGCTATGTTTCGTATATTAGATGATTTGTTGTTTACAGGGAGTTCTGGGGATGCATAAACAGTAGAGTCAGGCACTCAGGTCCCTGGTCTCCAGGGACTAGGCTGGGGGACTTAACTGCTCTGGGTCATTCAGCCTGCCTGCATCTGCTGTCAGCTGCTGGGAACCTTCAGCCCTGACTGGCCGTGGCAGACCCTACTGGCCCTCTGAGAGAGCACTGCCTCAGAGGACAACACAGAGAAACAGCATTACTGATCTGAATTCACAGAGACGTTAGATAGGGTGAGAGTGAGGGAGAAAGACATACAGAGAGTTACGAAGGGATGAGGGACAGAGAAGGAAAGAGAAAGAAGAGAGGAGAGAGAGAGAGAGAGAGAGAGAGAGAGAGAGAGAGAGAGAGAGAAAGGGAGAGAGAGGGAGAGGGAGAGAGTGAGAGAGAGTGAGAAAGGGAGAAAGTGAGAGAGAGTGAGAAAGGGAGAGAGAGGGAGAAAGTGAGAAAGGGAGAGAGAAGGGGTTGGGGTGACGTGTCGGCACAGCAGTCCAGCAGGCCTCCTCAGACGCCCAGGGACACAAAGAGACAGCTGTGACACAACAGCTGCTGCTGGTCACGCTTCCTCCGCTCGGAGGGGGGGACGCGGGGCCACCCCTCCCCCCACTCCTTCAGCGACACGAAGTAGAAAGAACTAGCCCAGAGACACAGAGAGATAGAGAAAGGGGCCTCACCCCCCCCCCCCCCACCTCTCTCCCGCCATCAGTAAAACAAACCAGCCCCCCTGCTTCTGCCTCCCTGTGAAGCCCTCCAGGCACAGTGAGAGAGGGAGGAGGCCAGACTCTGGACAGACATGCTGCCCTGCTGCTCTGCTGCTCTGCTGCTCTGCTGCTCTGCTGCTCTGCTGCTCTGCTGCTCTGCTGCTCTGCTGCTCTGCTGCTCGGCTGCTCGGCTGCTCGGCTGCCCTGCGTTCCCAGCACTATGCAGAACGTGACGGTGCAAAAGCTCGGCACTGTGGATAGGTTGGGCACCGCCTCACGGATGAAATTTGTCTCTACTACGGTCTCTCAAAGCCTTGTCTCTCTAGGACAGTAATGATGAATCTTGTCTCTAGTCCAGTGATGTTCATGTGTACATTTTATTCTATGCACGTTTCTCTGTGTGTATGTTGAGATCTGTAGACACACACAAACACACACATTTTTCACTAAGTGCCTTGCATGAGATCAAAATTTCACTAGCCTTCATTGACAATAATATGTGAATGATGTCACCTCATCAGGGAAATGGATCCCATCAGGTTCTTCCAACAAAACAGCAAACTGACTCATATGCTAAGTAAAACCTCAGGTTCAAACACACCCACATACCATGAAATGAAAGGTTGTACCCAGTGGTGAAGCGTTTTCTAAACCATCTGAACCATGGGCCCAGCTATGTGCAGTGATCTAACCCCTCTGAACCATGCGCCCAGCTATGTGCAGTGATCTAACCCCTCTGAACCATGGGCCCAGCAATGTGCAGTGATCTAACCCATCTGAACCATGGGCCCAGCAATGTGCAGTGATCTAACCCATCTGAACCATGGGCCCAGCAATGTGCAGTGATCTAACCCATCTGAACCATGGGCCCAGCAATGTGTGGTGACTACCACAGAAGTTTGAGATTGAACATTTGAGCGTTCTCCTGTGAGTCAGTTCCTCTCATGAAGAGCCCGAGTGAAACAACAGGATGTGGTTTAAAACACGCCCCCTGGCAGCACAGGGACAGTGAACAACGAGCTTTTAAAAACACAGGAAGAACCTGTATTATTGTATTATTTCTGGCTCACTTCAGATGATTGTTTTGTTTTCGACGGGCAGGACGGATTGCTCCGGGCACTCCTGCGGTCTTCCTCACGACTGCATGGGAAGGGATCTGTAAAAGGGGCTTCATGTCTCCTGTGTTTCTCATGCTCGGTCGATTCGACAAAGCCACAGGACACAACTCTGCCACCCTCACCCCAGCCCGGAGCCCACAGTGTCGTGCTGCTTGTGCCTCACCCCTGGGGGAGGGCTGGGGGCTCTGCAGAGCTGCAGGTCATACAAGGGGGGGGGGGGGGGGGGTGTCAGTTGACTGTCAAAGTCAAGAGCTGGTGAGTGGTTCAGAGCAGGCAGATAGGGAGCTCTCAGCCACACTAACCTCTTCATACCAGCTCTGTTTGTTTACACCAAACCAAACACAGCCAGCACGATGCCGGCCTGCGTGGTTTTAGATACTGAAGCATGCTGGCGTTCCAGAATCAGAGGCACGACGTCAGTGTCGTTGCTCGTGTGTGTTGTCACGCCATGCCGGCTCTCTCCTTTACACAGACGTGATTTAGCTCTGGAACTACCTTCCATGTTGGTACCTTTTATACAGAACTGTGAGGTGGCATAAAGGCGCAACATTCCCACCTTGAACAGGCTGTGTTAAAGGGGCTACTGTGTATGGGCCTTTGATCAGCGTTTCCCCCTCCCCTCCACCTTCCTCCTTGGGAGAGGTGTCCGGGGGGGGGGTGCTTGTTGGGGAGGGGGGGTACCAGGACAGAGTGGGGTGAAGTGAGAGATTAGCATAGTTCGAGAAATGGACAGGACTTACTACAACAGAATGGAGCAGAGTAGTGTAGAACCAAACTTTGTTGATCTTTGACTTTGTTTCACTACATGCTCTTCTGGTTCTACCCATTGGCTCTTATTTGTTTTTCACAATGTATGCTTCATGTTTTGGCTACCCATATGGTTTTTGGGGCTATCTCGTCGTTTATGATCATTGACCTAATGCACCTTTTGGTAAAGTTCTTTCTTGTAAGTCGCTTTGGATAAAAGCATCTGCCAAAGGACTAAATGTAAATGTAAATCTCTCGGGAAAAGTGCCAGAGGTGACAGCAAAATATAAAATATACAGTATGGGAGAATGCAAATACACACGATAAATATGCAAATACCAGTAGTCCTTAGCATGCCGTCTAAATGCAAACAGAGTTGAGGAGTGTAAAAGATCCAGGCCTGGCTGCAGCTAGCAGCAGAGCCCTGACTGCCACAGAGGGCCAGGACCCTCCCTCACCTCCTGACTGCCACAGAGGGCCAGGACCCTCCCTCACCTCCTGACTGCCACAGAGGGCCAGGACCCTCCCTCACCTCCTGACTGCCACAGAGGGCCAGGACCCTCCCTCACCTCCTGACTGCCACAGAGGGCCAGGACCCTCCCTCACCTCCTGACTGCCACAGAGGGCCAGGACCCTCCCTCACCTCCTGACTGCCACAGAGGGCCAGGACCCTCCCTCACCTCCTGACTGCCACAGAGGGCCAGGACCCTCCCTCACCTCCTGACTGCCACAGAGGGCCAGGACCCTCCCTCACCTCCTGACTGCCACAGAGGGCCAGGACCCTCCCTCACCTCCTGACTGCCACAGAGGGCCAGGACCCTCCCTCACCTCCTGACTGCCACAGAGGGCCAGGACCCTCCCTCACCTCCTGACTGCCACAGAGGGCCAGGACCCTCCCTCACCTCCTGACTGCCACAGAGGGCCAGGACCCTCCCTCACCTCCTGACTGCCACAGAGGGCCAGGACCCTCCCTCACCTCCTGACTGCCACAGAGGGCCAGGACCCTCCCTCACCTCCTGACTGCCACAGAGGGCCAGGACCCTCCCTCACCTCCTGACTGCCACAGAGGGCCAGGACCCTCCCTCACCTCCTGACTGCCACAGAGGGCCAGGACCCTCCCTCACCTCCTGACTGCCACAGAGGGCCAGGACCCTCCCTCACCTCCTGACTGCCACAGAGGGCCAGGACCCTCCCTCACCTCCTGACTGCCACAGAGGGCAAGGACCCTCCCTCACCTCCTGACTGCCACAGAGGGCCAGGACCCTCCCTCACCTCCTGACTGCCACAGAGGGCCAGGACCCTCCCTCACCTCCTGACTGCCACAGAGGGCCAGGACCCTCCCTCACCTCCTGACTGCCACAGAGGGCCAGGACCCTCCCTCACCTCCTGACTGCCACAGAGGGCCAGGACCCTCCCTCACCTCCTGACTGCCACAGAGGGCCAGGACCCTCCCTCACCTCCTGACTGCCACAGAGGGCCAGGACCCTCCCTCACCTCCTGACTGCCACAGAGGGCCAGGACCCTCCCTCACCTCCTGACTGCCACAGAGGGCCAGGACCCTCTCTCACCTCCCCTCTGCTCCTGGCAACAGGTGGGAGATGGCTGCCCACTGAATCATACACGAGGAAATGGATGTTTTGGTTTGAAAAGGCGGAAGAGAGAAAGCATGTCGCTGAACAGGAAACAGCCCCAGAGATGCTGAGTGTGTCGAGGGCTTTGACAGCCCTGGTGGAGACAGCCTCAGTAGCCACGTGTCCACTCTCACATCTGCTCTGCTCAAAAACATGTTGGATCAGACGGATCAGATGGGGATGGTTATAGTGGTAGTGGTAGGGTATGGGGATGGTTATAGCTCATTGATAGAGAATGGGGATTGTTATAGCTCATTGGTAGAGAATGGGGATTGTTATTAGCTCATTGGTAGAGAATGGGGATGGTTATAGCTCATTGGTAGAGAATGGGGATGGTTATAGCTCATTGATGGAGAATGGGGATTGTTATAGCTCATTGGGGATGAGCTATAACAATGGGGATGAAGGTATGTTGCTATGTGTCTGCTACATAAATTCCTTACTATTAATAAACCATATTGTTTAGCTGGACAGCAGCTCTAATTCAATGATACCAGTGTTTTGTTTTAGGGATATATTGTCTCGTCATCTAGTAACAGACTGTTCCTTAGCACCAGCCATTGTCAGAGTGGACACTTCTAGTCCTGGATTATCTGCAGGGCCAACTATGTGCACTTCAGCATGTTGCCTGGATAACAGCGTCTACTGAATGAAGACGCTAAATCTTGAACCACGGCAACATTTCAGTTGGTGCTGCACGTGAGCTGCTTGTTTGTTGCTGGTTAACCATCAGCCGGTCGTCAGCTCCTCTGCATAGCCGCACGAGGAATGGGAAGATCGTCACGTTTCAAAACACTTTGGCAGCCGGCCAGGAAGGGAGATCCAGTTGTTTTTTTTGTTTTTTTCACCAGACCTCACATGTTCCCAGCACGTGACGCCCTATCACCACTCCCTCTCTCCCCTCCTCTCTCCCCTCCTCTCTCCCCTCCTCTGCTCTTTACTCCTCCCTCTCCCTCTGGTAGGGCACATCAGCCTTTACATGCATTCCCCTCTCACTCGACAGGAATGTTTGCCTAAGCTTCAGAGTCCATGCGTGTTTGTGGGTGTGTGTGAGAGAGAGCCTACGAATGTGTGTGGGCACGTTCTTAACTGACTAACCCTACTCCAAGGTCGTTCAGAGCGGGAGGATTTGAAAAACAGGAAGTGCAAAGAGCAACCGCGAGGCAACCCTGTCAGTGAACAGCCACCACCCTCCTACCAGCCTTGACAGGCGTCCTGTCGAAGCTAGAGAGAACTGTGGTTCATAAAGACTGCTGTTGTCATTACTTGATGGGGTTGGGTAGGTAATGTTGGCCACTGAAGAAAATAGGCACAGTCAGTTTAAATACGAGATTTTTATTCCAGAAACTCCCCCATAGACAGGTACAAAAAAATCAAGCCACAAAGCCAACTGCACAAAGCAACACCATTCTGTAAAAAATTATAATCGAATTAAAATCACTTTCAAAAATCCGGGGTCTCTCGTCAGCAATCTTGACATGTTGCTGACCTGCAGCACGGGGAACAGACAGGAGAGCTCGTTCTGGAGACGCTCTGAGCTCTCAGAACCCCGTCTCCTCTCACAGGACTCCAGTCGTATCCAAACCGTCTACGTGCTCCCGGCTGGAGGCGAGGGTTTCGACCCTTTGAACTTGGTATTGGCAGGAAAAAATGTTCGCTCGCGCACACGCACCCACAAACAAAGGAGAATACAAAAATCACAACGCATTTAAAAACACAGCACCTCACAACCTAAAAGGGATATTGAATTAAGTGCTTAAATAGGGCGGTAAACAACATACGAAACGAAAACGAGGGAATCAGAAAATCGGTCCAGTGAGACTTGAGTGAGTTGAGGAAGGGAGGGGACGCTGTAGAATCGGCTGAGCTGTAGCGTGAGGCTACGAGTGGTTACGAGCATGGCGTGTGTGACATCACTGCACTGAGCACGTCAAAACATCTCCGGGGGGGGTGGGGGGGACGACAAACGGCAGATGTGTCCTTCGGAAACACTGCGCATCCATCCCAGACCGTGTTCTGTGGTTCAGGTCGACAACAAACGTGGCAGTGAGGGTTGAAGTTCCGGGCTTTTGGAAGGCGGGACATGGCTGTCCGTGGAGCAGCAACGCTCACCAGGCGGAAGAGTGTGACTATGAGGTGTGTGTGTGTGTGTGTGTGTGTAAGAGAGTCCTCCTAGCTTCTGGAGGGGCAGTGTTGGGAATCACAGCTTCTTCAGACAGCTGTACAGGGGGATGGATGGATGAAGGGAGGGATCACAGCTTCTTCAGGCGGCTGTAAAGGTCTCTCTTGCTGCGTTCTCCGGCCCAAGTCCTGCTCTTCAGACGAAACCTCCTCAGATCCTCCTTGAAGTCCTCATGGTGCATGGGCCTGTAGGCCTGGGGCTCGCAGTGGACCTAAGCGCGCGCACACACACACACACACACACACACACCGTCAGGCTTCCTATCCTAAGGGGGCTTGACCCGACCATTTAAAAATCATGTTCTCTAACCATTAACCCTCCCCCAGAGCAGCAACACTCTGCTCCCCCCAGGGTAGTACCTGGAAGTGGGGGAAGAACTCCTTGTAGCCCCCCTTGAGGATGTAGAGCTCGGGGTAGTGCAGGGCGGGGTACTCGTTGACGGAGCGGTCGCGCTCGCGCACAAAGCGGCACATCCTGGGACCGCGCTCCGACGAGAACTCGCAGTGGAACACCAGCACCACGCGCTTCTCGCGCGACGACGGCAGGATGGGCCTCCTCAGCAGGAAGTCCTCCACCTGCTCCTCCTGGTGCAGGTTCAGCGCCCCCTGGAGGAAACACAGCCAGGGTCAGGAGGCTGCTCCTGCTACAGGAGGAGGGGTGGAGGAGGAGGGTAGGGTTGTCTCTCACCTTGATGTGGCCCCCCTCGTACTCGTACGGGTAGCGGCAGTCGATGACGATCAGCCGCTCCACCGCTTGGCTGAAGTGGCCGCTGAGAGACCGCTGCATCTGTGGACCAATCACAGCGCACGTCAAGCCTCCACGCGCCGAGCTGACCCCTCTCTCATTGGCTCGCCGTCGAGAGCACGGCGGGGGTGGCGCACGAGACGGCGTGAGAGAGAAATGATCTCACTACTTCTGGTGTGTGTGTGTGTGTGTGTGTGTGGTCTTCTCACCATGTCGGGGGTGATGTATTTCAGGTCCTGGTGTTTCCCGTCCACAGTGGGAAGGACAAACGGCTGCGGAAATAAAGCAGTCACATTAAATAAAGGGGGTTGGTTGTGATGGCAATGAAGAACAGCCATCCTCGCCATGCTCCCCATGCTCCCCATGCTCCCCATGTCCCCCATGCCCCCCATGTCCCCCATGTCCCCCATGCTCCCCATGCTCCCCATGCTCCCCATGTCCCCCATGCTCCCCATGCTCCCCATGTCCCCCATGCTCCCCCATGCTCCCCATGTCCCCCATGCTCCCCATGTCCCCCATGCTCCCCATGTCCCCCATGCTCCCCATGTCCCCCATGCTCCCCATGTCCCCCATGTTCCCCATGTCCCCCATGCTCCCCATGCTCCCCATGTCCCCCATGTCCCCCATGTCCCCCATGCTCCCCATGTCCCCCATGCTCCCCATGCTCCCGCTCCCCATGTCCCCGCTCCCCATGTCCCCGCTCCCCATGTCCCTGCTCCATCTCCTCACCTTGGTGAAGTCTCCTATGAGCTCTGCCACCCCTCCGTCCAGCAGCTTCTCAATCTCCACGTGGCAGAAGGACTTCGACCTCTGGACCTGGCACACCTGCAGAGGGTTAACCAGGGTTAGGGGTGGTGTAGGGTTAAACCAGGGTTAGGGGTGCTGTAGGTTAGGGGGTGGTGTAGGGTTAAACCAGGGTTAGTGTAGGGTTGAACCAGGGTTCGGGGTGCTGTAGGGTTAGGGGTGGTGTAGGGTTAACCAGGGTTAGGGGTGGTGTAGGTTCAACTCAAGGGTTGGGCAGGGGGCCAGGACAGGAATAAGGGGTGGTGTTGGGGGCCAGGGTGCTACTGACCGCACGGGGGGAGAGGGGGTCCTTTTCGGGGCTGGCGTAGGTGCCGGCCAGGCTGCGGCGTCTCTTCACCCTGACGGGGGTGTTCTCGTCCCGGGGACGATCCGGCCGCTTCAGGGGCCCGCGGCCCGCCGGCAGAGAGGGGGAGCGGAACAAGCCCCGAGGACGACAGCCAAACACAGGCTGAGCGAGCAAGGCACGGAGGACAAGCCAGTCAGCAATACAGGACATGGGGAAAGTACATACTCATTATTATTTACACCAATCCACAGGACCAAATAATGGGGGGGGGGGGGATTACTACAACTAAAGAATCCTTCCGTGTATCAGTAACTTACCGAGTTGTCTGCGGGAGAGTCTGCCACTAGGGGCGCTGTCAGCAGGCTGGCCATACCCTGGGGCATGTTGGAGTCATTCTGCTGGGGGGGGGGGGGGGGGAGACCAGAACACCCAGGTCAGGACAGGAGTAACAGAGACTGGTTGTTCAGGCTCTCTAGGAAAGCTAACAGACCGGTTGTTGCCAACTCGTTGCCCTCTCTCCCTCTCGCCAGCCTCACCTCCTCCAGGGGGTCATCCATCACGTCCAAGAAGCCGTCGTCCTCGTCGCTGGTCAGCGAGCAGGTGAGAGACGAGCGCCTCAGGACCATGGGGCTGCTGTCGTCCAATGAGCCGAGCCGCTGGGAGGGGGGCGGGGACAGCTGGAGACCAACATGCAATCAGGTTAGTAATGTGTGTGTGTGTGTGCCATGAGGGCTAGGCAGAGTTGGCCCTGCGTGCGTGTGCGTGTGTGTGTGTGTGTGTGTGCGCGCGTGTGTGTACCATGAGGGCCGGGGCAGAGTTGGGCCTGCGTGCGAAGGCCTCCCTGCTGTTGAAGGAGCGCCTGCGATGCTTGGACACTGGCTTGGCGGGCTTCTTGAACTCAAAGCCCTCCTACAGGAACAACAACAACAACAACAGCAGCTGTCAGTCAGCTGCTGGAAGCAGACGTCACGGATGAGCAGATGTAGCAGACGCAGGCCTGACCTCTGGCAGGTTCTCCTTGTCCCCCCGTCCTGGGCAGGAGGAGGAGGGGCCGAAGGCTCCATAGCGGCTGGGGTCGGGGTCCTGTCCTTTCAGAGCGGGGCTGTGGCCCAGCAGGTGCATCTGCAACAACAGGAGACAGGTTAGGGGCTGTGGGGGGGCTTGGGGAGGGGTGGGGGGCTAGGGGAGGGGTGGCGGGGCTGGCAGGGAAACCGAGCAGATGCGTTTCAACTTACTGGTAGAGACTGGATTCTCCTGATGGGCATTTTCCTATAAAAACAGGACGAGAAAACATCGAATTAGCAACCCTGACCTCGAGAGCAACGGCGTGCAGCGGGAGCGGGGGGTGTGGATACTCACTGGTTAGCGACTCGGCTATTCTCCTGGACGGCCCTCTCAAACCTGCCGGAGGAGCGCAGAGGAGGAGGTTAAAAACAACACAGCACGTCAGGAGAACTGTGGAGAAGCCCTGTCTGAGCTGCAGACTGAAGAGCGTCTGGATGAGGACAGTCTGGACAAGCATGATGAAGCCGTCGGTTGGGCAGGAGGAGGAGGGGGGGGGGGGGGGTGTACAAACATTTGTACACCGAGCCTTGATGTACTGAGAGCGCAAGGAGAAGAGTACATGCGCAAAGTGGTGTGTGCAACATTTGCCCACCTGTATGCTAAATGAGCTGCATTGAGGGCAGAGTGTAGAAAGGGGGGGGGGGGGGGGGGTCTGCTAATCTACCATATGCCTGCTGGAGCCAACCACGCCAAGCCTTCCTGCAAGAGCTCTTTGTTTGCCGAGTGGATAGAGAGAGAGAAAGAGGGGGTTATAAGGAGTGTGTCTTATTCAATAGGGGGGCTGCTATAGTAAAGAGTAGGGGGGGGGGGGCATTCATCAGGCCCAGCACACACAGCCATGCCCCCATTCCCATTGAAATCACAAGGCACAAGAGTGTGCCGAAAACCTGGGGGGGGGGGGTCATTGAATCCTTCCACCCCGTCCCAACAAAAAGGAGCTCTAAAGCAATTAAACAGCTGTGCTGAGGCCTGAGGACCCTGCTCTTAGCGACGGCCGTCGGACGCTGGCAGATGTCAGGATATGCATCCAGTCAGCCATGAAACCAAGAGGCCACCCAGGATAAGCACAGCAAGTCAAGATACATAAACCTAACGATCAGATAACAGCGTTCCTGCCGCCACATGAGAGCTGCTCAGGAAAAACAAAGTATATCTGCCAAATCCACGATATGCTCTCAATTTCAAACACAAATGGTCAATTTTTCACTTATAATTAAGTAGGCCTATGCATTCTCTCTCAGAACACAACTACTGCTTTCAAATCCGAAACCCAACAGAATAAAATGTAATCAATCACTGATCAAGCCCCTTATTACCATACAGATCATCTTGATTTATGACATTCCAATCTCCTCACACAAAACTGGAGGAAAGTTAATATAAGCTTGATCATCTCATCTACTAATCTACTTACTAGAAATAAATGACCCCAATTTTAATCCCAACGGCAGCCCTGGTTTAATACCCAAAGCACAGCAGTGTGTGCGTGTGTGTGTGTGTGTGAGGGGGGACACAGAGACGGTGAACAGACCAGATATGGGGAAACCATGCAACTTACATCTCCTCCACATCAATGGAATCCATGGGACTGGGGGAATCCATACCGAGGCCTGAAGAGAAAGGCAAAGACACCTTAATAAGGCCTGACCACAGGGTTGGTGAACACACGTTTGGGTGGCTTAACACATGCAAGCGCAGAAGATTTAAAAAACATTCAGGGAGGTACTTGTACATTCATTAGCCCGTGGCCTACAAGGCAGACACAAAACGTGAGAACACCATTTTAATTTGCAACGACTCGCTTCACATAAAATATTTCCAGTCATTACTCATCCTTATTCTATTCTATTCGAGTCTTACCAGCATCAGAGGAAGCGTCTGAGGCAAAGGAGGGAATCTTCAGCAGAGGCATATGCTTTCTTCTTTTGGGGGTATCACATTGTCTGGAAACAGAGGTAAACCAAATGATAAAAGATTAATATCTGATCACAAAACCATGACTGCATCAATCAGTTCAGAGGCAAATACAGTAGATAATTTGTTGGCTTCGCAAACCAACAAGCTGGTACGCCGGCTCAGAGCTAACAAGCTAGTTAACAAAGCAATGAGGCGCCGAGTGGGCTAACTCGTTTAGATACCAACGCACACTTACCCTCCCAGTCCCGCTAGGTTGTTCATGTTTAGAGCCAGATGGGTGACAGGGGACAGCACAGTTGCAGGTCCAGGCGAGAACAGATTCTTCATACAGGGGGAGGTCGTGTTTCCCAAATCGGGCCGAGACAGAGAGGAAAGCCGGGGGATTCCATCAGGCCTGCGATTGCTGACGGGACTGATGTCGCCCGTTACTTGATGTAGATCCATTTTGGTGAAAAGGTTTCAAGGATTTGTTCTAACACGCTAGTTAATCGGTGCTCCTTTTTCAATTTTGTCTTTTTGTGTGTCAAAAGACGCCTAGCTACCTTACAGATAGAAGCGAGTTAGCTGGTAGCAGCTAGCCTAAGCCGAATCATGAAAACATGTTTATACAATTGAAAATTTGCAAGAAACGAACCAATCCAAAATATGCATACGATTTGTGTAGTCACCGTCCATAAAACCAATAAAAACTTAAATACAACTAGCTACGATCACTACTGATAAAACCGCATCGTTCTCCTGTCAGAGAGCTGCACACCAGTGTACTCCCTCTGACAGCCCTCTTCTGAAGAAGAAATACAGCTGCTCGTATTTATGTTCAAAATAGAAGCTCACGAGCGGCAATCCTGCTGGCCAGTCAACAACGTCGTTACATCCAGTGCGACCAATCAGAGCGTGTACTCTTGTTCCTCTTTGTCCGTGCAGGGAGACACTGGGGCAGGGATCACATTTTCTGTGACCAATCAAAGCCGTCATGGCCAACGATGTTACCCAATAGAAAGTTTTACCCGGTCCATAGGAGTTTACTGGACACTTTTTCCCGCGGAACATTTGAAGAGTCAGCTGAGGCTCCCACACAAACAAAAAGCCAACCACAAAACCAGAGCCGATTTTAGAAAGTCATAGTAAATATATTTTTTAAATCCATACTTTTTCTTCTTTTGTGTCACTCCAAAAATCCTGGCTGAGTGACCACCCACTCTCACTCAAGAGACAACCCTAAAAGCAAGTAGGCTAGGGTAAAGGGGAGTTTAAAAGTAAGTACTACAGCTACAGCTACAGCAATAGTACTACATTCAGTAGTGCAAATTAATGCCTTACAGGATCAACCGAAGGTTTCCAAACAATGCAAACGAAAAAAACACCCATCCTTGGCACTCTTTTTAGTTTAGCACATTACAGCACTGATGTTTTCATATGTCATGGCAACCTAACCCCCCCCCCCCCCCCCCTCCCTCATTCTCACTAAGATGGCTGAAAGAACAAAAGTTCAGTTGCTTGACTGGAATGAAATAGAGGTCTCAGCAAGCAAACACGTCCAACAGCCACTGCTCTCAGCCATATAACTAACATAAACTGGAGATTAGGTTTACTAGGTCAGTCATTTAGTCTATACTGGGTAGAGCAGTCATTTAGTCTACGCTGGGAAGAGCAGTCATTTAGTCTACACTGGGTAAAACAGTAATTTAGTCTTTACTAGAACAGTTGTTGAAGTGCTTCTCATAAAAGAGGCCTTGCTACGTGTTTTGTGTTTATGTGTCTCGTGTGCTTATTGGATCTGGAAATGGACTTTATATGGATGGAACAAAACAATAACATGAGGACCTCCACAGTGAGGTCTGAGCCCTGAGCAATGTCACTGTGGTCCTGGAACAGAAGAGAAGAAATGTTACTGTCCATCTAGGGTGGTGATCTTTCTTTGGCAACACCTTCTATTAAAATATAACATCAATCCATTTTAAATTAAATAAATACATTATACATTCAGTCTATATTCACAAATATTTTAAGAATATGAATGTATTTACTCACAACTGAACTGTTCCCACTGCACTAGAGCGAAGAAACAGAGACAGTTTACTTTGAATTTAGTCAACCAACAGCACAAAGAACAAATTAGGAACAGTTTCATAAGCAAGAGAAACTGAATTACTGGTATCTCTTTGGAACGCTGGTATCCACTTCCTCCTCTACATAGAATCCGCTTTGAGGAAGGAAACACCACATCACAGATTTGGAAATGAAAACCTCTGTATCATGATTTTTTTTTCTTCTCATCTACATTGATGGGCAAAATGTATTGCAAAGGAGAAATGCTAAAGGAGAGATCAGCATGTGTAAGGATACGACATTCCCTCCAGGTGTTTATAAGGCTAGAACTCACTGTGAGAGTCTCTCAAACTAAGAGAAATATGTGTAAAACACACTCTCTGAGTGTAATCACAGATCATTGTAATGCCACTAGAACTGTGCAGTTCTAGTCCATGATGAACTTCTGTTCTTGCCATGTGCATTATTTGTACGTCGCTTTGGATTAAAGCATCTGCTAAATGAATGGCTATAGATAACTGTAGAAAGGCTTGCAGGTTAGTGTGAACACATTCCTATTGTCTGCTTCATGGTCTCTGAAGGACCCGTGCCGTTCAGCGGGATGGTGTTGTTGCCGTGGAAAGGATCAGAGTGGCTGGCCTTACGAATGTTGATGGGGTTTAATGAACTTGTCTATGGAGTGACAAGTACAGTTGTGTGACGCTGTGACACCCTCCTCCCTGTGTCGGAGCAGAAGAAGAAAGAGCCAGAGGGGGTGGGGGAGTGAGCCTCCCAACACCTCCTGTTCAGACCACACACACACACGTATCGGAGCACAGACACACACACACACGTATAGTTGCACACAGACACACACAGACATACTCAAACACATACAGACACACGTACATCCACCAACACAGACTCTCGTACACACACATGCATACACAGAGACACACACAAACGCACCAGGCCCATGGTTGAGAATGCTGGGACAGACAGTGACTCGTGCCAACATACGGGGGATAAGGCGGGGAAGCGCTATCGTACACTGACCTAGAATAGGTATGCTCATCAATGATTCCCTCCGTAAGTGACCTGTTTAACCACCTGTGACTGAGGTAGGCACACGCCCAGCTAGGGGACGCAGAGCGCGCAAATAATTGCAGACTTCCTTACCTCAGACATTCTTTCCTTCTACTCACGGTTCTCACAAGCCAGGCACACCCTGCCGCCTGCCCCTCCACCCAGAGACGACCTCACCCTCCTCTGAAAGACCGTGGGGTTGAATGTGAACAGAGTGGTCAACTCAGGGCTGTCCGCACGTTTGCATTGACATTCAGCTTCCTCTAATCGGAGAGTATTATTGCAGCATTACCATTAGCACCAGTTCACAACAGCACATTAACACCACAAGTGCCTAGGAGAGGCAGCACGCAGGAACCAGCCCACCACATGGAGAGGGCCGACAGATAAACATGAGGCTGCTTTTACATAGCGTTGTTGTCATCGTTGAGCGCACCTCAACGATGCTCAGCAACTTCCTCTATGGGGTCATTATAACTTACTTCGTGGTATGCCTGAGATTTAAGGAATGCATTTGACGTGTTTTCAAGGTAAGGTTGAAAATGTATCACGTGTGTTGTAACTATCACTAAGGGTGCATGGAGGGGATCTGCAAGGAGCATGTAGGAGGAGTCATTACCATTTTTTTAAATGTCCTTCAAGTCCACAATAAGTTCCAGGTTGAAATGCTATTTATCATATGATGATAATACAGTTAATATTCCATTCTAAATGCCAAATATCATCAGTGAGATTCTTATTTATAGTGTCGCAATGCCCAGCGATGCCCTCTGACCCCATCTTACAATGACAACATCCCGTAGCCACCCACCCAGCCCCCAATAGGACCAGGGCCAAGTCACAAGTATTTAGCCTTTTGCCTCCAGCCCCCAGCAGAAAAGCCTCCAGCCCCCAGGCCCAACAGGACAGCCCCCAGTCTCCAGTCTCCAGCCTCCAGCCCCCAGTCTCCAGCCTCCAGCCCCCCGCCCCCAGTCTCCAGCTTCCAGCCCCTAGCCCCCAACAGAACAGCCCCCAACAGGATCGGGCCCATCCTCCAGGAGTCAGGAAGGAGAGCCCAGCTGCTCCTGGAGGCAGATGGACAGCACAGAGAATGCTCGTGCCTCTGGTCGAGGAATTCTGGGGGGATGGAACACAATAGAGGAGGAAGGAGGGAGGGATGAAGGCAGACGGGGGTGTAAAGAAGTTCTAAGCAGAGCCAACAGGTCCTGACAAAGACCTGAGATAGCAGACGTAGATGTGGGGGAGAGAAGTACAGAAGTACATAATCTACTTCAAAAAATAATTATATTCAAAAACTGTTAATTTGTACTTATTTACCTTTTTAATTTATGGGCAATCACACAAAGGCTTGTGTCTCTTTAGCAGGTCCTGATTTACATGATTATACATTTTAAACGATGCCAAACACATACAGTTACTCATACAAAACCTACATAGTAATAATGTTTTTAATTGGGCATATCTTATTTGGTGACTAAGATTAAGATCATAAAGTTAGACATTACTAACTGACTGGGCAACTCTAACTTGCAGCTCCCCTGAAAGTGGGTCATCATTCTCACCCTTACCCCTCTGTCTGAAGATGTGTGTGTGTGTGCATGTATACGTGTGTGTGTGCATACATACGCGTGTGTGTGTGTGCATTTGGACATGTGTGTGTGTGCATGTGTGTTCTGTGCTCATCAAATATGACATGAACAAAGACAGTTAGAAGTTAATCTGCCCATCTGTCAGTGGAACGCCATCTCAAGAGGAGACAAGAATTAAGTTAAATATTAATATGCTCAACCGACACCCACCTGTTTTAACACAAAAAAAACTCAAAATCTATTCCTCACTAAAACATTGAATTAATGATGGCCGGACTACTTTAAGTACAAAGGCTGTCTAGTTACAGTGCTAGGTATGGATTTCCAAGTTAGGCCTTTGACTTAACATATTGTTTCAGTTAATGAATTAAAAGCATGTTCTGTTCATGGGATTTGTATTTTTGTGACAGGTTGGGCGAGAAAACCCTTATTCATACACCGCGTTACTAATTATTATGCAAATTTGATTCAAGTGTCATAAACATGTATTTTTTTGTTTTTCAATTAAACTCATCGATGGTATTGTGTCTCAGGGGCCTTTGGATCATTGAAATCAATCTCAGACACCTGTGATAATTAGTTTGCCAGGTGAGTCCAATTAAGGACAATTAAATTAAACTAGTTGGGATGGACGTTCCACATTATTAAGCAGGCCACAGATTTCAAACAATACGGGAAAGAAAAAGGATCTCTCTCCTGCCGAAAAGTGTCAAATAGTGCAATGCCTTGGACAAGGTATGAAAACATGAGATATTTCACAAAAGCTTAAGGGTGATCATCGTACTGTGAAGAGTTTTGTGGCTGATTCATCAGATGGCTGAGCGGTTAGGGAATCGGCCTGTTAATCAGAAGGTTGCCAGTTCGATTTCCGGCCGTGCCAAATGATATTCTGTCCTTGGGCAATACCACTTCACCCTACTTGCCTCGGGGGAATGTCGCTGTACTTACTGTAAGTCACTCTGGATAAGAGTGTCTGCTAAACGACAACATGTGATTTAGAGCACAGACGGGTACGTGCAGATAAAGGCATAAGGAGCAAGGTTTCTGCTAGACAAATTCATTGGATTAAGAGAGCAGTGGCTAAAATGCCATCACAAAGCAGCAAACATGTCGAAGCTGCTGGTGCAGTGTAGGATCCTCCAGAGGCTGCAGTTGGGCATAAACCTTCTATTCAGCCACCCCTAACCAATGCTCACAAGCAGACTGGGCTCATTGTTCTGTAGTGGGCCTAGAAATACATGAAGACTAATTAAGTCTTGTTTACTGATGAGGGCCGTGCAACCCTGGATGGTGCATGGGTGACAGAATTATGTTTAGGTCCGGAATCACGGGGAAAGAGCTGGTAGGCCCCTTTAGGGTCCCTGAAGGTGTGAAAATGAACTTGGCAAAGTATATAGAGTTGACCACTGAGTGGCCACTTTCTTCCATGGTACAAAAAGAAGTAGTAAAATAATCTTCATGCATGACAATGCACCATGTAATGCTGCAAAGAATACCTCTGTGCCATTGGCTGCCATGGGCATAAAAGGAGAGAATCTCATGGTGTGGCCACCATCCTCCCCCTGACCTCAACCCTATTGAGAACCTTTGGAGGATCCTCAAGCAGAAGATCTATGAGGTTGGGAGGCAGTTCACATTAAAACAGCAGCTCTGTGACGCTAATCTGACATCCTGCAAAGAAATTCAAGCAGAAACACTCCAAAAACTCATAAGTTCAATGGATACAAGAATTGTGAAGATGATATTCATTTATTTTATTTATTCATGTATTTTGCAGGGACAATGCACACCAATCAAAAGCAAAACTGTAAGTGAGCCAGAGTTAGCCAGAGAGGCTTCATCTGCTGTCCCCTGCCAGATGTTTGAAGGCAGAATTTCAAATAACATGAAATTGACTCAAATGAATCGATAAACAGGCATTAACGTGTAGACCAAACCAATTCACATATGAGCAAGAGTGTACCTGCAGTACAAGCACATACATAACACTGAGGCACATAACATACATCAAGACTTAACAAGACAAATGCACATGCAAATAATCTGATTGGCAACAAGCCATTCCTGAAGGTTTATGTTTGAATGTTTTGAACATGTCTTTTGTGCATATGTGTGATGGCAGAGTATTCCATGTGTGTGCTGAATTTACAGAAAATGCAGATTTGCTAAAAGAGCTTGACCTATGTGAAATGACACTATCAACTCTTGAAGCAGATCTAGTATGTCTGCTACTTTGAGTGCGTTGCTTAATAAATTCACTAAGCGGAGGTGGGGCCGTACCATGTAACATCTTTAAAACCAGACACACGTCAATTAATTTAATGAGGTTCTCCCAATTCAAGATATGGTGTTTGAGGATATTGCAGTGATGGTGACTTTTTGGGTTTTAGAGCTTGTTTATGGAGAATATGGATATATTTTAATGTTGTGCTGCTGGCTTGTGCCCAGCTGGTTAAGCAGTAGAAGCTTAAAGAAGGGGTCCTATGTTAACATTTAACTTGCCCTGTTAAGATGTTTTGAGTTCAGTATGTATATGACCTTCTAATGCTGCAAATTCAACAAATTAGCATTTTCAGTTCTTTAATATTTAAAAAATGCTTTGAAACTTTGTTGTGCATAATAATTTGGAACAGTGCATTTGGACGTTTTTATTTTTGAAAAAAATACTGTTGTCATTGGGAGGTTTGTCCAATAAAATTCTAATTATACCCTAAGGTTGATGACTTGAAAATTATACTGATTGTCATTTGCATTTACTATTTAGGAAAATCAGAGAAATCATTTGCATAATTCGGAGCGTGGTATATATTCACATTTCCGAGGGATTAAGTATATTTATGTATTTATTGTCAGAATAGCTTGTTCTAATAGATGACTCACTAATGATGTATGCATAGGCTATACTGTATCTTTTGTTAATCGACTGTGGTCGATTCACTCATGAAGTGGTCTCTATCTGCATCACTGTGTTTGGGCGTCACCTGTTGGGCAGTAGCAGCATTACACGTTAGGGACTTATGCGTGAGCAGCATGAACAACCTCACGGAAATCGTCGCGTGATCATGATCTGCCGATAAGGTCACGATTGAGCTTCTAACGCATCATTGAGATGTCATTATTGCCCCGCAGTTTTATAATTTTGTTTCATCATACAGTTTGCTAGCTATTGTAATAGAGATGTAATTTTTGTATTGTATTTAAGACAGGGCAGGCCAAAGCCTATATGGGGCCTTAAGCGGAATTGGGGGGGCCCTCCGAATTTGTATAATTACCATGAACATAATATATATAATTTTTTAATTGAGGTATTGTGCTCTTGGGGGCCCTCTGGTGGCCATGGGGGCCCTAAGCAGCCGCTTTGTTTGCTTATGCCTTGCGCCGGCTCTGATTTAATAACTGTAGTGCAAAAGTTTTTAGAGACACGTCCCTGAAATCAGCTCCTGTTTTATAACAGGATGACATGGCCTCCTGGATAACTCTGATGTCCCTTAAGCTGTTACAACACCCTTTAAGCTGTACTGTACTGTTTGAGAGCATGGGATTTTCTATGTTAAATCGTGGTAGTGTTACGTGTGAAGACAAAGGTGAAAACCTCTCATGTGATTCAGGTTGCGTTGATGCACTTCCATGTCTTCACCTGTAGGTGGCGCTAAGCTTCAGGAAATGAGTGTTTGATTTTGTAAGCGGTGTCATTGATGAGTCAGTTTACTTATCAGTTAGTACATTGAGTTTGCATCATAAATCAATCCTATATTTAAGGAGGTAGGATTCCTGGAGGTTGAACTATTACAACGTCAAATTGGAAGCTGGGGGTCTACAGATGAGAATATTCGAGCATGAATACATAATTATAATAATCATATATAATCATATATAATCATATATAATCATATATAATCATATATAGTCATATATATTCATATACATATATACATATTAATGGGCCTGTACACATGTTTGTAGTCAGTTTCTCCTTCCAATCATTGAGGTTGTCAGATGACTTGTATCGCGTTCTTCCAGATTCTTCCACCAGAGAGAGCCGGAGGTCAGACGAGACTCCCGACATCTCTGCTCCTCCTGCTTGTGTGGTCTCTGTTTGAAGTGACCACAGTCCTCCTGTTAAAGGCCACAAATTAGCCATTGTCCTTTTCCTTTCATAACTTAGAACCACCAGGGGAAATGAGTTGTAATGGCCTCTGTGATGACATCTGTCTGTAGTAATGACCACCGCAACTCACTCCTCTGGGTCTGAGCGACTGCATGCTTCAAGGAGCCGGGATACCTGTCTTTGTTTGGGACTTCACCATGGACACGGGCCTTTGATCTGGTCTTAGTGGGCTCCACACACGCCGAGGAACTCCAGGAGACTCCTCCGACACCCCAGATCACTGTTACATTACTGTGATAGTGCAGGGGTGGACAGTCACATCACACATCCTCTCCCTGGACGAGAGAGAGAGAGAGAGAGAGAGAGAGAGAGAGAGAGAGAGAGAGAGAGAGAGAGAGAGAGAGAGAGAGAGAGAGAGAGAGAGAGAGAGAGAGAGAGAGAGAGAGAGAGAGAGAGAGAGAGAGAGAGAGAGAGAGAGAGAGAGAGAGAGAGAGAGAGAGAGAGAGAGAGAGAGAGAGAGAGAGAGAGAGAGAGAGAGAGAGAGAGAGATCTAGCCAGAAGAAAGGCAGAGTCTTGTCTGTTCTGACTGTCCTGCTCACCACTCTCCTGTCTGGGAAAGTTTGTTGTTGTTGTACTCAGAAACCGGAATAAATGAACGAGACAGATGGAGGTTTTAAAATAGACGAGCTCAGACACATGACACACACACAAATGTGTGACGGTTAGAGAGACACAGTTAAATAACCTGTCATATTTCACAGCTTGATTCCTGGTTTCCCACAGGCATACAGGAGGGTAAAGCTCAGTGGTTAGAGCACTTGAGTGCAGATCAAGAAGGCACAGGTATTGAAAGTATGTATGGTTGGGTAATTGCCAGTTATAGCTGTGGGGTCATTGCTAGCAAGCAACTGGAAGGGGAGAGAGAGCGTGAGAGCGAGAGCGAGAGCGAGGGAAGTGCAGCAGAATATTAGATAGATGATTAGGTAGATTAGATATTCTGTACAGCAGAATAATACATAGATAGATGAGGAGGATAGAGATACAGGAGAAGGATAGAGAGCATGGAACAGACAGAGGAGGAGGATGGAGAGAGAGAGAGAGAGAGAGAGAGAGAGAGAGAGAGAGAGAGAGAGAGAGAGAGAGAGAGAGAGAGAGAGAGAGAGAGAGAGAGAGAGAGAGAGAGAGAGAGAGAGAGAGAGAGAGAGAGAGAGAGAGAGAGAGAGAGAGAGAGAGAGAGAGAGAGAGAGAGAGATGAGGAACGTTAGGGAAACAGAGCAGATCCTGGCATGCGGTGATTAAGCAGGGATCCATCTCCTTGCAAACAACCCTCCGATGCCACATCAAGCAAGTGTGGCAGTGATGTCAGCAAACAGTGCCTGTGAAGAGAGGACCCTCCCCCCACCAGCACGCCTGTATTCAGCCCTCATCCCTCGACCCTCTGATCTGGCCACTTTCCCTCGGTCATGGAAGCACTGTCTCAAGGACTGGCCCTGACACCCACAGGAAGTGTAAACAGAGGTCAAGTGTTAAAGTCCAACCCGCCAATTCTCACCTCCATTAAAGGGTGTCTGTATACCCTGGACCACCTGGGGTGAGTCTTTCAAACCAGGTCATCTACAGATTCACACATTTCCTAACAGGGTTTTATAGATTTAGGGGATAGTTCACCTCTAGTTTTACTTTTCAATGATTGTGTGTTTTCCTTTATATCTGTCTCAGTCATTTTGAACCACGTTGTCTTTTGGGCTGTCATTGTCTATAATATATCCATGCCTGTTTTCCATAAAGTTATTTCTCAGAAAGTTGTTTTAAAACTTCTTTAAAATCAAAATTATCTTTGGTATAGGCGTGGCAACTCCTAGTGACCTTCCTCCCCTGATCAACACTATAGAGGGCCAATCACAGAACTGTCGCAGAGATGAGTAAAGGAAGGGGATATCTGTTCCATACTATACCTCGTCCGGTGGTACTCCAAGCACTGACTTCTCAACCTCTGACTTATACCTTGTCACAAGGTGTGGGGGTGGGGACTGGAAGCAGTTAGCTCTCAATCTCTTTCAGGCAGGCTTCTAGTTAAAGACAGACATAATAACTACAGCAGTACACTTATCCTTCGTCCTTCTCCACAGTCCTAAGTTCCTCCAGAACCCATTCCGCACACGCCTGGGGTCTCTGCAGCTTGAGAACCGCACATCCACAGTGAGGTCTTCATACCGCACGCTGCCTCCACACTTGGGGAGCATTCATCTGAACACTGTCCAGGGTGAGTGTCTCCCCCGCCCCGGTCCCACCAGCTCAGCATGGTGACGCTAGACGAGGGAATACACAGCGGCCGGGATGGACAGGGCAGCCAGGCCATCAGGAATAATCCCTCATTAACTTGGTAATGACCAGGGAAGCACTGTGGCTAGATGGGGCTCCCTGCAGGAGCTTCTCTCTAAACACCACAGTGATCCCAGAGAATGGCAGCTCAAACAGGAGTCGTCCGAGCAGCAGCAGTGTCGATGCTAATACCTCCCTAGCCTGCTCAGAGACAGTCTGTCGCTGATCCTGCTGCTGGTATTTCACCTGTTCAGAGAGGCTGGGGTTAGGGTTGGGGTTGGGGCTGGGGTTAGGCCTGGGTCTGGGTCCAGTGTTGGTGTTGAAGCTGTAGTTAGAGCTGGGTTTGGGGCTGAGACTGGGGCTGCTGCTAGGGCTGGAGCTGAATGTGTATTGGACCCAGACGGTGCTTACCTGGGCTTTCAGAGAGCTCTTCACCATCAGGTGAACACCCAGGCTCATTGGAGGCCTTATTGTAATAATGAGTCCTGACAGGACCTTCTGGGCCATCTTGTAAACGGCTTCATAAACTCATTAGTGTGAGGTGTGTGTGGGACAGAATGGCAGGCATTACAGTGCTTGTTAAATGTGTCAACTCAGTGATGAAACCAGCCCTTTCACCCCACTCATAATAATGATGACACTGTTGCTGGCTGCTTTGTCTCATTCAGGCTCCTGGTCTACTCAAGCACAGGACTCAGACCAAGTGGTACTGCACTCTTGTGACATGATTGTAGCTAACTAATTGGTGACATGTTTGTAGCTAACTAAGTAATACAAATCACAGCACATGTTTTCACATGGACTTATCACATATTACATATCAAGGTTATGATATTCTGTAAGGAACAGGGGCACTTCTGATTAGGGAAAATATGTACTCCAACTACAGTGCTCTGGTTTGTGTTCCATCACATCCAATGGGCCCAATTATTTTAAGGTGGGCATTTCCCCACATTTTCATTTACAATTTTAAGAAATAGGAAATTTACCTGGATGTAGCCTATATCAGTATGATGTGACTCAATATTACAATAGAATTGTCCACCAACCAAAAACAGGAATGTAAAAGGCTGGATTTAGAACTTATCAGTGCTTCAGTTTTTTGTGGGGGCATGTTTCCATAGGGAAGGATGGGCACTAGCTTTCTCTGTCCTTCCAAACTCAAGCCATGACTATGAAAAGAGGGCACTTGGACAATAGGCTGCGTGTATTCCTTGTCTGGCTCCAATACACATGACAAGTACCGCCCTTGACTTTGCCCAGTCATGGTTGACTTGGGCAGCAACAATTTAAATGAAAACGTGTCTCAGTTTCAGAATTCGCTGAAAATATAATTGAATTGGAGACCGCTGACACGAGTGAAACTATAGGCTATATTAGTCCATTTACATTTGTATATAAATGCATCTACATAGTTTACAAAAACGAAGTATTTTAAAATATATTATTATAATGTTCTTTGTATGTAGAGTTGACAAGGATGCAGATGTACCGGAGTGGTGTCCGGGGGCGGGCATCGATACACTCTAGCAAACACAAGCGGCGGGGGTGGGTGGTCCGCCCGAGGTCTCAGCAGAGACATCTGTATCGTTAAGGCTTGGACGAGAAACCTTGTGTTTGCCGAGTGCATTAAGCATTCTGGTGTCAGATTAAGCGACTAAATACAACGCTCTGAAGTTAAAGGGATTCGCGGTTCTCTTTTCTGTTTGTATGTGTTTTAACAGTTACTTAGGGCACATCGAACGCTCTTTCGAGCTCCCAAATGACAGAAACAAGCTCGGAAAGTTTACAGAGCTGGTCATAATCCGCCAGTTGAAAGAGTGGAGTCTTTGTCCCCAACTAGTGTAAGAAAGCAAATCACTCCCTTTTAAGAAGCCGCTGTGCTTTTCATCTGTGGCTTTTAATGCTCTAATGAAGAACACGAAGCGGGAAGCTCTTTGTCAGTCACTGTTTGCTGTGGCGGGGACCTAACCCAATATCACCAAATCTCCAACATTACTGGAGTATCAGATACATAGGCCTGCATATCCTGGCATAGGGCCTACCCTAAACCACTTTCCATTGTTCCAACAAAGGGTGATTTATGTAAAAGGAAAAATGCTTATTTTGGCTTACTTTTATTGGCCAAACTTTCACTGAAACGTGTTGAATATTCGACAAAGGCCTATCCCTTAATGTCACAGCATTTTAATGGCAGGTACAGGATCACCTCATAAGTGGTATTCCAGTAAATCCAGTGGCACCACTGCTGCAACGCAACCAGATTCATTTGACGCCTCGCTGACCCGTCAATTGAATCTACTTTCGGGTAACACTGTTGCTGCAAAACGACACACTAGAAGAACGACCTCATCGGCCTACTCACAGAAAGATGGTTTATTTACTTGGAGAAGTCGCCCTGACAGCCTATAATACAGAGTGTAATATTATTTTGAACGAAACCGCACAAATTAAACGAAATACAAATATTCATCTGTAGATTGTAGATTTGGTCGTCATTAAGTTTACCTAAGACATTAACACGTAACACCTCAAACCATATTGACAAAAACAGCATGAGTACCCTACTAGCTCTTCAATTATGTTTATAATTGATAATTAAACAATAAACCCGATCAAGTTGTGAATGTGTGTCTTGATTTAGGGGAATCCAATGTAATCTCCGAGTTGAAATTTTAAGACGCCCTCATAGGGCGAAGCTGTTTGTTCCGCTGTTTGCAGCATCTGTCGGCAAGCTTTGATTTAAAGAAGCCAAATAAGATGATTTGGTAACATCAAGGCTTTCTCAGCGGTAATGATTACATTTGGAGCTAAGATCCATGCAAGAATTTGTAGCCCACTAAATCTCTAGATACCCCACCCCTTTAACTCTTCACAAGTCTTGTGAAAGGACTGGTATTTGACAGTCGCAGCTTGTACAACTCCATCAATTAATTGGATACGTTGTCGGGATGCTCTTCTCTCTCATCTGCTACTTAAAAAGACAAAGGATCGATGGGGGGCTGTTGACACCTCAGTGTCCAGGCGCGGTATAAATAGGAACTCCTCGCCAGGAGTGCCAGTACATCTCTTCTTGCTACAATTGGACGCAGACTACGAGTTGTTTTTTTTTAACTTGGACAACATGCAAGTACTGAACAGACCAACCGGGGCTTACGGCTATCCTGTGCGTAATTACGCATCGTCTTATCCACAGTATCCTGGAACCCAGTGCGCCTCAACGACAAAACCTGCCGCTGGGAAATCGTTTACTATCGACGCTTTGCTCGCTAAGCCCGATGAGAGAATCACCGGCCGGACCAGTCCCACTCCCTGCGGAATGAAATACCAGTCAGCGGCCACGCTTCATCCGCTAGCGGGTCAGATGTGCTCACCCATACCGCAGTATCTTTACACACCTAATATGCTGCACACGGTGATGCACACACAGCCCGGGTATTCTGTTTACTGTTGTCCACCGTTCACATATCAGGCGTCATGTCGAGGCTCCTTTTACCCCCAAGGTAATTTTGACTTAATTATGTTTTGAAGTCGACTTTTTACATTGAAGAAAAAAATTGGCTGCAATCCCAGTAGAAAATGAGCCCATGTTTAACTATTATAAAACTATCTTACAGATTCAGCGCAGTCCAAAGTCGGAGTTCACTCATTCAAGCACAAAGGAGGGAAATCCAAACGAATGCGCACGAGCTTCACCAACGAACAACTTTCCCGGTTGGAGAAAGAGTTCGCTCGCCAGCAGTATATGGTCGGATCAGAGAGATTCCTCCTGGCGTCCGCGTTGCAACTTACTGAAGCTCAGGTACGAAGAATCCCATTAGTGTTTTAAACTGTTGACTTGGCCTGACTTAACGGGTTAAACGGAGTTTGGTAGAATTATTAGCTCTTAAGTGTTTATCATGTGTTCTGTCTTCATAACTGTTTGCTATTCATTTTTCTAGGTCAAAGTCTGGTTTCAGAACCGCCGTATCAAATGGCGCAAGCAGAGCCTGGAGCAGCAGCAGGCTAAGCTGGCGAAGCTTGGGCTGGTGGCCCCTCCGAGGAGCCCCGGTTCTCAGGGACAGGAGGAGGGGGACGAAGATGAGGAGATCGACTTCTCTGACGGCTCTGATGTGGATATCGATGGACCTCTTGATCACTGCTAATCTGTTTGGTCTAGGCTAGAACAAGTCGTTTACGGAACTCGGACATTTGAACAGAACGCAGCTGAATCAGCTGAGACCTACTGCTTGTATAAATATTTAATAATAGATGTATAGCTCTATATTTAAACGATGTTTCTTACTTTATTGCCCTTACATAAAACCACAATGTATTTTATATGTGATATATAACTAAATATATTTTCTGAACTGAGAACCTCTGACTTGAGTGCGTTCTTTGATTTGGCCTTTCGAAAGATCAACCATGAAAAAGCTCAACTTAATTCGGCTATATCCAATGTAGCAAATTGTTTTCATTACTTATCTGCGTGGCTTTCAGGACTTCAATCTAGATAGAATAATCAGATGATGACCTAAGTTTTACTAAAAAGAACATCATATTTGTTAATCACTCCACCCACAAACCTTGGTGTAATTCCCATCTAAATTCAAACGAATACATTTGTTTATCAAAATAGATGAATCTATGAAAGACTGATCTTATACTTCCTATAATTAAAGTTACCAAGCAATGTCAGTTTAAACAAGAAAATCTGCAAATAAGTGCTCTCTGCAAGGTGAGAGAGACCATATCTCTATTACATTTGCTGTACATCGTCGGTACCAGGCACTATTGTTGTATCCCCTTCCTGAGAATATCGCAGCTTGGTCCCACTATAAAGGATTGCTTCATGGTGACATGCTGATATTTTCTGAGGGTTTGATGTGACCCAAAGTAGTTTGTGCCCAGACCAAGGACCAGGCCATGGTTCCCCCTGATTAAGCTAAGCAAATAAATAACTACCTGGGGATTAGGAGGGATATATGTAGCCAGGGGTGGTGGGGGTCAGTCTGTCTCGGGACTGAGAACATGTTCTCTGTGTCTAATCTGTTTAAACGGTCAGTACGCCTGTTGTCAGTGGCCCCTCTCGCCCCCTCCCCAGGCTGACCCTTGGAGGGCAGGTGCCCTGTCTCTTGTCTCTTCATGGGGAGGCAGAGCTGCATTGAAAGCTAGTGTCTCGTGCAGAAGCACACATGCTGTCCAGTCCTGTCTGCAGACAGGCGGGATTAGACAGCCGAGAGTGGACCGAGTGTGAGGGAATCGGGATACAGAGATTAGAAGCACTGGGACTCTGGTGATGTCAGCCTGAACCCTAACTCCTTAACGCAGACAGACAGACAGACAGACAGACAGACAGACAGACAGACAGACAGACAGACAGACAGACAGACAGACAGACAGACAGACAGACAGACAGATAAACCAGGACAGCCTGAGGAGCCATGTTTGTCATGGCCTCATCAATAGTAGAAACACTCTGACTACATCCTGTTTCCTGCAACCAAATGTGAGATTTATTTCAGAAACAATAAAAATAAACAGAAACAGAAACAAGATGAGGCAGTATAGGTCTGGCAACCGAATCAAAAGAATGATTTAATGAATAACAGGGAGAGCTGACTCCCTCTCCCCCAATTGTTTCTCCTCACTCCCCATTTCTACTCTCTCCCCCCCCCTCTCCTCTCCCTGTCTCTCTTCTCTCACCCTATCTTTCCCCCAGCACCCCTCTCTCTGTCCCTCATCTCTTATCTCTCCGTCTCTTCTCCTGCCTCCCACTCTCCACTCTCCTCTCCGTTCTCTCTTTTTGTCTGTTTTTCCTCTTCCCCTCCCCTGTCTTTCCCCTTTCCTCCTGCCTCTCTCTCTCTCTCCCTCCCCTCACCCTTCTCCCGTTATTTCTCTCCTTTCTCCCTGTCTCTCTTCTCCTCACCCCTCTCTCTGTCCTTCCTCTCCTGTCTCCCCCTGTCTTTCACCCCGCTCCCTGCCTCCCTCTCCTTTCCCCCAGGTTATTAGGGGGAGACAGTGAAACAGCTTGGGTAAGACCCAGGAACCGTCTCCGATGCGATCATCCAGGACCCCCCCCCCCCCAGCCCTGTGTAATCCCATTGTGGGACACAGGCTTGGGAAAGCCTAGGGATGGAGAGGGGGTTACTGGCTCCCTGTCCCAATTAGCACAGGGCACCCTGAGAACATGCCAGGATCTCCCGAAGCCCCGTGGGGTCGGAAACCGCTTCCTAATCAGTCTGTAACAGAAAGTGTTACATCTTTTCTCACTAGTCCGCAGCATTGTTCTAATCGGCCTCTGACGTCTCTACTAACACCACAACTCCGAGGGAGGCCAGAGATAACAGCAGAATTACTACATGCCTATAAAAAGGTCGTTTGGCATTGTGGTCGATTGGGGATTTTTTATGCGATTTTTTTTCATGAGGGACGGGTACCGTATGATTTCTTTACTTAATTTTATTGAATAGTTTCCTTCTTTTCCACAAAATCAGAGAATCAATCCTCCATGCACATCTTGGTTGGTCTAGGTGCAATGCTCTGGAGGTGTGAAAGTTCTCATGGAAAGAAATAACCGCCATTACGCGGTCGAATAGGGAAGTGCAGTTCATTTGAACTAGGATATGTTTTAGGGTAGGCAATTGTAAAATCCTAGTTTGCATTTTATTTGCAGAGCAATGCCCTTCTACTCTATCTAATAGTCATTAACTTCCATTACAATCGTTTGAAGTAGACGTCGTCCTTTGTCTCATTGTGAAAGGCTTCATTTGACATGCACAATGACTTCTAACAAGGGACAGGGACCACAAGGAGTGGACCCGCTTTAAATGGCCATCTCATGTTTGGAGAACAATCTGTAGATCATTTAAATGCGTTCTGTTTCCCAGGAAATAGCGTGGTTCCTGTTCTTCGAGCCATTCAGAGAGAACATCAACCATGAAGGGCAGGTTGTGCTAAAGCAAATAACTGGGCTTGACATGGAATTCACCTCTCACTCCATCCAAGCCAAAAATTTGATATATTCCTATTCTAACAGCCAATGAGCTGGATTTGTGGTGTGAGTTGAGCTTGTAATGTCACTTGAAAAGATGCGTGGGATGCAAATAGTTAAATAAGTTATCTGGTCATATTAAAAACACTCTGGAATGATGCAGGCACATTCACCACAGCCACCTGGGAGTGACCGGCTGAGATGTTTGTTTAAGCGCGGGGGGGGGGGGGGGGGGGGGTGACCGAGCGGAGCCCATACAGGTGGTGAACGTTTCCATTTCCCATCAAGGTGACATAAACGCAAGGGAGTGCTACTTTTACCATCTCGTTATGATGGGGTGAAATTTTTCAGGTATTTAAGTGGAATAGATTAGCTGAACACACAGCGCTAATGCGAAACAAAATGGCCAATTAGTTTATTAATGGACGGAGGTGCGAGCTAGTTGGACACATATAGGGTCTCTCCGCTCACAGCCTTACACCACTGCTACCGAATGATTAGCCATCTTTGACCAGTAGTGTTCAATGTTTGCTGCTGTGATGACACCTTAATTAATCGGTGCTAACAGACTCATTGCATTGCCAATTTCTGAAACGGATATTAATTCGTTAGAGTAAAGTTGCAAAAATTGCAATGATGATGTGAAGCTAGCCTATAAGCTAACCCTCTAAATAGTACAACTCCACCGTAAATTTGGCTACAAGTTGTTTATGACTGATTTCACAGTGAGTGGAACAGTGATCATGTTTAGGCCACATTTGTTTCAACATAAATAAATGTTTCGATGTTTACCCAGCTATCAACATTCGAGATTACAAAGGAGAAGGCTGCTTGAGTCAAACATATCTCATCTAATTTTTCATTAGCCCAACAAACATTAGATTAACATAAGATGGAAAAACAAGGCTTTTCAAAAGTGATTTGGCCTAAAGCACAAAACTTATTAACCGCACGATGGCAGCATAAGAGATGTGTTATAATCATGTCTTGAAATAGCAACAAATGGAAGCCGTTTAATCAGGCAACAGCCCTTTCTTTACAGTTTGTTACATAGGCTATTTTACTGCTAAAACATTTACACTACTTTCATGTTGAACAGACACACGAAAATGAAAATGAAAAACATGTGATAGGCTATGTAGCCTTGGTAAACCAGACCTTGAACCGGCAGGGGTCCTCGGTGGGTCATAGCACACCTGACTCATTTATGACTGGCAGGTATGGCTACACAGGCCCTTGACTCCAACACCAGTAGAGGGCAGCACGGCACTGACAGCAGTGTGACAACAACGTAATTTAGCACGCGCTGCGTGTCAGCAATTGAACCTTCTGCTGCTGACACTTCAGAGAACCAAGCCGCAAACAAGGCATGGAAGAAGAACACGCGTAGGCCTATCTGTGCAATTTAATTGTTTAAAGTGAAGATAATGTCGCTTATGTAAAATATTACAAATAGTGGAACTAGCGAGGCTTGATACTTGTACGTGTGTAGCAATGTAGGCTAGTTATGTTAATGGTCTGCTGTTTAGTCATTTATTAACCAGGTCTGGTCAGGGTCAGCGACCAGGGTGCAACATTTTATCATATTAACATTAACAAAGGGCATGCGAAGCCGTTCCCAATGACTGCTCTTATTCTCAACGAAAAGTAGCTATACATTTAAAAAGTATCAAGCTTATTATAGTGTGGCCCTCCACCTCTCTCTCTCTCTCTCTCTCTCTCTCTCTCTCTCTCTCTCTCTCTCTCTCTCTCTCTCTCTCTCTCTCTCTCTCTCTCTCTCTCTCTCTCTCTCTCTCTCTCTCTCTCTCTCTCTCTCTCTCTCTCTCTCTCTCTCTCTCTCTCTCTCTGTGTGGACTGTCTACGACCTTGTGCATCCGAGAGTGCCCAAGTGTAGCATAGATGCGCGGTAACGTTTGTTTATGCCTACCTCACAGCGTATAGCATTTAAATATATATATTAGTCATGTTAACAATATTTTATGAAATATTTCCAATGTCTTAATAATTTTTATAAACGAATTCTGACATTTCCAGTCCAGTATATTTCCCTGTCCTACTGCACGGCTAAATAGACTTCTTAAAAATAAAGAAAATATTTCAATAACGATCTTATCATTTGATCGACCTCAGGCAATGTGGTCTATAGATCCACTGCCCATTGCTTCTTCCTGATTTCTACTGGTCTTTAGAATGTTTTTCTTTTGAAGTGTTTTTCTATATTAATGAAGAACTTCCTCTAATACAATGACTGACTTTAAGGGCCTTTAGCCTTAAACGCCCAATCAACATCTTGTTCTACCTCATAATTTTCATCGGTAATGATTTTCTAATGCACTAAAGAAGCATATTAGCCACCTAATTATTAACTTTAGGAGTGCACCATGAAACCTAAACACGAAAGCTTAACCAAGGCTCTCATTTTTCTGAGGGAAATACCGAAGTTAAAAATTAAGACAATGCTTTCTACTTGAACTATATGGGCTTTTCATACAAAACAATCCATGTAAAACTGCATTATTTGTAGTAGCCTATAGGCCTGCAGACATACATATTCCATATAGCCTACATCACAACGGCAGACTTGTGAGACTTTGCTGTAGATATCTATCTTCCATGCCTCCAAACTCAGCAGAACTGTCTCCATTGAAACAATAGATGGTTAATATATGATCAGCCAAGACCCGGGATGTTTCTGGTTAAAACGGCGCGTTCCGGTCCATGCAAACACTTGATGACTTCCTTTGCATAATGTGTCGGGGTTCACCAGCGCTTGAATCTCACCAGTTAACAAGTGGTACATTTCTAACTGGATATGTTGCCTAAAATAAAGATAGCCTACATTATATTACGGAATGTGTCAAAAAATCCTCAATTTGATTATGCTAATAGGCTGTTATAAACCGATAACGGAGGTAGGCCTAAATCTATTTTAGACATTATTTTAACAGCCTATAGCATTTACCATGAGGCTATTCGTGTGAATTAAGGCTACATTAATATAAAAGTGTAAAAAATAAAAAGGATAAACATCGAGTAGGCCATAATGTTATGCCTCTGAAAGATATTTTATTTTACTCATTTTATTTTGTAGTATTTCAGCCTGTATTATAATTATAGCATTCATACAGGGCCTAATAATGTTACCATGAAGAAATAGATAATACTTATAGCTAACATGTAGGATCATGTAATTAATAATGTAGGTTATAGATCTATCTAGCTGTGTAATGTAGCCTATTGGGCTACTGCTTATTCAATAAGACGAAAGATGGCTGTTTTTTTTTGAGTGATTCTGCTGATATAGGCCTATGTATATTTTAATATTTATCTGATAGTCTAGACCTACTCATGAACTTTACTCCTTCATTTACAAGTTTCCTGGGTGAAACCAATAGGAACATTTAGGCCGACCTGTCGCGATTGTCGAATTATCAATTAAAAATACATTTTGCCCAAATTAAATGGAGGCATATATTTACGCGTATGCAAAGACAATAACATTGGATAAGCTACGGGCCTCGGTTATCATGATAATGGGTGCAGGCAACTCTTTGTTGCTTTGAAAAGGGACTCCCTGTTGTGCAGAAGGCTATAAATATGTCACCCATTATGTACAAACAAAACAGACAAATACATCGACAGGAGTATGGCGCGCCTTAAAGAGACGTCAACCTGACACAGTACAATACAAATCCTTAAAAACTCACTGCATTATAGAAATAATAGGTCTATATGGGCTGGTTTCAGATGAGAAGCTAAACTGACTCCAACTCCAATTCACCCACCCCCCGAGTGATCCACGAGCCAGGTACTTGGAAAACTCATTGGCAGGTGTAGCTGTCCAATCAGAGCAGTCTGGCATAGCACATGTGAGTTGTGGGGTTCAGGACATTCATGCATATCTCCACAGAGATTCTCCTCACCCACACGGCTCCATGGATCAGTTTCAACAAATCTATTGACTTTGATTTTCAGAACCAAAACGGTAAAAGGCAACTGTGTACTGGACCATCATGCCCTTTTGAGGGTGCATGCCAATTTTATTCGCATCAAGGAGGAAGTGGCAAGTAATTTCTCGTTTTCTGGATACCTCGAATGTTTGAGAACATGTTTTCGTCAGCAGGCAAGCGTTGCTTTACGATAGAGTCCTTAGTTGCCAAAGAGAATCATTTAACTACCGAAGATCCCATCCGACCAACGGCATTAAGTTATCCCAACCCCACAGACGCTTTCATGAACACTTACCAGGGTCCAACAGGAAGGTCACTATACCAAAACCCGGAGCTCGTGTTTCCTGAGGCGGTAAACCACCACTCACTGACCATGAACCCTCACCAACTAGGAGGGCCGCATCTTCAGCACCCGCACTTCTTTGGGACACAACATCGAGACCCACTTAATTTCTACCCGTGGGTTTTAAGAAACAGATTCTTTGGACACAGATTTCAAGGTATTTTTCTTCATTGAGAAACGCACAGGGAAACGTTTTCTTTTGCGCACGAGCGCGGGCATGTTTCTGGGCATGTGTGGATGAAAAAGAGAGAGTTGTGGGGAGGGAACTGGCTAGAAATAATATACTTTATAGTATGTATACTATCCTGCAGGGTATCTGTGTTGATTGGTACGGACAATTCAGTTGTATTCATTCTCACGTGATGTCAGACGATCATTCCAAAATGTGCAGATCAAATGTAGACCAAATGTAGTCAAAATCTACGAGTACAAATAAAGTAACCTGAACCTGAGGTCTAATAATCAAAGACAATATTAGCTATAGCCTAGGCTACTCACACATTATTTAGGCTGTGTCACCTTGAACGGCAATGGGATTCCATGAGCTGACTGCAGTCTACTTGTGTAGTAGGTTTGAACCAGAAGGAGCCACAGGTACAGACAGATAATGCTGGAGACTGCTTATCTTATTATTCCACAATGGATCTACCCCCGGCTATACTTTGGTATCGGCACAGCGGGAATTAGATAACTGCTATATTCTGTTGTAATAAGTGAAGCTGCCGGAGGTCAACTAAACCATTATTTTTGTAGGCACTAAATCTCTGCGTGACAACACAAAGGCTAAAGTACATCGCAATGGGCAAAAAATAACCACATATGATAACGCTGAGTGCCATATTAAAAATACAGAAAATGAAATGTCTATTGACCAAATGCAACGGTTTAACAGCGCTCATGCTGTAGGCTATATGTATGACGGCAGCACAAGTTCAGAATACTTAATACAATAACTTAGAACCTTAGGAGACAGATCTCTGCACACAATAAAACAAAATAGATTTGAAATAATTAGTAAAAAAAGAAAAACACCTTTCTGAATTCCTGAGGTAAAACAAGTTGACATAAAACAACACGGCATTGAAGGGTGAGCTAAAGAAATAACATGTTTAACGTCAGTGATGTGTGCGCTTGGTAAATGTTATTACAATTTAGGCGCATCGGATAGAAAATAAAAGTGTGTGTCTGTGTATTATGTGAAATATATGATATAGCCTAGTCAATGTAACTATAGATCCAATAGCAATCTCAGAAAAATTCTTATGATATAATTTAAAACGTTTAGAATTGTGTATAGGCCTACTTTATATGGAATATCCCTGAACCAAATTAGCTGCATTTTGAGTCCTAAAATATCCTACAAATTATACCATAAAAATACGAATAAACTGAATATCCTGTTGGTTTGTTAGCCTTAAGAATAAAATGTATAGCGCACTAAAAGTTAAAAGAGCACATTTGTGCCCGACGGATCCCCCCAAAAATGTCAGGTTTAAATTGTCCAGAATTATCGTTGATTGGCGCTGATTTGGGCTAAGCAAACGGATTGTTAAATATCGGCAAATGATTCGACCTATTATCATGACAGTGTGATATGTGTTATATTTTGAATACTTTGTAGATTATTACAATTGTGTTGCTACATTTTCTTACTTCTAATCATAACGCATTCAATTATTTGGGTTAAAATGTTTTTTTTAAATGTGTCTTATTCATAGGCTACTGTAAACACTCATGCTTACTGACAACACGTCATTTTTCAACTTTGAATCTGATTATCATTCCCTTGTCCGCAGGCAACGATGTTACCCAAGATAGTCTTCTCCTCCACGGCCCCTTCGCCAGGAAACCCAAACGCATCCGCACGGCGTTCTCGCCCTCGCAGTTGCTGCGTCTGGAGAGGGCCTTCGAAAAGAACCACTATGTGGTTGGAGCCGAGAGAAAGCAACTGGCCAACAGCCTCAATTTATCGGAAACACAGGTAAACACCCGTATTGAGAAAAATAGCCAGATTCGATTGCTTGTTTGACATCCGTAGTATTTATATTTTGTACTTTAAGCCCAAACCAATTATGCCCATCACGTGTTTTAAGCTTGTGACTAATTAGGCAAATTAATGTTATGAGCGAATACGTAAAATAATAGGCCTAATGATTGTCTTTTATGTAGCCTAAATACATATTATACAGTGTAATATTTCCCGCAGTTGAGCATTAAAAACGAAAAAAGAGAAAATTACAATCAGGCAACCGCAAAGACGCTTCAGGAATATGTGCAGATTGGGGTTTTTGCGGATCAGTGGGGATGAGATTTAAATTAAATGCTGTTGTGGTTTAATAGCCTATAGGTGTGATTAACATATATAGGCTATTATGATAAGGGAGGTCGTGTTTCGTATTTCTTTGTCAACATTGGGCTTAAAATGGTCAGCTACTTATTTTTAATAAATGTGTATCTTCTGCCAGATTGACAGACTTTTCAGGCTAATAGCAACATGCGTACTATATGCACATGTAAAGTGTGTGATTTTACTCTCCCTCACTAAAATCCTTATCGCAGTTCAATTCACATTAAACAATAGCAACCCCACCATAAAGCCAAAAATATATGCAAATGTATAATCACTTTATATCCAACGCTTCTAGCGCGTATCATATATTACATTTAAAAGCTAAATGTACTACACACCTGCGACAGTTAGGCTATAATCTGTTTTGACTCATTTTCCCCTGAACGTGGAGTTCCCATGAAATTCAAAGATGCAAAGTTTTGTAAATTTTATAAATACTAAGTGAGTTTTTTCCAAAGCATTTTAGCGTGTATCATCCCCCAGCACATACAAACACAAACTTCTCTTATAGGCTACTGTTTACTGGTCAGTTATGTGTTAACCATGGCTGTGATGGGCAGGAAGTGTACCATTGGTTACCTGGTGGATATAAGTCAAAATCAGCTGGAACACCCCCAGCAGCGTTGCTGTATGCTCTGACACAACTCTTCCTCCACAGGTCAAGGTGTGGTTTCAGAACCGGAGGACTAAGTACAAGCGTCAAAAGCTGGAGGAGGAGGGTCCGGATAGTCAGCAGAAGAAGAAGGGCAACCACCACATCAACCGCTGGCGCATTGCCACCAAGCAGGGCAGCTCCGAGGACATTGACGTCACCTCGGAGGACTGAGCTGCCCCTCCAACTCTACGAGGACCAACACCACTCCTATTTATTGTGTCATGTTGTTGAGTATAGTTAGAAGACTGTACAGCAAGGACTAGCGAGTGATCAGCTCAGTCACAAGCGGGGAAGAGCTGGGGTCCATGATGCACAGACTCAGAACTTCACGACACTTGCGTCCTGCATATCTCTGAACTCTTCCCAACACAGCTCCCCCCCCCCTCCCCTCCATACAGGTCCCCCACCCCATGACACTAGCTGCCTGGTGGGTGAGGGGTCTCCAGGTATACAGCCAACCCTCCCATGCTGCTTCTGTTTGGTTGTGTTTAGTCCTGTTTGTTGTATATAGCGTTCGGGTACCTCCGTCTACGACGTCACAACAACCACCTCGTTTCTGCATGTGTCTGTAAAGTTACAGATATTAACCAATCGTTTTCCAAACCCTCATGCTGTTGCCTGTTTGCCCACAAGGAATCACACAGTCCTTCAGTGCTTCCTGCAGCTAGCGGCCTTCTCAAAGCCACACGAGGCCAGTCCTGCTCAGGCTGCTGCTGGCAGACCAATCACAGCCCATATATTCAATGAAGAGTTGCTTGAGCATTCTTGGTAAATTATATAACTTATTTATTTTTCTGTCAGATGAAGAAGAAAAAAAACAACATTACCATGAACAGATTTTGTTTCTTTTTTGTTGTTGTTATTTCCTCCTGTCCACACAGCGTGTTCCTCTCTGAACTCCAGTACCGGAGCAGGCTGGTGGACGCTTGCATGGATGACAGGACTTCTTTGACAGATTCAGCTCATCAGTCTCTGGTGTGATGGAATGATCTAGAACTATCTAGAATTAACTCATTATTTCCATTCTCTGGATCCAGCACTGATCTCTGGTTAACAACATAAAAAAATACATTTTCAAGCTACCACTGTTATAAAAGATGTTTTAGAAATAAAAGCATAAAAGAAACAAATTATTTCTCTGATTTGTGACCTATGCCGCCAGGCCTAAATATTCCCCTTCACTGTCCTGAATGTGTGGTTCCAGGTGAGATATCTACACTCGTCCACCTCTCATGATGATATCACCCTGCCCTCCCCACCAAGCTGAGTTAGCAGGTGAGGCTCTGGCAATGTGCCTAACGAGGGGCCACACCTCTCAGAGCCGCTGATAGAAAACAATTACCCCAAGTCACACTCCTCTCCCCGAGCGCAGAGACCCTCTCCTGAGTCAGCAGACAGGAGAGACGGGGGATGCAGAGACTAGAGGGAGGAATGCAGAGAACAAAGCAAGCCCAGAGGAGAGACACAGGAGGGCCGGGAGGACACAGGTGAAGGAGAGAGAGCTAGTTAGGAAGGGGAGAGAGAGAGATAGAGGGAGAGTGAAATGGAGGGAGAGTGAGATAGAGGGAGAATGAGATCGAGGGAGGAGGAAGAGATATATACACTCAAGACGAAGGGTTTTCAGTCGAAAGCGCCAATCGAGAAGTTGTTTACCTTCTAGAGTATAACATTCTGCCAGGTATACATATGTTTGAGAACAGATTGTTTTTATTTGCTTTGCAAGGGAGGCACATAACTGTTCTCTAATAGTCGAGCCTGTGGCGACTTGTCACGTTGCCCCGCACAACCAACAACCGTGCCATGTTCCCTTGACAACCAGGTAAACAAACTTTTGATAGTTGTGCAGATAAGACATCAAGTGGAAAATGTAAATGAATCAAGTATGATTAAATAACTAAACACCAGGCCGAGATAATCCTAAGGGCATTACTCAAGAAGATTATCAGGAAATATTTGCACATCCTTTGACAAATTAAACACACTAAATGGGGTTTATTTAGAGTTCACTAAAGTCAGAGTACATCTGATTCAAAATCCTAGTCAATGATCTGTGGATCTGTAAATGTTCAAAGGACCACTTTGCAAACATCTCACCAATACAGCTGCAGCAGTAGCAATAATACACCCTTTCTCTGTATTTCACACCCTTTCCTAGCAAGTGTTTATAAAACTCCCCCGTACCCGGTTCCACTGTGAGGCCCGTCGGCCGTGTGGTTAACTGGGCAGTGCTGGGAGGCCCAGGCCGAGTTTGGCTGGTCACATGGCTCCACCAGGGCATGGTTGCTCGTGACCCGGCCAGCCAACATACCAATCACAGCCCTTTATTGTAGGTCACGCTCTTACAATCAGTCGCCATGGCAATGTCCGGCTCTAGTCGTGACACATCGATCTGTGGGAGAAAAAAAAAAGAAGGAAACCTGTCAATCGTGTGAATGACCTCAATGCCCATCTCACACACACACTGTTCACTGTGTGAAGATACATTTCCGGATATGTGTGTGCATGTATGTGCGTGTGTGCATGCGTAGGTGTGTGTGCATGTGTGTATGCACATGTCTGTGTGTGTGTGCGTGTGTGTGTGCGTGCGTGTGTGTGCCTATGCATGTGTGCGTGTGTGTGAGCATGTGTTCTGGGATGCCGCGTGCTGCATTGAGACGAGTAACAGTTTAGTTCGCAATCGTCTCTTACATTCTGTAAAGTGTCTCTCACAGGCAGCAATAAAACACACATTTATTGCAAAAGTGCAAATAGAGCCAATTTGGCAGATTAGAGTCCAATTTTGAGCAGCAACTCCTAATATTTGAACTGGAGACAGATGGCCGCGGCTCTGAGGCAGAATTTTAATCAGACATCCTGGTAAGTGTGAAACGAGAGAGAGAGGGACAAATTGGGGAGGTGGGGGAGGAAATTGGGAAGAGGGGCGTTCATGTTGCTTTTCGGGGAGGTTTTCGTCTGGTACTCTTGTGAAAGTGCAAAAAGAACGAAAGAGTGAAAACCTGTGGCGGCCAAACAACGGAGCCGAGCGTTCACAGGATGGCTGGCGGCACATATGTCTGACGTTTTCTGCCATATGGCAGTCTGTGCTATTTACAGTGGTAATTAAATCCTAAACATCTTTAAAGCTAGTGCTGGCTGGCTCTCTTCACGGAGTTGGTTGGCAAAGGGGAGACAAAGAGAGGGAGAGAAAGATGGAGGGAGGGAGAGTGAAATGATGGCCACTCGCTGCGAGAAAATGACACCTACTGAGGCTATGGACTAAAGTTAGATTCCAACCAGACAGCCTGGAATGCCAGGCAGACTGTGCTCTATCTTCTTGGCACTAGTTATACTAGTACAACAGTTAGAGCTGAATAGTTGAGAAGAGTTTGGTTGGATGAAATAATGAATATCCCCAACCTTTCAACCCTCCAACACAATTAGACCAGGCTACTACTCCTGGTCTTCTGAGCCAGTGAAAATACAGCAGGAAAGAGCAATACTCCAGAGAGAGTGTGGGGTGATCGTGGAAATTGGAAGGCTAGGGAGGGCAAAGGAAGGGCAGAGGCCTAAACCAGCCTCATCACCACACAACATGCTTGGCTCTGCTACAAGTGAAAAATAAGAAAAAAGGACTATTGAAGGCTAGTAAAAGCTAAGAAAGGCAAGCAAGATGGCAGAAAGGCTTGCAAGGGCTAGAGTGCGATAGGGCAGTCTTGTGAGGCATAGTTGAGGTTAGTTAGGGCAACAGAAGGCTAGCAACACCAAGCAAGTGACATGGAAAGTGAGGTCTAGCAAGGTCTAGTTATTATTGAAGGCTAATGGGGCTAGCGAGGGAAAGGGAAGGCTATTCAGAGCTAAGGAAGGATATCTAGGGCTTGTGAGGACAAGGGAAGGTTAGTGGCTGCTCGGGAAGGCTAGCTAAGACTAACAAGCAATGGGAAAAGATAGCAAGATAAAGCCAAGGCTAATGATGGCTACAGTGGACTAGGGAAGGCTAGCTAGGCTAGCCAGGGACAGCCAAGAGTAGTGAGGGCTTGGGAGGGCAAGTTAGAGCCAGGACCTGAGACATCTGAGGGAAGAGGCTGATGGCCAGGGGCAGCGCCAGGCTGAAGGCTCCCAGACACACCACACTGTGGATGGGAAGCACCAGTCTCCTGTGCTTCTGGAGGAGGGGGAACCTGGAACACAGGAACAAAGGTATCTACAGAACCCTGTACATTCATACAGCATGGAAGAGAGGAAGTGGAGGAACACACAAGCACACTGCACGCTCACACAGCAGAAAGAAGAGGAGGAACGCAGCTGTCACAGAACACATATCAGACACACAGATTATATGAGGAGGCTATTAGTCACAAATACATATTCTTACACATGAATTTACAACAGCACCGCTTAAGTCTCCCTTGTGGGTTTAATACCAGTTATACACCCTTCATTCTCCCTCCCTCCCTCCCTCCCTCCCTCCCTCCCTCCCTCCCTCCCTCCCTCCCTCCCTCCCTCCCTCCCTCCCTCCCTCCCTCCCTCCCTCCCTCCCTCCCTCCCTCCCTCCCTCCCTCCCTCCCTCCCTCCCTCCCTCCCTCCCTCCCTCCCTCCCTCCCTCCCTCCCTCCCTCCTCTGAGCTTCTCTTCAGTGTGTGGGACAGATCCCCCAGCAGGAGCCTGAGATAGGCCGTCTCCCCTCCCTCCCTCCCTCACCCCCCCCCCTCCCCCAGTGACGCCTCTCTCTAACGAGGGGAGCTGCTGCCTAATGAAGGAGCTCATTAACACGTGCGCCTGCCTCGCTTTAATTAGCCTACACATGTTTAGGAAGGAGGGAAAGAAGACGGCAAGGGAAGAAGTCCAAGAGAAAAGTGAGTGCGTGTGAGAAAGAGAAATAAGAGTGAATGAGTGTGAGTGTGAGTAAGAAACAGACAGACAGAGTGAGTGAGTGAATTAGTGAGGGAGTGAAAGGTTCAGAGGGGAAGGGATGAATAAATGGAAGGAGAGAAGCAGGGCAAGATGAAATGAGCGAACCCACCGCTAACTTCACTTCTGTACTTTATCACATGTTGAAAACCAGAGAGGGGAGAACGAGTTTGTCATCTCCCTATCCTCTGAAGGTGGTGTGTGTGTGTGTATAGGTGTGTGTGTAGCTGTGTGTGTAGGAGGGGTCTGGCTGCTGTTATTACTCCTTCTCTGCTCTCAGCAGTGTAATCCATCACAGCGGGGCCCACAGCCCCCCCCTGCCCTCCTGTTCCCGCATCATTGAGAGCCACTGAGGGTAAGCTGACCTGGAGGATTGCTGGGCGTCCACCCCCCCCCAATCAACATCCCCGCACCCCTCCTCCCCCAACCCAACCCAGCCTCTCTCTTTTCACTACCTCCCCCCTTCCCTCACTCCCCCGCCCACTCATTCATTCCCCTCGGTCCCAGGAAACCCAAGCACACCTGGCCCCTCAGCGGGCTGGGGCTGGGACAGGCGCTGTCAGAGTGCACAAAGAGCGCAGCATTCTTCTACATGCCACTGGTCCAGCCTGGCTGTCTATCACCGAGCCTCAGAATAAACACCTCACATCATTAACCATCCATTACAGTCACATCAGGCGGGGCAGAACCTCTGGAGTCAGGATGGTTCAGTTCTGCTTGAATTAAACAGGGAACACACTGAGGAGGGACAGGAGGGAGGAGGAGGAAGAGAATGAGATGTGGATGCCTAATAGAAGAAGCCAGATAAAACATCTGTTTTCATTCCACATTTCTGCTCAGGCAGCAGTTTGGACTACAGTCTGTAATAGACTACCACATACTTCAACACAGTCTGTAAAAGACTACCACAGCCTTACCTCTCTAGCATGGCCATGATGAAGGGGGGCAGCAGGAGGATAGGCATAGGCAGGACCACTCTGGTGAGTGCCGTGTCGAGAAGGGCCTGGAGGTAACACAGTAACCAACCAACAGAGCTGTATGTAGTACAGACCCCAGTCACAACCCAGCCTAATACAGACCCCAATCAAAACCCAGACCTCCAAAGTACATAGTACAGACCCCAGTCACAGCCCAGCTCTACATAGTACAGACCCCAGTCATAGCCCAGCTCTACATAGTACAGACCCCAGTCACAGCCCAGCTCTACATAGTACAGACCCCAGTCACAGCCCAGCTCTACATAGTACAGACCCCAGTCATAGCCCAGCTCTACATAGTACAGACCCCAGTCACAGCCCAGCTCTACATAGTACAGACCCCAGTCATAGCCCAGCTCTACATAGTACAGACCCCAGTCACAGCCCAGCTCTACATAGTACAGACCCCAGTCATAGCCCAGCTCTACATAGTACAGACCCCAGTCACAGCCCAGTCCTACATAGTACAGACCCCAGTCATAGCCCAGCTCTACATAGTACAGACCCCAGTCACAGCCCAGTCCTACATAGTACAGACCCCAGTCAAACCCCAGTCCTACATAGTACAGACCCCAGTCACACCCCAGTCCTACATAGTACAGACCCCAGTCACAGCCCAGTTCTACATAGTACCGTGTGGGGCCTCTGTCCTGGTTCTACTCACGTGCCTGGCAGCCAGTCTGGAGGTGCCCACCGCCTTCCCGCTGTCGTCCAACACACTGATGCCCTCCGACAGTTCCGAGTGGCGCATGAGGAGCACGTTACACACGTTTGCACCAGCTGGGGACCAGAGCAACGCGTGAACAGGAAAGCAGATCTGCATCCTCCTCACACCCTGACCCCTCTGACCTGCATCCCCCTCACACCCTGACCCCTCTGACCTGCATCCTCCTCACACCCTGACCCCTCTGACCTGCATCCCCCTCACACTCTGACCCCTCTGACCTGCATCCTCCTCACACCCTGACCCCTCTGACCTGCATCCTCCTCACACTCTGACCCCTCTGACCTGCATCCTCCTCACACTCTGACCCCTCTGACCTGCATCCCCCTCACCACCTGACCCCTCTGACCTGCATCCTCCTCACACCCTGACCCCTCTGACCTGCATCCCCCTCACCACCTGACCCCTCTGACCTGCATCCTCCTCACACCCTGACCCCTCTGACCTGCATCCTCCTCACACCCTGACCCCTCTGACCTGCATCCTCCTCACCACCTGACCCCTCTGACCTGCATCCTCCTCACACCCTGAGCTCCCACTATCATTACAGATACTCCACACACACGACACAGACACACCACAGACACAACACAAACACACCACAGACACAACACAAACACACCACAGACACAACACAAACACAACACAGACACACCACAGACACAACACAAACACACCACAGACACAACACAAACACACCACAGACACAACACAAACACAACACAGACACAACACAAACACAACACAGACACACCACAGACACAACACAAACAGACCATACACAACACAAACACCACAGACACAACACAAACAGACCAGACACAACACAAACACCACAGACACAACACAGACACAACACAAACACAACACAGACACAACACAGACACAACACAAACAGACCAGACACAACACAAACACCACAGACACAACACAAACAGACCAGACACAACACAAACACCACAGACACAACACAGACACAACACAAACACAACACAGACACACCACAGACACAACACAAACAGACCACACACAACACAAACACAACACAGACACACCACAGACACAACACAAACAGACCAGACACAACACAAACAGACCAGACACAACACTGAGTCTGAGCAGACTACAGCTCATCTGAAGTTTGTTTCTTTCTCAATAGTGGGGGAGGCGGATCAGGGTCCCCATGAAACTGGGGGGGATGTATCCCCCCGGCCCCCCACCATCTGTGCCCCTGCATCAACTATGACAGTCAGTCTGCCAGAAAGGTCCATGCACTCAAGCTACCAGGAGCAGTGTTTCCATCATGTGATGTATCCATGTGTGCCACTAGGACCACAGAATGCCCAATATATGCTAATTTACACAGACCTGTCTCCTTGACTCTAATAAGAAGAAGAAAAACTCATTTTAAAGAGTTTAGTGTTGGCGCTGGAAGCCATTTTAATTTAAGACAGCAGGGTTGGGAGTTATCTCTACTGCAGGCTGTGGCTGGAGGCTCGGTGGGAGAGAGGAATTCAATTGACTGAGTAAATAGCTCCTTTACCTACAAGGGATTTTTATCCAGACCAATTAATAGTGGAATGGTGGGGGGGGCGGTGTGCTAAAACACAGAGGGGGGAACTCCTCGTTAAACTCTGAGCTTTCCTGCGCAGCACTGGGAATTATGGGTATGTGTTTCAATAAAGAACAAGGTAAATGAAATGATATGACATGACTCATGACTCCTTTTATTCCTGTTTATTGAGATCATTGCTCATCATTATGGTGACCATTGTTTAAATGTAATTATTATTTTAAATACATGCTGTCTTAACTGGGGAGACTTAAAATAAATGTAATTGAATGTCATGGAAAATACTTTGAGTATAATTTATATAACTATATCTGAGGTAACTTTTAACTTATATTTGAGGTAACGTTATCATAATTGAGAAATGAGGGGAAAAAAAGAATGATCCCTGTGTGTTTTCCTGGAGTCAAAACTGTTTCCCTGAAGAAGTATTTTAGAATCTAATTGAACGACAATCTGGTGCTTGATTAGGTTATTACAAATGACTGTAGACTTAAGTAACCTAAAGACAAAAAAAGGACACATTTCAAAAGGTCCTTTTGTTTTGTTTGGTTCAATTAGCCATTTTAATTACCTTTTTTATACTGGAATACAGAAAACTACAACGACGACAACAACAATGCCCAAACAAGAAGCAGGTAAGCAGCCTCGACATGGAGACCGTTTTAGGGGTAATTATCCTATTTGTTTTCAGCAGCGTGGATCTAAGAAGGAGCCAATTACCAGGCAAGGGCTGGGCAGAACCAACCTGCTGATTTAATTAGGGAGGCCGGAGGGGCAGGGGAGGGGGGCAGGCAAACAATTTAATTACAACCCAGAAGCCTTGGGGCATTGTGGGAGAGACTATTTCTGTCCCCTGGGTGGGAGTGTGTGTTTGTGTGTGTGTGTGTGTGTGTGGGGGGGGGGGGGGGGAGTGACATGAAAACAGCCTTGTGGATCCACACAAGCCTGACGTAAGTGAGCTGCCATCTCTAACCCTCCAGAGCAGACTCTGCTTCATCAACACAACAACATCCAGGTGTCTGTCAAAACAGTCCCTACCCAGTAGAACCTCCAACAGCTCATTTCGTAGACATAATTAAAACACTTGACTCCATCTAGTAGCGTCATAATGGGGTGTTCTGTTAGTTGGGTGTTTGTGTCCGTACCCACAGCAGGGAAAGGGATGAACCTCTGGAGCAGAATGCGAGTGGCTGGGCGGAACTTGTCGGCTCTCTGCACCAAGACCTTCAACCCCACCTGCGAAACAAACAACACAAAACAATAAGAAGACAGGAAACAATCAATTATGCAATAACCTTTCATGCTCTGAAGGCTATTATCATCCCGGCCCTCGTTCACGCTCGCTCAAATAGCAACGCTGTCTCTCAATTAACGAGGTGCCACGGAAAGGCGTGTTTGTTGCTATGGCAACCGTCACGGTGTGGCAGCGTCACGTGCACCTGGAGACCTTCTCCATGGTAACGGATCTTCTAGGAAACCACGCTGGGCCTCTATCACCACAGGTGCTATTGTCTCTGGTGAAATGACAAACTATAATTACCAACATTTTGTTAAAAAGTCATTTCTGAAAGTGAGAAAAAAAGTTAGAAAATCAGTTGGATAGTTTTGAAATCAGACTCACAGGCTTCTGACTTGTTAGTGAATACTGTGAATACTCACGGCCCTCCTATGCCCTCTGCTTAACCCCCTCCACCTCTCCAACCCCACCCAACCCCCAGGTCCACTTCTCCTGCTCCAGCACTCGCAGGGGGTGGTCAGTGAGGCGCAGAGTTAATTGGTGACCCCCCCCCCCCCCCCCACTGACTCTGTGTGATCTCCTCGTCGCCGTGCCTACAGGCTCCACCCAGAGGCCCAGCAGGATAGCTAATTGGCTGTGCTGGAACCATGCATCCCCACGCAGCTCTGAGGCACACTGGTGACTCCTCCTCCTCACCTTCTCCACTCCACTTCTCACCAGAACCTCCCTGGCCTATCCCCAGACTGGGCTGAGCCGCCGCAGGGCGTCATGGAAACTCACAGCAATGGAGACTGCGCTGGTCACCGCGCCCACGTAGCCCAGGCAGAACGTGGAGACGGGAGTCGGCTGCAACAGAAATTCCGTCAGCGTTCATGACGGCGCGGGGAGGTGGGTCACGTCAAGATGCTGGGACAGGTCTGCCGTACCTTGGTGGCGTTGCGGTTGCTGTAGTTGACACATGCGTTGTGACTCTGGTTCAGCCACTGTCAGGAAACAGGACAGGCTGAGGTAAATAACCTGCACATTACTATTTTTGTATGCCGATGCCGTCGTCACCGTGGCAATTCATGGCCATCTTTGTTCTGAAGAGTTCCAGTTCCAGTCCAAATCAAATACATGTTTATGTATATACAGTCATTTTTATCACAAGGGGTGTCACAGGTGACCATAGATCACCACTGAGCTCAAACCTGAACCCTCTGAGAAGTTGAGACTACGAAACTCCCCTCGAAGGAAGGCTGGAGCGAGGGTCAGGGTTAGGGTCAGTGAGGCATCCTCCTCTAGAGAAGGAGGCCAGGGCAAAGCCAGTGACTGGGACCTGGTTTAACGACCCAAGACATCTTTGGGTGCCCCGACGGCCACATGGGCTTAGGTCTTACCACAGGGGCCCGAGTTCGAATCCAGCCTGGGCTATTTCATGCATGTCCTCCCCTCTCTCTTTCCCCTGCCTTTCCTGTCACTCATTTTCATTATCTCTATCCAATAAAGCAGAAAGGCCCGGAAATATGTCATCAAATGTTTTTACAAGCACACAAAAAACAATGAGGTATGCTAGTAGAAAGGGCTGTACCTGCCAGAAGATGGAGGACAGCAGGGTCTGGTTGGGTAGGAGGAGACCTATCACCTGACAACAACAAACACCACGAAGCAACACACTCAGAGCGCCGGAACACACGGCAACATGTCATGACTGAACGTGTGTTTTCAGAGCTGCAGTAACAGGGTTGGAACACACAGGGTTGGTGGCTGGTTAGGAACTCTGCTTACCACTGGTGTGCCAAAAGGTATATAACCTACGGAGTAAAGGAAGATACCACATGTTATACTGCATGCATATATATATATTACCTATGTTTTTATATGATTATATTATCTACACCGCTATACTCCATACAGAATATATATGACCTACACAGTGAAGGAAGATACGCTACATATACAGTACTAACGATACTATGAAACAAAACACACAGGAATATATTAAATACATGTAGTAATTACAATGTTATACCACCTATAGTGGCGTAAGATAATGGATATTGACCTGAAAGTTCACGTTCAGCAAACCAGACTGTTGATCCTGGAATAATCCTGTTACCATGACGGGCTCCTGATGTCAGCGACATGCTGGAGCACTAACTATGTGTCTGCAGCGCTGCTGTTCCAGCAGGCCCTGCACTGTCAGGCACCTGGGAGGATGTCACACCTGGACCACCACGCCTCACCCTCCGTGTCAGGCGCTGGCCTTTAAATGGGTGTTTTGACGCTTGACCAAAATACTCCTCTTTCTCAGCAGACCCAACAGAAGGTTGGCGTCGCCGTGGGAGACAGGCTTTAATCAGCGCCCAGCTGCGTGTGACCTTCTGCTGCTCCGAGACGCCGTGAGGATTCCTGGGGAGCCGTGACAGACCCTGGGGCAAAAGTATCTCTGACGGGCAACATGACCTGCCCCTGTACCCCCCCCCCTCTACCCCCACCCCCATTCTCCTCCGCTCCACACCTCCCCCCTACACACCCCTCCCCCCTATACCACCCGCCCCAAACACCCACACCTCACCCCTCTTCCCCCCACCCCAGCTCCCTCCTCACCCCTGCAGATGCACACCTCTCACCCGTCTCTCCCCACCTCACCTCCCCCCTTGCGTACCTGACATCCGAAAGGGCATGAGGATCTTGTCCCCAGTGTCAGGGTGGAGGATGGCCTGCAGTGTGTCAGGGAGCAAGGGTGAGGGCAGAGAGGGGGAGTGGGAGGGAGAGGTAGGAGGAGTGAGGGAGGTGGGGAAGTATAGAGTGAGTGTGTGTGTAGGGTGTGTGTATGTAGAATGTGTGTAAGTGTACTTGTTTGCATGCGTGTAGACTGTGTATTTGTGTAAGTGTACTTCTGTGTGTGTGTGTGTGTGTGGAGTGTGTAAGTGTACTTGTGTGTGAGAAACATATAAAAAACAGATCTTACCTGTTTTATCTTTTGAGCTTGCCAAAGCTGCAAAACATATTCATACATACATTAACAGCTTTGTCAACTTCTCTTTCATAACAGAACCATCCAGCATCATTTCCACTGGCTTTGGGGAGCACTTGTGTGCTGTTAGGTATCCCATGGTAACACAGCATAGCAGGACCCTTTGTGACTCCTGCCAGGCGGCTGTGACCTCTAACCTCCCCAGACACCTGGCTTCCAGCACTCCCCAACGTAGCCTCGGACCAATCAACACACCCTGAACACTCTGCAGTGTCTTCTTTCAAAAACAACACACACCCCTACCTACCTACCCGACCAAAACACACACACCCCAACAGTACGTATCTATCTATTTACCCGACTCGACAAAAGCATCAGCACTTGGACATGGGAAAAGCTGACCTTGAGCTCACTGACTAACTAGCAGTGACCAAGTGTTGTGAAGGGACACTTCCATCGATGTTTTCAACAGCTGTGTCCAACCATGCTCCCTTAGCCATACAGCAGACTAAATCTGTGTTACGCTATTTTTTTTTTTTGAATTCTGACAGTGGAATTTATACACTAGAAAGTGGACTCAAAATACCCCATGAAGCATCACGAAATGTCCTTCGCAAGCGTAGTATGTTTATACTACAAATAAAACATTGCAACACTGCCTCTTCTAGGTTCTGGCAATTCCGTAGGTGAATAATTTGTTTGAATATGAGATGATATCACTTTTTGGGTGGGTTAACTAGCAGGGAAAATTTTGATTTTGATGAATTGCTAGCTAACTTGCTTTACCAGGTTCTACTGTAACTTTTTAACCATGAAAAACAAACTAGAGCAACATTTCCTCTCTCACAAAAGTGCATTCTGAACAACAAAAATACAATTTCAATAAAAACATAAATTACTTAGCTTTAATGGAACTCATTTGTGTGAATGTTCAAACGTGACACCATGCTGTCTTATTTCCAAATAAGACATTGCTAAATGATGACAAGGTAGTAACAAAACAGTGTCGAAATTGCAGTTATATTTTGTTACCCTGTTACCCTCTGCAGGGCCCCTAGATAGCGGTTAAGATGTGTGGAATAGGGGACGAGTGAACAAGGAGTCACAGGTTGAACACAGTTGCTGATCGAGAGGAGTTTGTGTGGATGATGTCATACTAACAGTCCGTTACCTGGGCGTTGGTCACTCCTGTGGGGAGAGTTCCATGATTGAAATGGTCTAGGAGATCCAGACACTCCTGAAGACGTTTCTGATGTAAACATAACAATAACAACATCATCATATCCCTCCTAAAGGAAATCAAGTCCTTAAAAGGTTATGTTCATGTACCTTGTAGGATTCATTAGAGGTTGGATGGCCCGTTTTGTTCTAATTAGCTTGCCATCTGCATGAGCTAAAGTGTGTGTGTGTGTGTAAGTGTGTGTGTGTGTGTGTGTGTGTCAATTGGTGAGTGAGTTAAAGTGGGACATCCAGCCTCATCATTAGGGCAAGTCAAGGCCATGTCTGGCCCAGCAGGGTGCCGAGGGTGCTGGGATCTGACACCTCCTCCCTCCCTCTCCCCCCCTCACTCCCTCTCCCACCCTCGCTCCCTCTCCCACCCTCGCTCCCAGCTGCCCTGCACGTCCACACCTCCTCCCCTCCCAAGAGAAAACCCTGCTATTACTGTCACCAATGAGCCTGCTAACAGCTTCATTACCCTGGGCAATACAGCCCTGATCACCCTTTCTCTCTCTCTCTCACACACACACACACACACACACACACACACACACACACAAGCCAGAGCCTGGAGACAGCCATGACAACCCAGATGAACTCCAGTAGCACAGGCTTTACCTAAGTTCATTACTAGATGGTTTGTACCACAGTAAACATGGGTGCCATGTTGGGTAACAACACTGTCTCTGGGGAGAAATGGGGACCATGTTGGGTCATAGCAGGAAGCTGGAGACCATGTTGGATCATAACAGGAGGCTGGGGAGCATGTTGGGTCATAACAGGAAGCTGAGGACCATGTTGGGTCATAACAGGAATCTGGGGACCATGTTGGATCAGAACAGGAAGATGGGGACCATGTTGGATCATATCCGGAAGCTAGAGACCATGTTGGGTCATACGTATACCAGGAAGCTGGGGACAATGTTGGGTCATACGTATAACAGGAAGCTGGGGACCATGTTGGGTCATACGTATAACAGGAAGCTGGGTACCTCTGACACAAACAGGGTCCTGGGGTCAATCACGTCCAGGAAGTGTCTGAATCTGCCAACAAACGTGCTCTGAGAGAGGGGGAGATGGAGAGAGAGAAGAAAGGGAGGAAGAGAGAGGGAGAGAGATAGTGACAGAAAGATAAGGAGAAAAGGGTGTGGGGGGGGGGGGTAAAGAGATGAAGAGAGAAGGAGTAAGAAAGAAGACACTTATAAAATAAGGCGATGAGGGAAGACTCAAACCCCATCGGCACAGGCCAATAATCATTTGGAAATGATTAGTGTTCAAGTAACAAGGACTCTAATTTACTGATCCAGTTTGTGTGAGGCCCTTCTCCAGACGCCAGTGGCAGCTGTTTCTGAGGAGGCGTGGGCACTGGTGTGCCAGTTGTTTAAGCCTGCCAGGTGGGTTCATTAATACCTCCTCCCAACGACGTCCCTCCCCTACCAGAACACTGAAGCACTTCGCTTCAGAGCCAATTAATTCAAAAGGTTTTTGCTTTTATAATGTTTTTTTCCACATCCCGGAACAGACTGAACACAGCGGGGAATGGTAGCAGTCATGACTCCTGATCTAAACCTCATTATAGAACATATGAATATGAATGTAACCTGGCTATGCACCAACTGTAACTTCTGATGTTTTACATATGGATTGAGTTCTTTGGAGAGTGGCAGGTGTGAATGGGAGATTCTTCCCCTCGGACCAATAGAGGTCCTTGTTCAAGTTGCTTATTCTCACACAATCCCCGACTCTCCGAGAGAGCACGTTATAGTTTTTTTTATTCCCCCCCCCTCCCCCCGATCGCTGCAATTTAGTTGGCATGCCCAAATCTCCAGCTGGCTGTCACGGTGCCAAACATCCGATTGCAGCCGCCTTCCTCTCTCTCATCTGGGTAACAGTGTGGGTACAGAGAAAATTAACGGTTCACTGAGACTTTGTGTAATGAGTGGTAGCATATTGCACACAAATCAGCCTGGCCTTTTGTCATGTTACATGCTACATTATATGTTACGGCTTTCAGCAGCTTACAAACACAGTACTGTTCTCCTTCAGATACATATGATCTCTGTTTTGCGTCTTGCATTGATATATACAATATAATTTTGAGCTAACCTGGTCGAAACGGCACTTTCCATACTGGAATACTGGATAACATTCAGCGGATTCTTGCATGGTGGCGTGAAGTTGTGCATGTGCTGTCAGGCGGATGAGTTGTTTACAACGTAGCGAACTTTGGAACCCTCGTCTGAAATTGTAAGCTGTCGTCATTGACACGAAATAGTTTCGCTGTTGGCTAGGTAATGTAGTTTTTTTCTTCCAGCATTCATGTATTTTATTCAAGCAACTAGAGAACACTGACTACATTTCCCATGAAGCATATGCACGCTTGATTAAGAGTAGAAAGCGAAAACTGGGTGAAACATCTGTTAGTATGGCACCATGGGAATGCTCCCTCAAGCTACTCCAGCTTGCTGAAACTGGACACTTTGATATGAGCCAAATATGCGTTTGTTGCATATACATGCTTTATAGAGGAAATATAGCCCTCTAGTGGACACAAGAATGCCGAGGAAATAAATCTTATGCATTCAAACGCGTTTGGAGTATTTTTTCCATGTAGGCTATAGACCATGACCTCATCAGAATGGCACCGTGTGTGTGTGTGTTCACCAACAGTAGCTCTTTACTCTGTGGCTCATGCTTCAAACAAAAGGATGGTACAATTACTTTCAAGCATTTTTAGGAAATAACAAATACAAATGTATAGTCAAACATACAGTGAGCAAGAAACACAAAATATTCTTTATTAAATATACAAAATTTGTGAAACAATTGCATTACGAATTGTAAACTTTCCAACCTTTGAGCACATCCTTCAGCTACACAATCGAGACAGAATACAGTTAGTTACTGAAGTCAAGCTACACATGGAGGACATGGCACTGAGTCACATCTAACACGTCTTTCTAATCGACTAAGCACGCCATGATGCAACTTGACAGCAGCGTTGAGATAAGGAGCTTCAATCTGTTTGCTGTAAGTTTTAGAATCTGTATTTCGCCCTCAAATTCCTCAGTCTTATAGCAGTGGACAGTGCTGTCAAATCAGGCTGTCAACCAGGCTGGGAAATCCGGCTGTGCTGACACAAACAGAACTGTAGTAGAGCGGTGCAAGGACACATCTAGAAGCTGTGACAGTGACTATCTGAATACTGAACAGTGACTCTGGATGTCTGCTCCACACTCTTCAAGGCTTGGCTTGGGGGTTTTTTAACATGGATTTTCAGCAAATTTTCTATTGGTATGTTTACCATTGAACTTGGTGCAATTATCGAAATAATATAATGAGAAAGCATCTCACAAATACGCAGTCCCCAGACACAGGAGTAAGATGCGTCATTCAATGAAGTGCTGTAATGAAACAAAACTATTCACATTGACCCAAAAAACTAAAATAAGGCAGCGTTTGGCATTTCAGTACGACATATACGCTGTAGATACACGGTATATATCCCTTTTGTAACACACCTGAAAGCACTAAGCAGTATGCGTGCCTGAGCTGAAGCATTAGGGAGATGTCGGGGGGGGGGGGGGGGGGGGCAGTTATAGGGGGGTGGAGAGGTAGGGGGGGCAGTTAGGGAGTGGGGGGTGACAGGTAGAAGAGGGGGGGGCAGGTGTGACAGACATGGTGTCTAGTACCAGCGTGTTTGTGAGCATGTTCTTCAGAAACAGCACAAGGCAGAAGCAGGGGCTGAGAGAGGCTGAACCCCGACCCAACATGGGGATGTGACACGGGGGGACGTCATCGTCGTGGCTGAACCGACCCTGCGTGAGCTCCCTGGCAGAGCCTGCGCGACTGGCAGAGCCTGCGCGACTGGCAGAGCCTGCGCGACTGGCAGTGCCGTGTCATCAAGGCATGCCCGTCAGAAGACGTCAAAGAAAACATATAGAAACGCGCACCTTTTGCGCATCAACAGTCGAACTATTTGCTTGCTGGCTAAGAACACTTTCTGGATCTTGCTGCCCCCCCCCCAGGATCGTTTCCTTCACCGCTGCAAGTGACGTGAGGGGAACATTCATTTGGTTTGTAGCTTCTCAACGGTTGCTGCTCGCGAGGGAACGTTTGTCTTTACGGTTGTGACAAAGTGATTCGTTTCTACAATCATAAGTATCGCAAAGAGGATTCAGGGTTTTTGTTTAAGCCGCTTGAGCCAACTCTTTCAGCTGAAGACCAACTGCTTTGACCTGAAGCAACCTGAGGACCCCTCCCCCACCCACCCACTCAGCACGGACGTGTTCCAGCACAGGAAAGCATGCCAACACAAAGACACATTTCTCATTGCTGGAATCTCTAGATCAAAAAGGACAGCACAGCAGTGAAAATACTAGACAGCCGTGTGTGTGTGATTGTTGGGCATCGGGCGGGGTGGGAGTGTCGGAGTCGGCGGGTGCAGGGCCGCGGTGCCGTCTTTGGCCCTGGGTCACTTGAGCTTGGTGCGTACTTGCAGCAGGGTGGGTGTCTGCTCCATGATGCGGACCAGCAGCGTGTCGATGTAGTCCTCCAGGTCTCTCACCTGGGGCTTCAGCCGGCGCAGTTCCGCCTCCCTCCGCCCCAGCAGGGTGCCCTGGTGCTCAAACTCCGCCCTCTGCCTCTCTAGATCCGCCTCCCGCCGCAGCAGCAGCGACACCAGCTCGCTGTGGGTCAAGTGGTAGTAGGACCCCGCCCCTTCTGTCAGTGACTGGAGGGGGGGGAGGAGGAGACAGACAGAGAGAGGGAAGGAAGGAAAGAACGAGAGAGAGGGAGAAGAAACAAGGGAGGGAGAGAGGAAGAATAAACGAGTGAGAGAGAAAGAGAGATATGTATAGTTAACTGTAGGGTTAAAGAGAGATATGTATAGTTAACTGTAGGTTTAAAGAGAGATATGTATTGTTAAATGTAGGGTAACAATGTTCAGCAGAGAAACGGGTTGAACAGTGTTCTAGGGAGTGTGTGGGGGGAGAACCGCTAGCCTGTGTGGGGCGAGGGCTGCTAGCCTGTGTGTGCTCCCCTACCTTCCTCCTCTCTGGCTCCGGCCCGGCCAGCTGTCCACTCCTCCCCGGGTGGATGGTGGATCGAAGCTTCTCCAGGCTACTGGCCAACACCGAGCGTCCCTTCTCCTCCGCCGGCACGCTCAGGGGCTTCACCGCGTGGGGGCTGAGGGGCACAGAGCAGAGACACGGTGAGACAGCAGCAGTCACACACCTCAGGGGAGCCGCCTCTCTGTGATGCTGCCATGTCATTCAGCACACCGGCTTAGAAACATGCAGTTAGACACACAACGTCATGCAACCACCCCCAAAAGCTTGCGTATGTAGATCCAACACCTTGAAGCAAGAAGGGAAAATGAAGGAGAAGGTCGTTAATATTTATGTTATTATTATAATTGACACCCGGTTAACACCCTGTGAGAGCCTCCCCCCCCCCCCCCCATCACCTTGGTGACAGGCCTGTGACTGTGACTGCTACCATGGCCCGTGAGGAGTAGAAAGGGGAGAGATAGAGTGAGGATAGAACACATTTCTCCTGCTGGGGAAAAAATGTCTCCCCCTACTGCCAGCTACGCTAAGGTTGGAGAGCACAACCTGTCAGGGTTAGTGAGGGGGACTCAGGTTGTGAGGGACTGACATTGACAGTATGTGTGAGGTATTGACAGAGAGAGTAACATTGATGAGTTGAAGTTCAGATAGAAATGCTTGTTACCGTGACTCTTGAACACCTGAGTCCCCCTGCCCTTCAATCTGAGCATGTGCGACCTCACCTGTTCTCCTGATTGGCTGCCTGCTGTGTGTCCGGGGGCAGCATGGCAGCATGCGGTGCACCAATCGCAGCGGGGACACAGGCAGTGGGCAGGGCCGGGCTGGCTGATGACCTCAGCGTGGCACGGACAGAGAGGGAGGGAGGAGCGGAGGAGGAGCTACTGGCGGTTAGAGGAGTGGGATTAGGAGAGGCAGGAAGGTAGGGGTCAGGGTGGACAGAGGAGGTGTCCAGGTTCACGCCGGGGTCGCTACCGAACGAGGATGACAGATCCTGGAGACCAGCCGTGACCGTGCCCTCGGAGAGGGAGCGATGGAGCGCCCCGGGCTGAAGAAGAGGAGTGTGTTCTGAACGCTGGTCACCTGACCCAACAGCCTGGGTCCCTCTGACTGCTTCCTTCTCATCCCCGGGCGGTGAGCGGCTGCCATTGACTGGTGCTCCGGAGGGCGTTTCTAGATGAGGCTCCGAGCGGCAGTCCTCGAGCAGGAAACGTGGTTGGAGAGCAGCGTCTTTCCCCTCATCCGCACTCATCCCGACATGACTGGACGCTTCCGACTGGATGTGAACGTTACCAGACACCCTACAACCCTCAGACGGCTCCTCCTCTTCCTCCAGATCCCAGGGAACTGTGTTTTTGCAGCCAGCAACAGGCCAAGACAAAGACCCCACCTCGCCGTCAACTTCCTCCCCACTCTGGGAGGGTAGTGTTGGGGGAAGCGTCTCCATCCTGTGTCCCTCACCTGAGAGACTGGAGGCCCTGGAGGACTGCTGGGACTGGCAGGACTGGTACTGCTGCGAGTCGGCACTCTCGTACAGAATGTTGGAAGTGCCAGGGCTCAGGTCAAGCACTCTGGGGTTTAACAGCACGCCATCGAAGCCTTGGCTAGGGCTGGTTCTTATCTGGCTGGTGTTGAGGGAGTTGCTGAAGAGCCTAGCTGGTTTGGGAGGACCCTGGATAACGCTGGGCGTCCCTGAGGCCATGCTGAGAGGAGATGACTTCAGAGGGCCGCCGTCGCCAGGGGAGGAGGTCATGATGTAAAACGAGGGCGTGGTCAAACAGTGGTCATCATCTGAAACGGAAGCGTTTGCCTCGACATCGTCCGTTGCGACGGAAGTGGAAAGCTTAGCCTCCTCTGCAGAACCAGCAACTGAATCTTTCATTTCTTGGTTAGGGTTCTTCTCTCTCTTCTCTTCAGGCCTCTGTGGAGATGGAACCCCCAGCCTTGGCTTGAAGGAGACTGGGGCTGTAGAGCCTGTCTCAGAAGATGTGGGATCTACAGGACCAGGGCTGGAGGTGACCTCCTCCACCACTACCCTGTCTACTTCAAAAGGACCAGGGCTGGAGGTGACCTTTATGTGCTCCAGCTCCAGGCCTGCGCGTGGGTTTGGGGAGCGGAATGACGAGTGTGTGTTGGGATGTTCATGTGCGTTAGTGGTCATCTCAACAGTGTTGGCAGTGAGGATAACATGCCAGGTCTCACACCCTGACATCAGCTCAGGTGAGGTAGCAGCAGGATGAGCGGTCTTTGACCTGTCAAGGTGCGCTTCAAGGCCGTTGTGGGCTGGGCTAACGTGGGCTGACGTGTCCCGTTGTAGTGTGTGCAGGAGCTTCATGTGATTGGTGTTTCCCTCAGGCGAGGAGGAGGAGGATGTGGATGCCATCAGCGTGGCACCGGCAGTAGGGGACGGGTGGAGAGCAGAGTTTGCATTCAGATGCGGGTGATGCGTGTGACTGTCTCCAGTCCGGGGTCCAGCCGCCGCGGCCAGGAGAGGGTGAGCCGTGCGCGGCTCCGCCGTGTCCTGTGGGCCGCGGTGCCGGTCAGCTTCCTCCGGAGATTTCAACCTGTTTGCGGCGAACGCGTCGAAGGAGTCGTCCCACGCGACTTCCTGTCCCACCGCAGCCCTGCCAGACGGGGAGAAGGGATTGGACGATCTCTGGCCGGTCAGGTTGTTGTCCTCGGACGGGATCGGCGGGAGGGGTCGTTTCCTGACGGTGACGCGAGCTTCCTTCCCGCAGTGCCCCTCTGTGAGGGGACGTTCTCCGAGCAGGGTGGGGTTAGGATTGCCGGGGCTGGAGGAGGGGGGCGGTGGGGGAGGGCGAGGGTCAGAGCTGGAGGGGTAAGGCAGAGGGGGCAGAGCTGGTTTTATAGCCTTGTCTGCCAGCATGTCCTCGTAGAAAGGGTTACACTGCAGGAGGGGGAGGAAGGGGTTGGAGGGGGACATGGGGGTGGGGGGGCTCTGTGAGGGGCAGAAGGGGTTAGTGTGACGTAGGGTCCCCAGGGAGACAGAGGAAGGAGTTAGCAAGGGGGCAGGAGGGTGTGGGGGGGTGGGGGACTCTGAGCTGGGCTCTAGTTTAGTGGACACCATCAGGCTGTGAAAGGAAGGAACACAGTCCTCTTAATAAATGCTGTTTGTTCACACTACTCACCTAATGTACGCTCCCCAAAATACCACAGGGAAACAACCCACAGTGACTCCATCATTAGTGTAATCTTTGTTTATAAATCCTCCATATCTGCCCCATGCCTGCTCCCTCCTTCAGGCTTCCCACTTATTCGTATTCACACAGACTGCTAGATCTAACTATTTATTGAATATGTGCCCCCAAAAAAAACATATTTCTGTGGTGATTTAAGGTTTGGGAAACGCCTCAGAAGAGAAAGGGAATTCAAATGACCACCCCAAACTTAACTCAAACCGATGCACATATAAGGCGTTTTGTGTGTGCTGTTTGAAGTACAGTAGGCTAACATAGCACTGTGGGCCTTCAGTAGGCAGGCATGGGTTCAGTACAGGGCTGGGTGTGAAGCATTTCCCATTGGTGCAGGACCTACACTGGAGTAGCAGAGGGGCTGGTAAATCACCCTGGTGAGGGCAGAGCAGTCACCGAAGTGTGACTTCAACTGATTCTTCAACTGAAGGTGGGACTGATTAGACATCCTGTTTTCGCATTGCACTAGTTAACACACACGCACACACAAACATGCCCGTGCCCACACGCACACACATACACTTAAATGTACGATTAACCACATTGCATTTTATAGGTCAGGAAATGGAGCCATGCAGTTGTTATACAGAACAAAACCTCCTCGTGACTTACTCCTCCTCAGCCTGTCATACCCTGCTGAAACACAGCTCATGTGTGGTTTCAATTTCACACATTTCCTGTCCAGAGGAGCCAGACCCCACCCCTCTCTGCACTGCAGTTGTGTGATGTAACCAGAGCCTTCTGCTGGGGCTGAGAACATAGCTGGAACCTGGGGAAGAAAACCCCGGTAGAACCTGGGGAAGAGAACCCCGGTAGAACCTGGGGAAGAGAACCCTGCTAGAACCTGGGGAATAGAACCCAGCTACATCCTGGGTCTGAAGCAGAGAACCTAGCTAGAACCTGATGAAGAGAACTCCGGTAGAACCTGGGTCTGAGGCGAGAACCGAGCTCGAACCTGAGACTGAGGGAGAGGCAAGCTTCTGTGATGCCATGTGTGTACCAGCTTCATGCCCTGAGTGTGCCTGCCAGGACGTCACACACTCCCGACCCAGACCATGTGGGGCAACCTAAACGATGACCATGGGAGATGGCTGTAGCTAGGTGGTTCGAGCGTTCCACTGCAGGTCAAGAGGTTGCAGGTTAGAATCCCCCCTCCCTGTACATTGCTTTGGATCAAAGCGTCCCCGAAACACCTTATTATTAGCATGAGTACAATGATCGCTTAGCAACAAGGTTCTTTGCCTGCTGTCCCCTATAGAGAGCTCCCGGTGAGGCCAGTATGTGATTCAACCAGACTCAGGTGACACAGACTGCAGGTGGTGGGCCAAAGCCCGCGGGCCTGCTAGCTCAGGCCAATCTAACATATTCATTTATTACCTGGCCTGCGAAGAAACACAAGAGTTGTCAGCAGCGCTGAACGCCGTCGTGTTTATACTTGGTTCCGCTTGCCTCACCTGGGTTTGCTGTGGGAGTCCTTTGATCCGAACCAGCCTTTCTGCTTCTCCTCGGCAGGGGCCTGCTCCGACTCGCCCCGGCTCTCTTCTCCCCCCGCAGACTCCTCCCTCCTGTGAGCGAACACGTTCCTCCCCTGCTTCCTGCCCTGGCTGTCGGCCTCCACGGCGGCGAGGGTGGTGGCGGCCACCCGCTCCAGGAGGCCCTCCTCCTCCCCCAGCGCCACGCCCGCCTGCTCCAGCGCCGCTGCTATGGCCGCCTTCTCTTCCTCGCCCGCCTTGTCAAAGGACCAGCGGCGGCCGTCCCCCGTCCCACGCCCCACGCCCGGCGCCTCGGCCCGGGCACGCAGGTTCTGAAGCGACACAGACAGTGGAAGACACTTCTGCAGCGGTCGCAGAGACACGGAGCCTTCCTCCGAGACCGCCACTTGGGATTGGCTGTCGTACACGTGGTTTCCGTTGACGGGCGGCGGCGGCACGGGGAAGGAGATCTCGCCGGTCTCCTGGCTGAGGTCGCACTTGTGGGGCGACAGCTGGGGCGAAGTACCGGCCGTGTGCTCTGTCGACGGGGAGAGGAGACGTTAGCGGATTTGACGCATTTCAATAAAAAGTAGACCCGCGATACAGTTCTACACTGTGACACTACTGTAGGTGAGAAAGCTTGAATAATAACGCTAATAAGTAGGTGTATATACTGTATATGAAACTCAACAAGGTTTAGCAATTCATGTATCTACCATGCCCCCCCACGCTCACACACACACACACACACACACATGCGTGCGTGTACAGTGTGTGTCATCACATCCCGGCGGCCTCACCAGGGCTGTTGTCGGTCAGGTTGCTGCTGTTGCTGGGCGAGTTCGACAGGTCTGACACCACCACGCTGATGCCTGCCGTGGGGCTCAGGCTGCCGCCGCGCGACGACGACTCGCTGCTCTCCGAGCCCAGCGACGTGCTGGAGCGCGTGTCCGACGACTTGCGCAGCTTCCCCCTCAGGAAGAAGTTCCTCATCTTGCTGCGGCGCCCTTCGCCTCCCTCGTCGTCCTCGTACTCCTCCTCGCCGCCGCCGTCGCTGGGCAGGCGGGTCCGCAGCGTCCCGCAGCCCGCGGGCAGGACGGCGGACGAGGAGTCCTCCTCGCTGCTCTTCTTCTTCCCCCTCATGCGGTCCTTCAGCTTGCCGAAGGCGGAGCGCTGCTTGTCCTTGATGGAGAGGTTGTACATGCTGGCCGTCAGGTTGTTGCGGGTGAACTGGATGGTGACCTGGACGTCTCCTCTCTCCTTCTCCTTCTTCCCTGTCTTGGAGTTGAGCTTGTACCACCTGGAGCACACAGGAGACGTCAGGAGACGGGGTTAGCACAGCCACCTCGTCAACATGCTTTTGATACACAACATGGCCGATAAATGTTCATACTGTGTCCTGCTCAGTGGATGAACAAAATCATTTGTCTGCTGAACCTAAACTGACAGTCTGACAACATTCCAAGTACTAGGAGATCTTGATGGAGGGATTTGTTTTTGAGTCCCTGTTCCAATAGACAGAGGGTAGGTGGGGTCATGGGACACTGTGAATTACCTCTTTGTTTTTCTAAATTAGGTTAATCTGTCCTTATAACAGGGCATGGGGCTGGTGGGTGGAGGGGAGTCTTACTGAACAGCAGACCCCCCCCGCCCCCCCCAAGGTCACCAAAGAGCGATCAGACTTCCCATAATTCCTTGGGGCCGCTTGTTGTTGTCATTAGCCTTGGCAAGAGAACAATGACACTGAAACTCCCCTCCTTTAACTAACAATGAGTGGCCTGAATACTAGTGGCCATGTTCTAGCAAACAACACAACCACCTTGCTTACGCGCACAAGTACACACACACGTATACATTCACACATGGCCCTCCTATGAACACCGCTGCTATACACTACCAAGCAGCTGGCGCTAGTCAGGCTGAGACAGCTATGCCTCGTGGGAAAGCCTTCCCTGGTCTGTTCTGTTCTGACCTGCACATGAGGCTCAGCACCTGCCTGCTGAGCACAGCACCAGTGAGGGGAGCAACAGTACGGCACTATCACCAACTACACACACACACACACAACCCATTTCCTGGTTTCACAGATCAGCGCTTTTAATGCTCAACCCTGTCATTTAAAAAGTTTCACAATGTTGGCTGAACCAGACATGGAGATCACCGAAGGTCAAAACATCCCCAGCAGAAGACAAACAGATCAAACAGAGGTTCTGATTGGGCAGAGATAACCATGACATGAAGACACAATCTTTGGCATGTGATGTGGGGGATCAGTCCCAGACGCCAGTCTCACAACCACCTCCTGGCTGGGAAGTTCGGCATATTAACAATGACTGTAGTCAGACATAAGCCTGTCGTCAACCTATTCCCTGAACACAAACACATACACACACACACACACACACACACACACGTGGCCTGGCCTGACCTTTAAAGACATTCCAGAGTAGGCCTCTGACAGCAGAGAAAGAGTGTTATGAAAGAGTGGGCGTTGTCAGGAACTGAGGAATGACAATACAGTTCCTCGTCATCTACAACCTACTGTACCCACACTGTCCTGAACAGCTAATCCACTTTAACCCTTGTGCTGCCTTCGGGTCACATGACCCAAAGGTTCATAACAAACCATTGTTGCGTTTGCCCAATTTTACCCAATACAAAAACGAATAAAAACATTTTTTAATAATAATAATTTTAACCTTTGCATTGTGGGGGGTGTGAGACAGCACAATAGTTAAAATAAAATGCTTCACTTTGTTTTTGTATGCGGTAAAGTTGTCGCAATACGATGGTGGGTCACAATGACTGATGAGTCAGAATAACCCGAAGAGAACACAAGGGTTAAAAACAGCCATCATGGTTGTATTCTTGGTCAAGCACGGCCACCAACACAAATGCATAGACTGCATCAGAACAAAGCTTGTTCTTGTTGGGTCTGTGGGTCTGAACAAAGCTGAAGTTTAAGATAGGTAGCAGGTAGCACAGATGCCTGCAAGCTGTGGGCTTCTGTTACACAGATGGTCTGTCAATGGTGTCATTCCTCCCACTGTGGACAACACCCTGGAGGTAGGGCTCACATTCCAGAACGTTCCACTGAGCCTGGAAGTTAGGACTAGTTACCCATGAACAACACCGTCATAGTCTCTTCATTACGGCTCCCATAGTCCCTCCATTCTGCCTCTGCACAAATCCCATAGTCGTTTAGACCCGTAGCTCTCTAACCCAGACTTGGGTAGGTCATGGCTTCTCTCATACCTGAGCAGTGTTCAGATAACCCCCACCCCCTCATCTGGGAGAGACAAGGAGAATATTAAGGACACAAGTCATGTTGACCATGATTCTTTAAAAGCACTTTCCTCATCATGCACTTGCTCTCTTTGTTTCAGAGTAGAGAGCAAAAAATATCTATTTGTGGCCGTGCAGCTGTGAGAGACCATGTGACCAATTACGAAACAAACACAAGAAAGCTTGACTTGCAGTTCCTAATTTAGATGTGCTCTGTGCCTAGTCTGCTGTGTATCTGCAAGCCACACTGAACTGAGGGGACTGGGGCAGGTAGAGGGGACTGGGGCAGGAAGAGGGGATGGGGCAGGTAGAGGGGATGGGGCAGGAGGAGGGGATAGGGTAGGTAGAGGGTCCTGGGGCAGGTAGAGGAGACTGGGGCAGGAAGAGGGGATGGGGCAGGTAGAGGGGATGGGGCAGGTAGAGGGGATAGGGTAGGTAGAGGGGATAGGGTAGGTAGAGGGTCCTGGGGCAGGTAGAGGAGACTGGGGCAGGAAGAGGGGATAGGGTAGGTAGAGTGTCCTGGGGCAGGTCGAGGGGCAGGTAAGTTCCATCTAGCCTGGAGAGCACTGGGAGTAAACACATAGAACATTCCAGGGCCATGGAACACTTTCATATCTGCATTCACCATCACCTAAAAACAGGAAACCGCTCCTCCCATCCCTCGCAGATAGCATCTGCCCCTACTCCCTCTGATCTGCACCCAGGGAAATGAATCCCTTCCTGAGTGGCTGCTTTTTACGCTAGCCAGGTTAGCCGGGCAGGGCTACTGTCAGCGACCGTACCAGAGCAGGGGGATTCTGACTGAGACAACTGGTTTCTAGACAGACCTTTAAAAAGGCAGGTGAGATGACATTACAGTCTCATCCTCCATGTTCCCTGCTCAGGACTCAGGACTGCAGCGCACGTACATGCATGCACATACACACACACACAGTGTTGCATAGAGAGGTATGGGTGTGAAGCCCTCGTGTCCAACTGCCTCATCAGCAGTAAAACCAGACTGGAAGAGAAACACATTCCCCATCTGGATGTGATCGAGTCCCTCCCTCGCTCTCCCTCTCTCTCCCTCGTTCTCCCTCTCTCTCCCTCGCTCTCCCTCGTTCTCCCTCTACCTCCCTCGCTCTCCCTCTCCCTCGCTCTCCCTCGTCTTCCCTCGTTCTCCCTCTCTCCTCGGCCTCTCCCTCCCCAGCTACGTCGCTAAAATGTAACATACGAGGGCAAGAAAAAAAACACCAAATGTGTTCTGAAAAACACCCATTAGGCCTCCACTACAAGACCTGAACCGATTTACCTCCCCTGATCTGATGCAGAACCACCTTGCACAGCTGCATTCAGAGGGACAGAGTATCTGAATAGTTGAGCATTTAAGCTTAGTCCAGATGGAGACCAGTCACTAAGATCTCCTAATGGATATTGTTATGTAACACAAACAGGACTATTCAAAACCAGTGACATTTCTGAAAACCTCTCAATCTTGTTGGATGGTCTCCAGTCAGTCCCCTGCAAAGTTGCTACAGTATATGCTACATCTTTGAGTGGGTGTGTTAGCTTGTTGTGTGTATGTGTGCGTGTGCGTGTGCGTGTGTGTGTTTGCTTGTGGGTGTGTGTGTATGTACATCTTAGCTTGTGTTAGTGTATGTGGTGTTAGCTCTTGTGAGTGTTGGCTTATCTATGCGTGTGTGTGCGCGTGTGTGTGTGTTAGCTTGTCACTGTGTATGTGTGTGTGTGTGTGTGTGTGTGTGTGTGTGTGTGTGTGGTAACTTGTCTGTGTGTTTATTTATTTATTTGTTTATTTGACAGGGACAATGCAGTTAAACATAGCTACAGAGCAAAGTTTGCAGCTGATGTGATGCAGAGTTTACAGCAAGAGCTAGAGTGTTAACTTGTGCATGTGTATGAGCTTGACTGTGTGTGTTAGCTCATTCTAAGGACAGTCTGCCTGTCCTGTCACTAGGATTGTACATTATATATGAAGCAGCAGGATGCTCATCTCATGCTACAGTACCAACGTTGCTTCACACACACACACACACACACACGCTAGCAGACATGCTAACACACATACATGCTAGCACACATGCTAACACACATGCACAATAATACACACGCCAACACAAATACGAGCGCTAACAGACTATCACACACACACAATCACACTCAGGCTGAAACACACACACACAGGCTAATGCCTACCAGCCTGTTCTTGTGCTATCCCTGGAGGCAGACAGACAGGCAGAGAGGACGGATAAGAGAAAAACGGGCAGACAGAGATACAAACAGAGAGACTGGCAAACAGTAGAGCCAGACAGACAAGTAGACATATGGGGATAAAGGTGTAGCTCAGTCGTAGATTTGATCAGACTGCTGATCAAAAGGTCATAAATTCAAATCTATCAGACAGACAGAGAGAGAGACAAATGGATAAACAGGCAGACAGAAAGACAGGGAGAGACAGGCAGACAGATGGAGAAACAGGCAGACAAAGAGACAGACAGATAGACAGGCAGAGAAACAGGCAAAGTCACACATCCAGCAGCAGAAGACGCAGGCAGACCCCAAAAGATGGGGGAGAGTGTAGATTTACTATCCATTTGAGAACAACAAAGTACAAGGTAGCTCAATCTACCTCCCTGTAGCACTGCTGTGTTCTGTACCCCCGAGAGCCTGCACCACCCGTCCACAGTACCCTACCCATGCACCTCCAGTCCACAGCACACTCCTTCTGCAGAGGGAAACACCACCCTAACTGCTGACTAGCATACAGAGCAGACTGTTAACTCAAGACAGCAGATAGAAACCCCATCCACAGAGAATAGCCATTTTACTACCCTACACAGCAGCCTGCCAAAGGAATGGCTGTGCCTAGCTTATTTGCATGTCTGCAAGCTCAAAGATGTCTTCCTGATCCCAGTTAGCCAGTAAGAGAGAACCTTTGGTATGTAACTTACAGGAAACATGCCGATATGAGACCATGAGGAATATGATAGACCAACAATGACACAGAGACAAAAAGAGACAGGAAGAGAATGCCACTGCTTCTATAGAACTATGGAACAGCTGGGACTTTCATCTCCTACAGTACAACACCACCCTCATCATCACCATGGTCACCTCCAACACCACCCTCATCATCACCATGGTCCCCTCCAACACCACCCTCATCATCACCATGGTCACCTCCAACACCACCCTCATCATCACCATGGTCACCTCCAACACCACCTTCATCATCACCATGGTCACCTAACTCCACCACGCTCAGCATCACCATAGGTCACCTCCAACACTGCCACCATCCTCACGGTAGGGCAGGAACTAGGGTCGCCTATAAAACTCCCCTCAAGATCACGTCGATGACCTAGGTAGAGCTGTCTTGAGTTACACATCGATCAGACTAGTGACCTTGTCTGTGGTAGGGGTGGGCTGAGGGGGTTCTGCCTGCCGGGTCAGTTGTCATCACACCCGTCCCTTCTCTGGGATGATCCACAGGGTGATCAGAGCCGCTTGTTGGGCTACTTCCACCTCCTGGATGGCCAGGACATGGGTTATCAAACGGTTTCATTCACATTCAAACCGAGGGGATTCCAAGCCAAAAAGATTAGACTTGAAGTATTCTTGAAGTACAAACTCACTTACTGATCATTTTGATATATGTATGGGAATATACAAAATCCATACATTTTCAGTACATGTCCAATTGTGTAGAAAAAGATACATGAACTGAAAATGTATGAAGCTCTCATTTAAGACATGTAAATTAAATAAAGGTGTCCTGTCCATGCTAATCAACATTGGAGCTACAGATGTAGCCTCGTCAAAGAGAGACAAGCTCAGAAGTAGCATTTCTCATCGACTGCTCTTCCTGTGTGAGATTCATAAAAACGTGGGCTTCATAAAAAACATGTTATGCTAAAAATACCACATGGCTTTAAAACCATGGAACTGTTAGATAATCCCGGGATTGTGCCAGTCCCTAATCCCCTGCCCTGTACTGGGAAAAACAATACAGACATCGGAGAAATAACGTATAAAGCTCATTTGTGAACAGCGCAGTACCGTGCATACATGCTACCTGACTCAGCTCCACGTTCCAAGCGGAAAGTGTTTTTTTTTCCTCTCTCTCAACAGTCAACTGTCCCTCTCCGCCCCACACTCACTAACTCGTTTCTGTCTCCACGCAGAGGGCGTGACTGCAGAGGCCCTGTGTGATTGCAGCATTACAGTGACAGCTGTGTTTGGACCACCAGTCAGTTGTGTAACGTTATGTAAACTCAAACGGTTACTGGTGTAAATAAGCGTTTTTTTTATCTGTTGTATGACACTGTCGAATCTTTCATTAGGACAACAAAATGCCCCCTTAAAGAACCCCGTGCCAGGTAAGAGGTAGCGGTCATGTGCAGTGTTGAAGTACATTAAACGTGGGCTATTAATTACTGAACCAGGGAATATAACCTACTCGTTTCTCATGCATATATTGTCCTGAAAGGCCTTATCCAGTGGGATCACAGCTTGTCCGAGAAACACATCCAGACCGATAAGCGCCCGGTGCATCACCGTGAGGATCACATCGCTGCTCCCCGGGGGGTATGCGCTCCGTCCCCCATCCTCCAACACCCCCGGTAACAACTCGAAAGAACATTCCTCTTTCCATTCGGGAGAGGTGGTCTTTTCCACCACACAAGTCGAGTACTTCTCCTTCCCCACCTGAATAATGGTGTAGACGTCGCTGGTCCCGTGTTTGCCCTTGGCTCGCAACCCCCTGCCCCGTAGAACTGTCACCTGGACGTGTGTAGGCACCCATCTCTGATCGTCGTCTATATTTAGGGAGGACATGTCCAAACACGAACTACAGTGAGGAAGACGGGATCGAAACGAAACGTGCCGATGGTACCCGCCACCGTTTCCTCCTTGTCACGGTGAAAGCTGTGTGGACACGCTAACCCCGGGGATGACAGTAGCGCATTATTGTTCTCCTCTGCCCAAAGTTGTTGGTATTGTTCGGTGTACAGTATTCTCGCCGGTGTCCCTGTGTTTCGCAGCCTGCCGCGGCGTACTCTCGCTTGTTGTTCTCGAAGGCGCTCTTCTCTCGGGCAGGGCGGACGGGCGCCCCTCTGCAGAATTGAAGAACCCAAAGCATTTGACGACGTCACGCCTTTATCCTCCCTGCAGGACGAGGAAGTGAGCAACTACCATGCTTGTGGTGGTGAAGTTAAACAGAACGTGCAGTTTGGGTGCAAGACAGAATTAGATTTTGAGCGCAGCGATGATTGCTCTCTTCTACAAATGTGCAGAACTAACTATGTATACTTATGTTAACACACAGGGCACCAAACAATAATTAACCAGCTGGTTTTATAATGCTCACAGGAATAGCGTGGCGATTCCTATACAACTGAACAGGCCTAGGCTAGATAATGGGTTTACACAAACCTATTGTGACAGTTATAGTGTTCACTGTATCACTGGGTATTACATCTAACACAATAGAGGCACACAGACTGATGTTGTTTCTTAAATATATTTTTTGGGGGGGTAATTTCTGCTTTATTTCTTCTGACAGTGACAAGAAAGGCAGAGAGAGACCATCGAGGACGATGTCCAGGAAATGTCCAGGGCCAGAATCGAACCCGGGACCATGCAGTAAGGCCAAAGCCCACGTGGTATAGAGCTCTACCTGATAAGCCCTCAGATATCCTCAGATGAATGTGCGACAAAAACAAAAACAGCCGAAGATGGCCCGGTTTAATCGTGCACGTCCATAGCCTCTTGTGGGCTGACTTCACAAACACTCCCTGTTTGTAAAAATGACATCACAAAGAGCAGCATAATAAATGTGTCCCAGCAGGAAAACAGTCTGGTCCACCGTGCAGCACACAGACCTGTCCCTGCACACATGAAGGAGGGAGTAGTGATTGGGGGGGAGGGGGAGTGGGGGCCCTAATTACTAATGCTGATGGTGTTGAATATTGTATGCTTACTAGTCTATAATGTACTTGCGGGGGCATATTTACTGCAGAATTCATCACCTTGAGTACAGTTCTGCACTGGTCATCACATCAATGCAGAATATTACAGAGCTCAGGGAAAGCACAGCTTGCTTTCATAGCTGGGATGTGGACACACTCCACAGACCGCTCTCTTACATGTAGACATGGAAGATACTTCGAACTGAAAGAGGATTGTGGGAATTGTAGTCCACACACAAAGCAGCCAAACACCACACAATGTTATCAGAAGATGTTGATGTGATTCTCAGAAGGACAGAGTGTGAAAGGAAAGAAGGGAAGAGAGAAGGTTAAAGGAGGGAATGGGGAATAGACAGAGAAGGGGCAAGGCATAAATGGCAGAGAGAGAAGGCTATTTACATGGTCTCACCACGTGACTTCAACATTCAGGACTCTCTCAGGGTCAGTTATTTACATTTAGTGATTTAGCAGACGCGCTTATCCAGAGCAACTTACAGTAAGTACAGGGACATTCTCTCTGAGGCAAATAGGGTGAAGTGCCTTGCCCAAGGACACAATGTCAATTTTCACAGCCGGGAATCAAACCGGCAACCTTCTGATTAACAGTTTCCCTAACCGCTCAGCCATCTGACCCTATTTACTCTCAGGGTTAGTTACTCTCATGTTTTAGTAACTCTCATGGTTAAAGTTAATTACTCTTACGGTGCTGTCCAAGACAGCATTATTTAACGCTCAGCTTTGCTTGGCTCACAATGTACAACGCTCGGGGGCATGTCAGACAAGTGAATGCAGAGTTGTAGTTCTCTAAGGTCACTGTTGTAGTTTGTATAATTGTGTGCCGGCTGGGCTAGCTAGCTAGCACAGAACAAAGTTATGTCATGTGACAAGACTGAATTAAAAAGTACAAAACACACACCGGCGACAACATCTGCAACCCTGCGCCATGCATAATTTTGTTTGTTAACGTCTCTGTAATCGTACAGAGTTCACTCACACCAGGCAAGTGGTGTAGTCCAGTATGAAGTGTGACCTGAACATGACTCAAGAGCCAGCAGTGTGCCCAGTTGGGGGCCTCTAGGGACACCTGCAGGATGGGGGGTGTAACTGCAGTTGGACTCATGAGAGCGTCAACAGCTAGTGACAGTCACTTTAGTCTCGTCAACTGAGACTTTGAATTTTGTCACTTTTCTCCTGACAAGCTGGGGTGGTGTAACGATTCCCATCCCATAATAATATGATCCTGTGGGACCCTGTTTGACATCTCTGTGTTGACTCACATCGGAGACGAAACATGTTCCAGTATCTGTGGTTCCTACTTGAAGAGCTGAAGGAGACCTCTTCCGCAATCCCAGGAGACAAACGAGCCTGGATAATGAACTCAATTAAGTTCTTAGCCCAGCCAATCAAAAGGGGAACAGAAGGATTCCTTTTTCCAGCTATGCTAAAGAGAAGAGCCCCAGCTTAGGTCCTCATCAGAGACACATTCCTCCTCTATTCTGGGAGAGGAGCTGTCCATCACAGCCTCGTCAGCCGTCCAGATTCATATCAGGGCTGAGGCCACCAACAGCTGTTATATCACCTCCACTAATCTGCCTCTCAAGATGAGGCGTCGCGATTGACTCCACACACACACATGCACACACTCTCATACACACTCACACTCTCTCTCTCACACACACCAACAGATTGTTGGGGAGATGAGAAGATGGCAGCTGTCATAGCAGGCCATCATTCCAGGGCCAGGGGAAGAGGAGGGGGCCAGGCTGGATCTAGCTGCAGCATCAGAGTGCAAATGGCCTACTTAGGGTCTAAAGTGGGTAATTAGATACCTAATCATGGCTCCCATTCTCAGCCCTGCTGAACATACTGAAATGCCTGGCTCCTGTCCTGTTTCTAACACTCTCCTCAACTCTGATTCACACGCACTGCTTCAGCTGTGACCTGAAGGCACTCTCACCTGTAGCTCCGCCCACCAGGTACGCTCACCTGTAGCTCCGCCCACAAGGCACTCTCACCTGTAACTCCGCCCACAAGGCACTCTCACCTGTAACTCCGCCCACCAGGCACTCTCACCTGTAGCTCCACCCAGCAGGCAGTCTCACCGGTTGCTCCGCCCACCAGGCACTCTCCCCTGTAGCTCCACCCACCAGGCAGTCTCACCGGTTGCTCCGCCCACCAGGCACTCTCCCCTGTAGCTCCGCCCACCAGGCACTCTCCCCAGTAGATCCGCTCACCAGTCACTGTCCCGTCACCTTGTGGCCCCACATTCTCAATAGACACTAAACATGGGAGTGGGATAATTAATCAACTATGAATAGTGAGTGAAAAATCATCATGATACATCAGAAAATATGTTATGTATATTTAATAATGCTACAATATGCCTATCTGTATGTATTATTGGTTGTCATACAAAGTTCTGTATTGTTCAAGAGTCCACCCCCCCCCCCCCCCTTTGTTCTATAGAACACCTGTGATGGTCATTCTCAGCTGATTGCTCATACAGGCCTTGCTGGGCTTTACTAGAATCCAAATATTTAGGTTGTCTGGGAGAGATCAGGTGTCGTCAGGGGATGGTCTTTAATTCGTTTTTATCTGCACAGGCTGAGCACACACAAACCTGGGAGGATAGGAATACTGACCCAGGTCCAACCACTTTCCCTTAAAAATACGTGTATAAAGCATATTTTATAGAAGATCCTGTACGTTTTGTCTCTACAGCTCTGCCTATACTGAAAATTCCGTAATACATTTGAAGAGAATCCAAATAAAAAAAGGAAATGCCTCCAGCCATTTCAGCGCTCTCCACGTTCATCTCCTAATCATTCCCGCCAGTCATTGGTTGGTCTGTTGTCTGATATAATGCTACCTACAGGCACACAGGGAGGTAGACCAGGCTCTGGACACAAGCACCGGTAATCAAGGCAGTTCCAACTAACTCCGCCCCTGGGGAAAGGCCTGGTAGTTATTGAAATTCCAAACCGATCTGTTAAATTCAGAGCAGACAATTGTTATTGTTTGACGGTGGGCGAATGTTATCCTGTCTAAACAGGACGGTAGATTAACGTAGCGCCGAGCACTGTAACCCACGGCAGCCCCACCTCTCTCCACCCCTCCGACCGGCCGCACAGCCGGCACTTGTTCTGAGCAGCTGGCTGAGCTCGCCGTGGTTTTCTTTTGGGGATTTAATTCGGTGTCAGTTTACCAGTTTGGGGATGTAGGTTCTTTTGTGTGATTTAACTAAGGATTTAGTAGTCGTGCTGCGATTTATATTTTAATTATCCGCTAAACTGAGGTTGAGGAACATGTGGGAATTGGCAGCGGTTTGAATCCTTGAGATGTCAATCAGTGGCTGATTACGTTACAGCGTTTATTGACAGCACATTGTTTTGTTCTATCTCTATCTGTCGGTCGGTCGGTCGGTCTGTCTGTCTTTCTGTCTTTCTGTCTGTCTCTGTCTCCCCATAGCAATGTCACATGTAGAAGGAACCTTTTAGGACAGGCACTTTCTTGTATATGGCGCCTCCTGCTGGTAAGAAAATCTGCCCTAGTCAGATTTGACTGTGTGTCTTTCCTCATGCTGACATGGTACAACACCCCCAGCTGTCACTCAGCCTGAAGAACCAAGGATAGCTAAGATGACCTGTCTGTGTGTGTTTGACCCCTCCCTAACCCCAGGGGGAGGAGTCACAACTCTGGGCCCTCAGAGAGAGGAGTCAGGGGGATGAGTCACACACCTCCCACAGGGAGGCTAATCTGCTTCCAACAGGCCCCTGAATGAACACATCAGTCACCACGGAAACCTGCTCATGAGCTATTGTCTTCTCTGAGGATCTGAGAGCGGCTCATACACACACAGTACACGCGCACACACACACATACAGTACACACACACACACATGCAGTACACACACTCACACACATACCTTGCTATCATGGAGGTAGCATTGTAGCATGAGGGGAGGGTGAGGTTAACTGGCCGTGTCACTGGGCTGTACTCGCTGTTTGAAGTCCCCAGGGGAGAGGGAGACGCTGTAAGCCCCCTGTAATGCCATGTTTGGGTTGCCCGGCTCGGGGCAATTCCCAGGAGGATCTACCCTGAGTGTTTTTATAAACTCGGGATTTTAAAGCTGTTCTGATCGACCCCCCACCCACAGATGGAACAGAAAGGAACTGTGCTCCCCTGTGTGTGTGTGTGTGTGTGTGAGAGAGAGAGAGAGAGAGAGAGAGAGAGAGAGAGAGAGAGAGACATAGATAAACCACTAATACAGCTGTACTAGTTAGAAACGTAGTGAGTGACTTGGATATATTTTACTGCTCATTTTAAAAACATGAAAGTAGAAGAGCGGGGCTCCAGGAGGGCTCCTCTGGTCTGTCCCCTGCCCAGCCTCAGCCACAACCCCAACCTCAGCCCCAAGCCCAGTCTCAACCACAAGACCCAACCTCAGCCCCAACCTCAGCCCCAGAGAGACGAGCCCAGGGTCGAACTGTCTGTCTTGCCCACTCAGGCACGTCTGTGTCCACAGCTTCATATGTAGACCTCTGCTGATCCTGTTTGCTCGATTTAAGGAACAAAATATGTGTGTGTGCGTGTGTGTGTGCGTGTGTGTGTATGTGTGTGTGTGTGGAGAAGGGCGGCGCGGGTGGGGTCTTCAGCAGACGTGCCAGTCGAGGGACCAGGGTTCTTAACTGCCACGGTCAACTCCTCTCCTAGGTGCGGGGAAAGGGGATGGTCAGGATTACAGGAACAGACTGTTTGCTCCGGGGCCCTGTCCTCCCTCTGCAGTGCAGGAGCCCGCCGGCTCAGCAAGGCCACACCTCCCGACCTTGCTGCGACCATGGCGATTGACCTCCAAACGGACACACTGACAAACGCTATTGATGTGGTCATGGAGCTGAGACACATGATGCTAAAGAGGAGAAGGCCCCCGTCTCAGACCCTCTGGTGACACCATCGTCCCCTGAGACTGGTCATGGATGGTCCTCCTGTCACACCTGGAACCTTCTGTGCTGCAAGGAGGGGAGGATCGTGGGTTTGTATTGTATTCTGTATGTCAAGCCATACAATAAATGTGTGAATAAAGTTAACATTCTTTAAGCTTTTATCTTAACTAGATTTTTTTGTTGTTTAGATGTGAATAAGCAACCAATGCTCATGTTCAGTTCTCAATGAGGCCTTTACTGCCAGCAGCAGTGATATTAAAATGTTTCTGAATTAGCTAATTAGCAGATAATTCAATATAATTCACTGATTTGAGGAGGAACCAACAGTTGACTGCATTGTGTTGCAAGGTGATGATGTTATGCAGCGACTCTACCTGAGATCATGTGTGCAATTTTTCACTAGCTAATCCTATAGCAACATTTTGCCAGGATTAGAAATGTAATAAATGAAAGGAAATGCATAGGAAACTATAAAGAATCTAAAGCACTGAGTCAAGTACAAAGTTTATTCTGTGTCATGTAAATTGCATAAGCCCAGGAGGAGAAGAATGCGCAACCTCGCAACGATCAAACTAAACATCAATAATTGCGTTGTTATTAGGTTGTTGGAAAATATATTCAGCTGGAATTGACCATCTGAATAGGATTTCACCACTGCCCTCTCGTTCTGCACTGGCCAGTGTCAAAGCCAAAGGCGCGTGGCTGCGTGCATTCATTGAAGGGATTTTAGAGGTTATTTGTCAACACAACTGGTATAGCTTTGTTAATCTCTGTATCCTTCGCGTCTCGTTTTTCCTATAGACTGATTGATGATTGATCCTTGTTCAAACACGTCGCCGTGTCGACAGTTGCCTTTGAATTCCAAGCGAGTGATTCTACGTTTGTCCTTCGAATTGGACATAATCCGATAAACGAATGGGAATGAATGTCGTCCTTTTTTGACACGAGTAATGCCCTCTTTCACGCTCCCATTATCCTATATTGGACGATGGAAATGAAGGATACAACTGTCAAAATAAAGCGAGTAAGCCTGCCAGCTAGACCCTTGACTACAGGCATAGCCATACATATAAGCTTTTCTTGATGAATGAATTGATTAGATCAATCAAGAAGTTTCCTAAATGAGAAATTATGATGGCCTGTTATCATCTCTGATTGGCCAAGGCCGCAATTTTGTTCAATTAGCCTATATAGGATATAGGCCTACAAGAGAAGAAAAAAGCCTACAATCAACTGAATCAGACAATGATTCTCAATATACGACTTCGATCAAGTTAATGTTTTTGCCTTCAAATAATTAGCTATTTACATTGTATAGGCTAACGGGTCTTGATGTATGGCAATGTGTTCAACTTTTATATACGGTGTTCATCAATGTGTTGGTCCAACCCGGATGGAAATATTAATTGCCGACAAAATGCAAATTCCCTTTGCCCCATTATGTTGATTAAAGAAAAACGTCCTTATTTATTAGTCCATGCAATAGTTATAGTCAAGCCGGGAAATGTAAATTATTTCGGTTTTCATGTACCTTTTTATAAATGTATCTTCTCTCCTCTCCGCCTGGGTAACGAGGCCATGCAAGCCAACATTTCTATTTGAAAGGCACGACACGGGGAATGACATTTAACTTGTTATTATTTCGCTGCGAAGATAAATGATAAATTGTCCATTATTTTCCCTTAAAAGTGAGCGATAAGACCGTAGTCATTTGCCCCACAGCTAGAGTGCAGACACTATGCAAAGTGACAGCCAATTATCAGTGCCTAGTTTGGTATAATGACTTTACAATGAATCTTTTGATTGAAATGTAACTGGCTTGGCCCAGGGGAAAGTTATACAAACAATGAGGACTAACAGATCTCTCTCTTCCCCTCTCTCTTCCTCTTTTTCAATCCCCACCTCCTCTCTTCAAATAGCTACAGTATAGCCTATAGGAATCAAGGAGAGATATGCATATATTGATGAAAAAATATTAAGTCATGGAGCGCTTGAAGCTAACATAAATTAGCATATTCAGGGTAAATATGCAGACTATTTACGATAATAAGAGCGGATTATTCAATTCAATGAATGTTAAATAGATGAGGAAATAGTGTGTGTCTTATCTGGCCATGGCTTCTATTCATTTTAATCGCTTCCCAATTGAACTCTTCATTTTATTCTCTCTGAGTCATTGTTCCGTTCCAGAAGAAGCGGCGGCACACGTTGTCCGCGGTGATTCCAGTTGGTCACATGCTTAAAGTGGCATTCGCTTTATTCCCAGCGAAGTCTTTGCAGGAAATAGAGAAAATCGACGTCACCCTGGGGCCAAAATCCTGATAAGCTCTTTTCATTATGTACGGAGGCTGATGCGGGGCATGATTGTATGCATAAAGGCAACAACCTACAAGTCATCTAGATTAAACAAAAATGACATTTCCCTGTGTATGCATGGAAAACCCAAGTTTAATCAGTTTGTGTTTTTATGTGTGTGTGTGTGTGTGTGTTTACATGAATCTCCATGTGTGTGTGTGTGTGTGTGTGTGTGTGTGTGTGTGTGGGGGGGGGTGCTTCTCACTGTAAAGCCCCATGGTGTGTTAGTGTCTGTCCACTGTTTAAGGTCAAGATCACAGGCCTAGCAGTTTGCCTAAACAAACTTTATTTTGCTGTTGGTTGTATTTTTCCCAAACGGGCAGAAAAGGCTTAATGGAACCTTCAAACATCACGTCGTTCTTTCAAGCTGCCCTTTCTTCACAGACATGTCCACCTTGATGGAGAGAGAGGCGACTCGCCCTCTGCTGGTGGAGTTAAGGCCGTGCATCTGTCAGGCGCTTTTACATAATGGTACTCTGCCGCTCTCCAGTGGTCAATCTAAAGACGACAGTGTGACATGTGACTGTATTATGGGATAGGCCTACAACGTAGACAACGGTATTTCTAGTTTCCTCACGCCTGAAAATACTATTTTTTACCGGTGAATTTATGTTAACGTGACTATGGTTGGTTTTATTTATCCAGCATTTGGGATCGAGTGGAGAGCAAGGGGAAAGGATAGAGAAGGAGAGGAGCGAAGGATTGCAGAAAAATGAGAGAATCATTTGTTAATTTGTTCAGTTGTTCAAAATATATAGATTATTTTGTTGCCTAAACTTGGTTTCGCCTGCTTTTTTAATGCCATGTGCGGGTGTGCAGAGACACGTCAGCCGTTAAACTTGTTTGCACTATAGGCGAGGCAATCACAATAGTGGTTTGTTCGCTTGTAGCACAGGAAAACCACTTCAAAGTTGGTAAACAACGATGAGCTATGATTTTATTTTCAGAATTGATATACATACTTTACACATTTGGACAGGCCATTCACCTTCACTTTTCAACCAACAATCTTCATTTGAGAAAAACATGTTTATCAACGTTATAATCACATTAAATATTAAGCTCTCATGGGGCTTCCAGTCTATCCTCCCTGTTAGACCACAGTACTTCATCGACATCACACCTGATGTCATCCATAAAGAAAACCCTTTGAAAGGTGGTATTCCAACCTGTGTTCTGTCAGTGTTGACAGTCAGCACTACTTCTTATGGATAAAATGCTGGCTAGCTGACTAACAGCAAGATAATAAAGTGGATGTAATCTATTTTCAGTATAGATCTGTCAATTTTGTTAAGTTACTGAATTAACAGGTTAACTGTTAATCCATGTGAATGCATTGGCTGCATCATGCCCCTGCACAGTAGTTTTATTGTCAGTTTTGTATGATTCTACATCCACACAATCCTATTTGCAGCGTGACAGATGCACTGTGGCGTCACTAGAGGGCAGCACTAGAACATGCTGGTGAGCCACTTGCAGTACAGTGTGACATTAAGAGAGGGAAGCTGGACTGAGAGCAAAGCCAAACCTGAGCCGTTTCAGAGCTGCATCGATTGTCTGGAACGAAGCAACTCTGCCCCTCCTACCTTGAGGGGAAACACTCTCTGTCTATGTCCTTGTTTTCTCAAGCCTCTTTCTTTTTTCCACAAGTTCCCTTTTGGCAAATTTGTGTCGGGGACTTTCAGTACATTACTATGACCACTAGTTACCAAGGCCCCCCCCCCCCCCATCATACTTAATTTTTTGTAATCAACTTTTATTTTATTCTGATTGGATAATTATCAAAATCGAGGGCAAAGCAGTCCTTGTGGAGACTGTTTTAATGTCGTCAAAAATAAATTAAACAAAAATACAATTCTCTGATCACGGAGGGCCCCTCTATGCCCAAGGGCCCCTGGGCACTTGCCCAGATTGCCCATATGGTAGATCCGGCCTTGCTAGTTACAAGCATGATAGTTCAACAAGCAATTGTTGTATTGTACTATAGAATGTTTGAGTGGAAAATGGAACAGTCTGTAAGAAGGACAATTGCAGTATTTGTGTGATTGCACAATTCACATGGTACCAGACTGATGGAGTGGAAAAGTGGAAATTCAGGGTCACATTATATAAATTGGTTAATAAACACTTTTTTAATAATAGTTTATCAATTTCTCCCAGCAAGCAGGTAAAGGGTATTCAGTAGGCTGATAGTATTTGATGGTTTTGTGTCAAATTTAAATGCAAAGGTGGGTTTCTACGACATATAATATGGTTTTGACCACAATGTTTAATTTTGGGTCAAAAGTCAAGTGTCTGTTTAGAAAAGTGTGAGCATGTGTGTTTAGAGTTTTGAAAAAACGTACATTCAAGAAATGTATGTTTGCAATCGAGAAAAACTGTCAAAGCATTGAAACCAAGTTGAATTGGTTCCTCTCCTTCGCAGTCACTGTGCGGTTCTACACGGGGGCCTACAGGGGCCAGGGCCCCTGTAAAAATGTTCCAGGCCCCACCTGTGGCCCCCCCTGAGCTGATTGAATAATAAAATAAGAACGAAATAAATTGATCAAGTTATTACGATTTCATGTGCTGGCGCCAAAAAGCGGAACTAATGTGACTCAGTGTTCTACACAGATTAATTACATTGATGCATCCAAACACGGATGTTTAAATATCATTTGTTTCCGTTTTTTAATGTGACCCATTGGTCCTAGGCCATGACTATGACCACTGAAATACTGTTATAAATATTAACTTCTGATGTAAATCAGATCCTAAACACTAAAGCAAAGGGCTTTGTGTGACATTTCATCACGCTTGCCTGTATAGGCTAAAATACATTAACAAGTCCATGACAGGTATCTGCAGGAAGTCCCTTGTCTGTGTCTCATGTTGCTGGTTCATTGAGGTGATGGTAAGTCACACTGTCATGTCTGTACGGAATCTGTGGGAGGTCTAACTGCAGGAGGGGGGCTCAGAGGAGGGGTGGGTGGAGGAGAGGGGCTCTGTCGGACACTGTCAGAGTCTGTTTGCAGGTTTATTGGTTTCTTAATGCATTGCCTTGGTAACTGTCACTCTGCTTGCTGGAGATAATGTGATGTGTGTGCAACAGTGGACATGTCACATGAACAAGTCCCCTCAACATGCATAGCAGTGGTTGAACAAGCACTTGGCATATACAACCAAGGGAAAGTGTTACTGTAAAACATCACGGCTTCCTGTTTTTTTCTTGGCTTGGCTGTGTTTTTTAGTTTACTGCACTTAGCGTAAGGGGCAGCCTGCTTACAATGCAAGAGCATTTCTGCATCAAGGAATTCTAGAAATAGATTAATACTGGCATATGTCTGCTTTTAACCATATGGTCCCTGTGGTCTGAAAACAACTTGGGATCCTCTCTGAGGGAGAGTAAGCACTACCCCATTCATTTAGACTCTCAAAGAACACCAGGCTTTTTGTTAATGTTCTCCCCCGTTCTCCCTTGCTCCCTCGCTCCCTCTCTTTCTCTCCTTGCTCTCTTTGCCTCTCTCTTTCCTGTCTCTCTCTCTCTCCTTCTCTCATCAGAGCCTTGGGGAGCATTTGATTCACCCAGAGTAAGCTAGCACACAAACAACAGCAGCCACTCCCCGTCCCGACAGCTCTCTGTGTACCCTTATACTACCCCTCCAGAGAGCTCTCTGTGTGCCCCTATACTACCCCTCCAGAGAGCTCTCTGTGTGCCCCTATACTACCCCTCCAGAGAGCTCATTGTGTGCCCCTACTACCCCTCCAGAGAGCTCTCTGTGTGCCCCTATACTACCCCTCCAGAGAGCTCTCTGTGTGCCCCTATACTACCCCTCCAGAGAGCTCATTGTGTGCCCCTATACTACCCCTCCAGAGAGCTCTTTGTGTGCCCCTACTACCCCTCCAGAGAGCTCATTGTGTGCCCCATACTACCCCTCCAGAGAGCTCATTGTGTGCCCTCATACTACCCCTCCAGAGAGCTCATTGTGTGCCCCTACTACCCCTCCAGAGAGCTCATTGTGTGCCCCATACTACCCCTCCAGAGAGCTCATTGTGTGCCCTCATACTACCCCTCCAGAGAGCTCTCTGTTTGCCCCTATACTACCCCTCCAGAGAGCTCATTGTGTGCCCCTACTACCCCTCCAGAGAGCTCATTGTGTGCCCTCATACTACCCCTCCAGAGAGCTCTCTGTGTTCCCCTATACTACCCCTCCAGAGAGCTCATTGTGTGCCCTTATCCTACCCCTCCAGAGAGCTGTCTGTATAGTAATAATAAACTTATAAAACAGTAGTTAGTAATAATAATAATAAGTAGCACAACAAGTAATAGTAACAAGAATTAGATGTAGTAGTAGTAATGATAATAATTTGATTTTGATAAGTGGAAAGTAGTAGTAATAGCTATAATAGTAACGTGTTAGTAAGCCTAGTAGCAGTACTGATAATAAGTAGTAAGTAAATGTAACGATAATTAGTTAGTAGTAGTAACAATAGTAAGTACTTAGTAGTAGTAATAATAAGTTGATAGTAGTGATAACATTCATAAATAGTTAGTGGTAGTAGTAATAACAATAAGTAGTTAGTTAGTAGTTCCTTATGCTCCCCTCACCAACCTCGCTATTCAGCGACGGTGGCCCAGGTCTCCTAGCAACAGGCGGTCTCAGAGGAGGTGACCGTGTTTGAGTGGGCACCCTCCGCACACCCAGAGGCTAAATGCAGTCTACCGCAAATGCTCCTCACAACAACGCAGCGCACCTATGCATTAGAATCTCCTGCAGGAATCCGGTCAGAGAAGATGGTCTGAGGGCCGAGAGAAGAGCTGGGTCACCATCACCCCTAGGGAGTACATTACTGACAACCTGACAGTCCCTTCTGAATACAGCGGGAAAGGTTACTCCCCCCTCCACTCACACACACACACGCACAAACATACACTGAATACACAACCGCATTTCATTATTGCCTCTTCAAAGAGTAGGCTAACTCGTTTGAGTCAACGAGATTACAATTTGTCTGTATATGTGCAAATAACAAGTTATTATAGTTAATAAGTTATAGTTAATAGTTAAGGAGTCAAATACGACCTAAATACAGTTGGCATAGAATTTTACAAAGGTTTTAACCTATCCCGCATCAGGATGCTTGTTTGCGGTTAGAGTAGGCTCCTCTAGATTTGGGTTGGATGTAGCCTCAAGCCACAGCGATCAAATGACGCGAGCGGTTGACGACACTAAATGGCAGCACTTAAAATAGCGCACCTGCCAGCTCTCCCACTGGTAGCATCGTGGCACATCAGCGGTGTTTCAGCACCACGGGGTCGTGGACAGTTCCTTCTATCTGGGTTGTACTGGGAGGTGGAAGCGCCCGGTTCAGGTCAGCACTTCCAAATTGAACGTTTTTGAAAACTATTGCTTGAAATACAAAGGACAAAAATATGAATATTGATTTACCGAAAAACATGTCATTTCTTGATTTTGCTGGAGGGGCTCAACTGCTCCCAGAGGAGAACACCAAGACGGTTCTACCTGCCATCCTGCTAGGGATTAGTGTGACAGGAGGATTAGGGAATCTGCTTGTGCTACTGATTCTCACTCACGATTTTAGAACTGGAAGGGGGTCCGAATTTAAAGCGCTCCTCGTCACCCTAAACTCCACCGACTTGTTGATCCTGGTGCTGTGCGCTCCTGTGCGCGCGATGACATACTACCGACAGACTTGGACTTTGGGGATTTTCGTCTGCAGGACAGCAGATTGGTTTCAGCACTCGTGCCTGGTGGCCAAATCGCTGGTACTTGCGGCCACGAGCAACGCCAGACATAATTTTGTTACAAGCACGTCTAAAAGCGACTTGTTTAATACGACTAAAGTGTACGGAGCTCTGGTGTTCATACTGATAGCGTCCATGAGCTTTCCAATACCCCAAGTGATGTTTGTTTCTTTAAAACCATATGGAGACATCGACCTTTGCGTCTATGACATGCCGATCTGCGCCTCTGACTTCATGAACGTCTTCAACAAGATCTACCCAACTGCTACTTTTGTTATTCCGATCTTTTTCAGTCTTGCATTCTACACCAGAGCCTTACGCAACACCAAGTCCACAATGAACCAGGCAGCCAGTCCGCAACTCCAGACCAAGGCTATCCCTGTGATGCTTTGCGTAAGCGGCGCCACCGCTTTCATGCTCTTGCCAGAATGGGGAACATGGACATGGATCAAGCTTGGAGACGTTAAACCGCCTGTTGGTCTGGTAATTTTTGCACAGGTGTTCCTGTATGCATGTAGCGCGCTTTCCCCAATCATCTTCCTGAGCATATACGACGATGTGCGTCAGGGGGTGGCCGCCCTGTGGCGTTTTCTAACTTGCAGAACCTCCAAACACATCGCCCTAAGCCAAGGTCCTAAAGCGGAGGGAAACGGATCAGAGACAGGACCGATGGTTATTAACTCTGCGCTGGAGCTGGAAAGGGCGTCCTCGTCCACGAGGCCAGAAGTTGTCGACGGCACGGGAAAGACCTTTCCAGATGTGGCACTTTTTTGGACCGAGCGCAGGAACACTGCAGTGGAGGAGGATCAGGATGACCCGGTTCCCTGGGAACGAGAAGAGAAATACAATCAGTGATACTGATAGGGATTTCTCTACAGTTAAAACCTGTTTCGTTTTGTAAAAATTTAAATAATAAATAATGTTCCTACACAAGATAACCCCTCATCCTTTAGAGCCCAACGGTGTTTCACCTCTACCGTTAAATTGCAGTGTTGTTGGTACAATCTATTACGCATCTTTTGATCAGATTAATTCACTTTTGCATTATGATCACCTGTACTGTGTCGGTAACCCTAACTTATCGATGTAAATATGATACAAATATTCAAGAAATGTATATCTTGAGGATGCAGAAGACAATACTTTACATACGTACGTGTTTACATGTGTTTCATAAGGGTAATTTACAAAATACATATAGGCTACAGTATCAATGTTTTGTTAATAATAAACATGTATCGTTTTTGTTCTGCTAATTTGTTTGGGTTTATGGTGCATGTTCTCCATACTGTAACTATTATGAACTATCACCTTGTAGACTAGTGCCTCTGTACCCTGGCATATAGCCAAACAGAAACTATACAGCTCCCCTGACCCTGATTCATCACAGCCCTGACACTCCATGTGACCTATTGTGCAGGAAGATGATTCAAATACATGATTAAGCCAGCCTGTTATATTCCTTTATATGGCTAGTGGGGTTATTTTTAACTGTAGATGGGTTGATGTTAACCTTTGGGTTCCTTTTAAAACGGGCCCTCTTTTCAGCAGTCTCCATTCAGCACCAAAGCACTGCCCCCCGTGCGGCTCGAGCAGATTTGACATTTCAGGATGAATGGAGAGAGAGGTGAAAGGTCAAAGGTGGAGAATAAGTCTATTGAGTTTTCTAGCACTGTCCTGCCCTGGCCAGGCACGCGGGAGGATGTTTTAAGTAGCCTATGCGTTATACTGTTCCTGGCTACAATACGGCAATAAGTACAAATACGGTATGGTTTATTCATTTGCGACCAGCGAATCATTTTACTTCAACCAAGCCCATCCCCCAAAAGCTCCAAAAATAATAACACTGTGAATTAAAAGGTTTTAAAATGATGCCAACAGAACCGTCTAGCAAGCAAGTTTTTGCACTTACTCAATCCTCTGTAATGTGGATGGGTTAAATCAGCTGATTGAATCATTCGTTTCAATAAGTCTGCAATTACTGCAAATAATATAATGGTAGCCTATCTTATATTTCATTCGGTCACGTGAATGCCAGATGCATTCTACCTCGGTGAGCAGTGGCCTGCGGGCAGGAGGCACGCAAAGCCCCATTACGAGTACACAAAATGCAACAGTGCCATTATGAAAATGTAAAGGCAAAAAGACCAACACTTAGCAGCACTGATGCGGATGAAGCTAACATCCGCATACATGCTAGTGCCTTTGGAGTGCTTCAGGGGTTTAGCTGCTTGTGAGTGCTGGTCAGTGAACTAGGACTGAACTCACAGTCTACAACCCGTGTCTTATGGGCGCAGCAGTACCCAAACCATGTTAATACAACAATCACACCTATTAAAGAGCTGCCAGTTTACTTTTCTACATCATCCACGAAAAAACACATTTGCCTATTTGTGCATCAGTTGAGTTAGGGTTGTGATGGTCAATTAAATTTGTTTTAATTTAACTTTGCTAACTCAAAAAGCATAACAAGATTTATAGTCTACATAAAAGCTTACGTTTATATAACTCACCACATAAAACGTGTTTTTGTTTTTATTAGTTTAGTAAACGAGGAGTAGGTGGTTGGAGATGTGAAGAGTGGTTTTAGGTTTGGATGCAAGAGGCTGAAGCCTTGCTGTCCACAGTGTCCAGCCCTCTCCAGAACAACCTTAGGTTAATACTGCCACCAACTGGTTGGAGATGGCAGCTTACAACTGGATCTGTAGCCTAGTTGATACAATATGGAGGATTTCCACATAATATGTTCAGGTAGACCCAAACATCCCAACCTGCAGAGACTCATTTCCGGGAGGTGGCATCCCCCCCCCCTCCCCCCTCCCCACCTTTCGGGAGACTAGTGATGTCTGTAGCCCTATTTTAAGGTAGGCTAAACCTTGTGCATTGAAATACACTAGACTAGCAGATATATTCATGGGTTATAGATCAACTCGGTACTGACGAATATTTATCTTTTAGCCTACATCCTGCCATCAGACCATTTGGATGTCAGAATGATCTTTATATGATCTCTCGTCAAGTAGGCTAGCTAAACGTTGTGAAAGCCTATACAATTTAGTATACTTATAGCTATATCTAGCCATATACAAAGATTTACGATCAAACGATCAATTTACCAGCTAACTTGCTTCAGCAACACTGAAAATGAATGGGGTTGAACGATGGAAAATACAATGTTTAGAACTGTAGGTCGCATGTGACACGCTTTACTTCCGTATTCTTCGATAACTATGGAAGTCTATTGAAGTGTCGCAACTCTTTTTATATGGCTCTGGCTATATCCACACTGGTGGTTTTAAGGTTTGTTTGTGGTATATATAAAATATCAAATGAGCTAAACCAAGATAAATGAAAAAAAAGGCTGGTGGCAACTAATAAAGCTAGTTCTGTTTGTGTTAATTTGTATGTGACAACAGAGAAACTCGTAAGGGCAAGAGCTGTCAACGGGTTAAGAATAGGGTCAGGATTACCACTGCGTGTCTAGAAGAAAAAAAAAAGGTTGCAATTCGTCATCATTTTCGTGCACAACCTTACCGACCAATAAAAATAAAAAGAAACCTCACCGACCAATGATAAGCGGTAAATTGGGTCTCTGGACCAATCATAGGATGCGGGATAAGAAGGTATCCACCTCTAAAAGCACAGAGTGCAGGCTATAACGAAAGTAAGATCGCGTTTGATTGAGAGACCCACCAACTCCTGAACCTCTGGTACGAAAGGTGAGAAAAACCAGCAGACTGTTTAATCGTATCAGATCAATTATTTTCACTTGTGTATTTTCACTATTAGACAATAGTATTAACATGGAATAGCAACGAGGGCTCGTGTAGGGCCTAATTGTTTTTTGTTGCAAACTTTAGTTATAACTAAACACATGTCTCTCGCTCAGATATTAGAATCAAACTTTAATGACAATTAATGACTCGTAATGTACTCTGTCTGGCAACACATTATTTGCAAGTCTATCAACGCGCATTCGAGGTTAACATAAATGGGAGTAATATCCTGCGACTTCATTCACGTTTTTGTGTCGGTCAACAGTGAAGTAAAAATATCGTTTGAACAATACTATAAGGCCTACAGTATATTTGTACTTCTTTTCTTCATAATAATTCAATAAGGCTTTTCGAGGAATTGTCAGTGCAACTTACACGAACTTCAACGGTGTTAATGAGTCAGGCTACTTTTTATTTATTTGAATTGCTATTATTTTATAAATGTTATTACAAAAGTATGAATAGACAATCATAAAATACAAGCTCTTTCTTCCAAACAATTCTCCTCAACAAACCTGTTGAAGTACAACCAGCCAAAGCTGAGCAGTGACCTAGTGTTTTGGAGGGCATTCCTCTGGCACAGCTCTGCATGTCTGCCCTTGCGTCAAGGTGCTTCCCCCAAGACAGGCTCACCTGTGCAGTTGTTTGTAATCCATAATCACATGACAGTTATTGTAAAAAGTAACTTTTGAAAAGTGTGAATAACCAAACATTGACAATACCCAAGTGAGTGTGTACAGTGTGTGTGTGTGTGTGTGTGTGTGTGTACAGCGTGTGTGTGTTTGCTCGTAGCTACTTATCAAGGGATTGACACACAAACTCCCCAGCAGTTCAAACGCAAAAGACTTTGCTCCTTAGTTACTACCCATTATCTGTAGGGAGCTGTGGGCTTCTTCAGTGTGCAGATCCAAAGCAGGTCTTTGACAGTAATCTCTAACGTGCAGTTGTAGTAGGCTTGGGAAGATGTGACTGCGGTTGTCACGTCATGTGTTCCACCTGGCAGAACAGCACGACAGATTATTCCCTGTGTCTGTATAGATATAAACAGGGAAGGGTTTAAAGTGTGTTTAATAAACAGTGATGTGTGATTTGAAATGGCTGGCAGAGATGACGTGAGATGTTCCTTAGACAGTGTGGACATTTGGTTCTCTAAATTGTAGATAGTAACTTTCATATTTCTATGCTTGGAACACTGCTGTGGGGTAATCTTTTATAGCCCATTGGAAAATGTAATCATTTTGAACGTTGGAATCTTTTATTGTGTCATCTGAGATAATGTTGATGGATTTGATGCCAAAGTCACAGTAGATGCCCTTCCATCTTGCAGAGCTCCTTGTGATATTAAGCTGCTGCAGAGACTGGAGGTCATTAATTAGTTACCAATGCTGGTCTAAGGTCTCAGAACAGGTTAGAACAGAACACAGCAGTCCAATCCAACAGTCAGCAATGTGCTTACATCGATTTATTCAGTCTATCTTTTCCCTGAACCACATCCAGCTAGTTGGTAGATTAAACTGTACACATTTTCCCAAGCAGAGGTATTCCCCCACCCAAAGAATGATATTTTGTACTTTTTTACTTATTACTCATTTATTTTTTTGTATTATTGGTTATCACTTTCTGTTTCCTTCAGAAATCATTTCGGTTTCAGTTTCTTAAAAATCCCCTGGCCAGGGTTGCCCCCCAGTAGTTGTGTCGTAGCAGACGCAGAACAGTCTGCACAGATGTCGAATGTTATGACTGTGTACTGCTGTGTTTCGAGCTGCCGCCCTACATACAGTGTTTCTAACTGCCTTGTAGACAGGGTGTTTCTGCAGACAATCAGGATTTCTTTGCTGAGAAAGCGCTGAAGCGAGTGAGAGGACAGGTAACTATGAACTATTCATTAACCACGACAGTGTCACCCCTCACAAATCAAACTATATCTGGATAACAAGCTCTTTGTGTCCTCATAGTGGAAGTATATAGTTACTGTGTTCCTAACGCCTGGCACTCTCCATCTGGATGAGCAGCTTGAAGATGTCCTTTGCCAGTGATAAACTGTATAACAACTACATCCGCAAGAACTTGGGAACGCTCATCACCACGGTGAAAGTGATGGAGATCATGCCCCATCTGCCCTGCCTCACTCAGTCAGACAGGGTACATGAACATGCCACTGTGTCCTCCTTGTGGGTGGAAAGCTGTAAATACTGACACCCCCCAACATACATATTTCGTTTTTAAATTAGCCGCTGTTCATTTGCAGTTACAGTAACTTTCCTTTTTAACATTCCCATTGCGTTTACCTGGACGTGATTTCAGGATGAGATAGGGGCCAAGAAGGACCAGGCGGGGAACTACAACGCTATGCAGCTGTTGGTGGAGTGCCTGAAGAGGAGGGAGAACTGGTCTGAGGAGTTAATCTCAGCGCTCAGGGAATGTGAGCACTATGCCCTGGCCCAGGAGATCCAAGATAAATACAACTCTTTCTTAGTCCAGCGCAGTAAGTAACCAATCAGGTAGCTCTCTCCACTCACTACAGCATTGTTGAGGTCTGGACTGAGGGAATTCTCTAAAAAAAATTCTCCTGTTCCCTAGATCCCAAATCTCCCTCCCCTGCAACAACGGTAGTCAAAGCCCATGTCCACCCAGCACCAACCCCTAATCCGTCCCTGCCCATTCCAGAGAGTTCTGATGACTCTGCATCAGCGTCTCCAGCACAGCCAGCACCTCTTGCCGAGCCAGCCCCTCAGCCCTCCCCTCCACTCAGGGCTGCTGTAGACCCACCACCAGCCCCTCAGCCCTCCCTTCCGCTCAGGGATGCTGTAGACCCACCACCAGCCCCTCAGCCCTCCCCTCCGCTCAGGGATGCTGTAGACCCACCACCAGCCCCTCAGCCCTCCCCTCCACTCAGGGCTGCTGTAGACCCACCACCAGCCCCTCAGCCCTCCCCTCCGCTCAGGGATGCTGTAGACCCACCACCAGCCCCTCAGCCCTCCCCTCCGCTCAGGGATGCTGTAGACCCACCACCAGCCCCTCAGCCCTCCCCTCTACTCAGGGATGCTGTAGACCCACCACCAGCCCCTCAGCCCTCCCCTCCGCTCAGGGATGCTGTAGACCCACCACCAGTTCCCCTGCCCTCCCCTCCGCTCAGGGCTGTGGATCCTCACCTGGAAGTTGCACCAGCAAGCCCAAAGAGTCCTCAGCAGCAGCCGCACCGCAGTGTAGCCCCTAGCGGTAGGTCTACTGTCCTGTTAACCGATGCAAACACAATGAATAGACTGAATTTCCTTGGATGCCTGGGTGAAGTATTGTGTTGTTCTATTCTCCAGATCTCAAACCACCTCCACCTGCGACCCCCGTAGCCATTGAGATTCCACCCCAAAGACCTCCCTCTCCTCCAGTCGCAGTCCTGCAGGAAGTCCTCACTGATGACACCCTAACCTCACGCAATGGCAGTGCACTGGCCAGCCAGGTGCCAGGATTTGACCTTGGGGTGACCTCTGAAGCTGTTCACCCCACTGATACACCTGCCTCCTCCCAGGCTGACCAAATCCCAACAGCCCCTGTGGAAGCCAGCCAATCACCAAGGACTCGTCCAGGCCAGACAGACCCATCGTCCACCACCGAACCTTCTCCATCCCTGGCCCATTCATCCCTGGATCAGATAAAACTCCCGGTCCAGGACACCGCACCCCTGAGTCCGGTTGTGCTTCCCCTGGCCCAGCAGCCAGGGGAGGACTCTGATCCCACCCTACAGGTGGGTATCAGACGCTTGCTAAATCATTGTGTAAGAGTGCATTGTTGTATCGCCTGACTACTATTTATGTTGAATTAGCTTGAAATACAGCCAATGACAGCAACAGTAAGGATGAGCATCACTAACACTGCTCTCTCCTGCAGGTCACGAGGGGTTATGAACAGGCAGAGGCTCCCCTGACTCAGCCTGTCTCTGTTGCCCCCTGCTGGTCACCAGTGGATGGTGCAGATGGGCCAGTCTCCACCCTCAGTGATGAGTACTTCAGCAAGCCTGCGCCTCTCCTGAGCACCCCCCGTTACCCTGACAGCCCCGCCACAAATAACTCCATCCCAGAGGCGCCCTACTCCGTGAACACCGGATGTCTGGAAATAAGTCGCTCAGTTTCAGGCCTTGACCCTGAGTCTGCTGCCAGAGCTCCTACAGTCTGCTCCACTGTGACTTCTGACCCCGAGGTGGCTGCAAACCCAGGACCATGTCAGCAGAATGGAGTTCTCGAGGAGGATACGTCCGTGTTCCATAATGAACCTGAGGAGAACTCCTTTGAGGCTACCAGCCAAAGCTCCTTAGGGGATCAGGAAGTTCTAACCAACGTGTTCCATGTTTATGAGGAACCATCTGTCCTGAACCACGACGGCCAAACCCAGAGCATGATGGGTAATGCTGTAAGTTCATTTGAAGATCCACCAGTTAAGAATAATGACAGCCAATCCCAGATTATACTCGGAGATGGCGTCCCTGAGTCTGATGACCTACATGAGAGCGTCCGGAGGAACGCTGCCTGCATCGCTGACGACTCCAAAAGTCAAATCCTCAACGGCCAAGCAACCAAGGAGCCTATTTCCGATCCTCCCGTCAGCGATGTCACTATATCCGTCATCGCGGCCTCCTCAAGTGAAGACAGCCAGAACTCTGAGCTGGAGGAGGGCTTGCTGGAGCAGGAGACCCAGCAGCAGGAACCACAGGAGGGGGGAACCATTCCACTAAAGAACCCAACTAAGCCAAAGAACCAGAAGAACTATTATCTCCTGACGGCGGCAGCTGTGGGGGTCTCGGCTCTCTTTGTAGCATGGAGGCTGAAGAATTAAACATGTCTTCGGAAAGATGGAGTTTGTCCTTTAAAAGAGCGTTGGCACTGTGCCTTACTGTAGGGACTGGAGCATAAAGGTGAAGTGTTTTTCCGAGATGATGCAAACGCTTAATCTTTAACTGACATCAAACAACAGGAAGCCTGCCTTGTTCAGAACTTAAAATCAAGGAATAGTTAGAAACAGAACTTCCCAAATGCTTGTGTACAGAGTCCAAACGCAGCACTGCTAAATCAAAGTGTGTATTTACATGCTTCACAGATTGTATTTCTAGAGCTTGTTGAGAGGGTAATCTGAGGCCAGTTGTGTGTCCAGGGTTAACGCTTACTGCACCCTTCTGATAGCGCTATTTATTCACACACTTGAGTGATGTAAACTGCTGTAGCTTACTTTGGGGAAAAGGGGACTATGCTGATACCAAGTTGTTTTGGATCTGCTGCTAGGATGCTGTAACATTATTCTACTACCTGCCAGCAATTTGACTTCTCTTTCAATCATTTTAATGTTAATCACAATTTGTTACAGCCATTATCTTTATTGTTATTTATTTGTAGTTTATTGAAAAACAAGGCAAGACATGGTATGAAAAATGTATTGGTACCCCCTGTTATGTACAGATGTATTATCATCTCAAATGATAGTGTAGCATGAACATACATTTGTATTTTTATTAATATACTGTATACTGCACTTTATACTATTATACTATACTGTACACTATACTGAACATTTGAATTTGCTTTTGTGCAAGTATTGTTTAGCAAGAATAAATCACAACAGTATGGTGTTGACTGAGGACACACTGTATAGTATGTCTATATGTACAAGCTTGCATTCTACTTTTATTTTAGATATGTGTTTGTAAATTTGTATTTTATTATCATTACTATAGAGATAAGATTATAGTCTTTATTTAAAAAAAAACAATTTAGATTTGTCTATTGTAAATGTATTAAATATTCTAAATTGTAGCATGCCCAAGTGGACTGTAGGTCTTTGTGTGATACCCCAAAACTCTGAGAAGCTTTCAATTCAATCTGTACGACCTGTTGCACATTCAAATACAAATCAATAAAATTCTTCTAAAATGTCTTTATTGTGTTCAATTTCTATAATGTACAAAAGCTGCATCTCATAAAACAGATTGAGCTACCTTTGTCTGTTCCTTTATTTAGTTTCTACATCTCTCTATTGGCTGTTGGACACTCGACCACCCGCCTATTTTATTAGAAATAAGCCCCGATAGGCTCAACATTCTTGTCACTTACAGTATTAGCACGTACACACCGAGTGAACGCTGTCGTATTAACTCGTAACTAGCCACGACGCGACTGTAACTTAACAAAAATGACTGATAATAGGACATTATTGAGTAGTCACTAGTAATAATAGACAGAGTTGTCTCAATGGAACAGAATGGCAAGATGTCTGACGAGGATGCGAGGGACGAGGACGAGTCGCCTGCGAAGCAGCTTCGCACAATGAGGGGGATTTGTAAAAATAAATTGATAGTCGATAACAACATGGAGTCAAATACAGCCGGTGGGAGTGCAGCTGACGACGGACAAACCTCCGAAACTACCGCTAGACCAAGACATGACTCGCTGAGAAGGAACAGACCGCGTATGTCACTATGTCATGCTGGCGCAATTTGTCAAGAGCCAAGCCGTCTATTTATTTATTGAATAACAACTGTAGAAGCTAACGCAAGCAAGCGTAACAGCGTTAGCTAGTTATCTGCGTCATATACACATTGCATAGTGGCGCTCCAAGAAATATATCTGTTTTTTTTTGTTGGTAAAATGTTCTTGCCAGCAAGCTTACGGTATTCCCTCAATTACCGTTGTTGAGTGTAATATCACCTGGCTTTCTGGCGCGTTACTGCCAGGCAGGCAGTCAAGATGGCGTGCAACACGCACTGTTCTATTGTAGCGAAGGATCAGTTCAGCAGCATTACGTTACAATCTCAGTTCACGTTAAGTTTGTTGTTATAACCAATTAAATAGAAAAAAACTAAAATTGACGGACATAAATTCAATAAATATAAGATAGATTTTTAATCTATCACCTGCGTCTTATTTTGTCATTCTTTTGAAACAATTTCCAGCAGCAGCCTCCAACCAAACCTTGTCACATAATGCTTCATCCTGTGCCCTCCATAATATCAGCCCCCCCATCTCTCTCTCTCTGCCTCTTTCGTTCTCCTTCCGTCTCTCTCATTCTCAGCCTTCCCCTGGTTTGGGATGGACATTGGTGGCACGCTGGTAAAGCTGGTGTACTTCGAGCCCAAGGACATAACGGCAGCGGAGGAGCAGGAGGAGGTGGAGAACCTGAAGAGCATCCGACGCTACCTCACCTCCAACACGGCCTACGGCAAGACCGGGGTCCGGGACGTCCACCTGGAGTTGGCGGAGCTGTCGCTGTGCGGCCGAACGGGGAGCCTCCACTTCATTCGCTTCCCCACCCCGGACCTGCCCGCCTTCCTGCAGATGGTCCGCAACAAGCACTTCTCCAGCCTGCACACCGCCCTCTGTGCCACGGGCGGGGGGGCCTACAAGTTTGAGTCTGACTTCCGCACGGTGAGAGAGCAATCGGTCCTACCATCAGCTTTCGCTGTCTTCCTAGCCCCCCTTCACTTTAGCAACACCTCCATGCGTGTGACTCTCACTTGGTGGGTAAACATGCGTGTGACTCTCACTTGGTGGGTAAACATGCGTGTGACTCTCACTTGGTGGGTAAACATGCGTGTGTTCTGTGTTCTCCGTGAAGATGGCGGATCTGCAGCTTCGCAAGCTGGATGAGCTGGACTGTCTGGTTCGGGGGGTGCTGTACATGGACTCGGCCGTGTCCCGCGGCCTCTCCGAGTGCTACTACTATGAGAACCCTACAGACCCCGAGCTCTGTGCCCGGAGGCCCTACGCCCTGGAGAACCCCTACCCCTTGCTGCTGGTCAACATAGGCTCAGGGGTCAGCATCCTGGCCGTCTACTCAGAGAACAACTACAAACGCGTCACGGGGACCAGGTGAGACAGGGTGGCATCTGGGAGGTCAGACGGGTAGGGAGACAGGTAGTGCTGGAAGGTCAGACAGGTAGGGAGACAGGTAGTGCTGGAAGGTCAGACAGGTAGGGAGACAGGTAGTGCTGCAAGGTTAGACAGGTAGGGAAACAGGTAGTGCTGGAAGGTCAGACAAGTAGGGAGACAGGTAGTGCTGGAAGGTTAGACAGGTAGGGAGACAGGTAGTGCTGGAAGGTCAGACAAGTAGGGAGACAGGTAGTGCTGGAAGGTTAGACAGGTAGGGAGACAGGTAGTGCTGGAAGGTTAGACAGGTAGGGAGACAGGTGGTGCTGGGAGGTCAGACAAGTAGGGAGACAGGTAGTGCTGGAAGGTTAGACAAGTAGGGAGACAGGTAGTGCTGGAAGGTTAGACAGGTAGGGAGACAGGTAGTGCTGGAAGGTCAGACAAGTAGGGAGACAGGTGGTGCTGGAAGGTTAGACAGGTAGGGAGACAGGTAGTGCTGGAAGGTTAGACAGGTAGGGAGACAGGTGGTGCTGGGAGGTCAGACAAGTAGGGAGACAGGTAGTGCTGGAAGGTTAGACAGGTAGGGAGACAGGTAGTGCTGGAAGGTCAGACAAGTAGGGAGACAGGTAGTGCTGGAAGGTTAGACAGGTAGGGAGACAGGTGGTGCTGGGAGGTCAGACAAGTAGGGAGACAGGTAGTGCTGGAAGGTCAGACAGGTAGGGAGACAGGTAGTGCTGGGAGGTCAGACAGGTAGTGCTAGTTAGACAGGTGAGAGAGATGGGCAGCACTGGGTAGTTCTGTGTGGCCAGCTTGTAATCAAATAGGTAGTGTGGTCACATCTGTGGTCAGACAAGTAGGGGGACATCTGGCCTCTGTGTCTCCCTGGTGCTAAAACTAACAAGAGTTGGTTTCCACTAGCAAGTAGACCACATCCTTTGAGGATCCTTTGGGGAGTGTGTACTAGAAGTGTAGCCAAATTTCAACTCTAATACAACGTAGGTTGCTTTACGAATGAAATGTTTTGTACCAAGTTAAATGGGGTTGGATAAGCTATGTTCTTCCTCTTCTCCGTGTCTGCCCTGGTGTTAGCTGATCTCAGGACTTCCTGTCAGCTGCCCTGGTGTTAGCTGATCTCAGGACTTCCTGTCTGCTGCCCTGGTGTTAGCTTGTCTGCAGAGCTTGAAAGAGCCTCTTGTATTCAGTCTGGCACATGTGTCCGGTTGTCCATTTACACAACCTCTGTGCCACACATCTGTGTTGAGCTACATGGACCAGTGTCATAGTTTGTCTGTTCCTGTTAGCGTAGGGGAAGTGTAGGAAGGTAGCTGGATTCTGTTCATCCTTAGTAGTTTCAGAATGCTTAGGCTGAAGTTTCATCTATTACATTTTTGTTGTTGAACTCTATTCAATCATAAGCCAGATGTTCATGATGGTGTCCTACTATAGGTTTTGTATAATAAACATCCCAAAAGTTTTACTATCCAATCACACGAAGGTACTAATCATCAAAAATAGTGTATTTGAGGACTCTGATGAAACAGCATGTGTCCAGGTATACAGAGCAGCATTCTGAGTGTGTGTGTGTGTGTGTGTGCCCAGCCTGGGGGGAGGGACGTTCCTGGGGCTGTGCTGCTTGCTGACGGGCTGCTCCAGCTTTGAGGAGGCCCTGCACATGGCCTCCCAGGGGGAGAGCACGCGCGTGGACAAGCTGGTGCGGGACATCTACGGGGGCGACTACGAGAGGTTCGGCCTCCCTGGCTTTGCCGTGGCCTCCAGGTGAGTCCTTAGACTGCGGTATGTTACCGCAGGGATGTATATTTCACTGTTTTATGTGACTGCATGTACATATCACCGTTGTGTGTTACTGTGGTGTAATGTAGCTGTTATTTGACTTACCTGTCATCTGCAACCAAGCAAACGCATGTCATTAATTGTAGGATCAAAAAAACCCACATTTGGATTAATCGTTGAGAAAATCCTACAACATTTTGTTGTCTCCATCCCTCTCTTACTCTGTGTTTCCTCTTGATATAGTTTTGGCAACATGATGTCTAAAGACAAACGGGAGTCTGTCTCCAAGGAGGATCTGGCCCGAGCGACCTTGGTGACCATCACCAACAACATTGGCTCCATCACCAGGATGTGTGCTTTAAACGAGGTCAGTTATAAACACAGTTATAACCAAGGTCAGGTATGAACACTGTACTAGACTTTGTAAATGAGGTTAGTTCTAAACACTGTCAATTAAGTTAGTGTGGTTATGTTTGGGCAGGGCGATATGTGAAAAGATGAACTTGCAGTACATAGTCATGCCCAATTGAGAGTATTCTACATAGGACAGAATTCTAAAGACACCAGAAGGTACATTAGTATGCTTGCTACCAGCAAGGCACATTACCATTATCTCACATATATAAATATTACAGTCACTGCTACTCCTCCCCCAGTTTTTGCAGTACCCCACGTAGACATGAAAGGTGTCTATGTGAGTGTTGCTATAGCTTGTGGAAGGTTCTGGTGCATGATTTATAAAATATTAATATTTTAGTGGCAAATTTTGTGTACTAGCCACTGCTGCAGCAATAGCTGTGTTCATGTGACCACCTAGTCCTGTCAACACCAGGGGCCTCATGTATAAACGTTGCGTACGCACAAAAAGCTTGCATACGCTGGTTTTCACGCACACTTTGTGATGTATAAAGATTTACTTGACGTGAGAATGTGCGGGCCTTCACGGAAACTTTTAAGCAGACGTGAGAATGTGCGGACCGTACGTAAAGTCTTGTCTGGCTCTGTAACATGCCGAGACTCAACAAACATTACAAATAAAGTTTCCACTAGTACGTTTATGACGTTGACTATTCAAAAACATTAAACTAAAAGTTTGATCATTAATTTGGATAATCACATCAAAATGCCAAACCCAAAACGGGATATGCTATATAGCCTTCCGTTTATACCGCCACCACTTAATAACTTCTGTTAAACTTGAGGCTGTCAAACGAACGACAAAATCACTCAGGAAATGCATGTCACGCCAACCCTATAGCTGCCATGCTGTTACGATGCGCCACCACTCGTTTCTTCATTTGAAGTTTTATATCGGACCTTTTCTTCTTAATTTCTGTCATGGTCCGGTTCTCTGAACCCACAGCATTGATGGCCCTATAATAATAATAATTTTATTTGTAATGCACTTTACATTTAGCTAAATCTCAAAGTGCTGCAGGCTAAAAACAATTAAGGGCGCAAATAGTGACAGTTTTCCACTCTGCTGACTTTCTTTTGTCACTAATACCTGATGACAGGCCGCCAAACAGGACCCATTTTCTCGCCTCCACCTCAGTTGTCCGGACCTCGATCTCACAGTCCCCGTATTTCTTCGAATAAACGCTGCGGCGTTTTAACGTTCATTTTTGGTCCGGTGTTTCTTCGAGGAAGGCGTTTATTCGAAGAAATACGGTAATTCAGATAAGTAAATGACCTCAGGAGCGCATTTTTAGTCAATCTGCATATTAATTTATGGGAGGAGGCAAGGCGGGGTCAGTGGCTCGTTCACGTGCGGTCAATTTCACGTTGATTGTGATTTATAAAGGAAAGGTGCGCAGGATCTGGCGCACGACCGGTTTTATACATGTGAATATTTCTGTGCGTAGGTACTTTTCGAGTTTTGGCCGTACGCCATCTTCTGGTATGAAAGCTGCGCAATCCTTTATACATGAGGCCCCTGATGCATTGTGGAAGATTTTTTCTCGAAAATGTAGATCCTTGCATGGCCTACCCCCAGGTTACGTGTGTTTCAGGCTGTGTGGTCAAGGTCATCATGGTTCACGGTTTCCTCTCTGTCCTCAGCCTCTTTACTGTGCTGCCTTGTGGCGTCTGGATCAAGCAGCATTGTACAGGGCTATGAGGACATGGAGACCTGCAACAGACTAATACACCCACAACCCAATGAAACTTACTGACACAATAAGATACAGAAAAATATGATAAGCTCAGCTATCAGTGTGTTGAGACATCTTAAACAGGGTTTAACAGGCATTGATTTGGTCAGCAATCATGTTTTTGAGGCGTTGTCGGTAACCCCATGATGTCTCTGTGTTTGTGAAGAACATTGAGAGGGTGGTGTTTGTTGGGAACTTCCTGAGGGTGAACACCCTGTCCATGAAGCTCCTGGCCTACGCCATGGACTACTGGTCCAAAGGCCAGCTAAAGGCTTTGTTCCTCAGGCACGAGGTAAGCCCCACAGTCCCTGTCCTACACACAGACCCTTCCACCTCCTCTGGGCTCCAAACAAGTTGTTGGGAAGAGGAAAATGAGGATGACTCGACCACCAACTAAACTGATGCTTGTTTGTGTTGTCAGGGTTACTTTGGAGCAGTTGGAGCTCTTCTGGAACTTCTGAACCCTTCCTGAATGTTCTGGAAGGTCGGCTGTCCAGAGGACCACTGAAGCACTGATGACTATGCTCTGAATCAGTGAGACACACTGTGGATGTCATGTACAGCTGTACTGTAGGAGAGTCAAACGAATCTGCACATTCTTATAAATGCATATTTTTCTTTACCTTCAAGATGTCTCACCAGTATGTCCTTAAATGCTGTATTTCGTAAAGCTTTAATACTATAAGCACGTCAGAGAACTGGGCATTTAGAGGACTGGTCAAGGTCTCCAAATCGGTTTCAAGGAGCTTTAAACTCAAACTGCTGTCCATACTGCTGAGAGCAGCTCTGATGCTCTCTATCTTATACCAGTATTGTTCTTTTGAAAACAAATTTCTTTATATCCATGACCTTTACATTTACCGCTTTACATTTAACGGTTGATGTTTTATGAATTTATTATGTTTGGTGTTGAGGATATCCATTGTTCATGAGTGGTAAATGTCCATTTTGTTTGTGTAGCGTAAATGTAAGGGATTCATAAATGCTGCAGTCATCAGAAGGTGCTTTGGGAGGTTCAGTTCAAACGAATGTCTTATACACGTGTATCTATATCATCATCCATCCTTTAAAAACCCTTTTGCATGTCAGGCTCATTCTAAATTCTGTGAACCTCTAATCCATTTGGGTTTTAACACGTTATCTCTGTTTGAAGTTCCATGGTTTTACTTAGCATAATTGTCTTATTGGAATTCAATAGGGACCATGCAATACAAAACACATACACATTTGTAATTTTGTTTAATTGTCAGATTGACAACCAAAGTTGGTTATACAGAACTGTGAAGTCGTACATTTCTTTGTGTTTTGCTGCAAGCGAGTCTTATTTAGAGTCGGTGTGAACTTCCGGGTTCTGACTTTTGTTGTCTGTTGGTAGCAGAGTTGAAAGCCACTGATCAGTTCTCAAGGGAAGACAAAGTGCCTGTATTGATTTACAGCATAGGTGACAATCATGAGATGCTTCTAACGGCAGATTTCTTAGGCCTACTTCAGAGTGCCCTCTGGTGGGCTGGTATGTGTAAAGCAAGACATAATGTACTTTTGTCACAATGTTTTTAATTGATTTTGTATTGTTAATAAATTATTTTGATAACCCATTTCTTATAGCAAATTTGTTATTAGTAAATTAGGACATTCAAACATTCCCAATTTGATATGGCGTTGTTGCCTTACGCAAGTGGAAAAGCTGTTACAGAACCATCCATGAAAGAGGCAGTGTCTTTCCAGGGAAAATCCTCCCCCTTTTAACGTGCATAAGTCCACGAGTCAACCTTTTCTCTCCCCCTCCTCCCCGAGGGCTGTACAGCTGGCAATTCACAGACAAAAGGGTGATAGTCATAATTGGCTATTAGGCGGCCCTGTATTCTGTCTACAGACACTTTCTACCGGAGGACTAATAAGTAGGACGACTTGGTTTCACGAGTAGCCTGTTATATTTTGGATATCTGAACTATCCTCCGCTTTTGCTGATACCGTTACAATTATACAGGACACATAAAACAGGTAAGTGCACAATATTAATTGTAACAACGGTTTAACAGTTCAATATTCTGTTTGTTGAGAAAAAACTTCGAGAATGGTAACCGCTAAATATTTTTACGCGTGACGTTTTTGTAGACTGAAGGACTTAATTTAAAGTTTCAATTAAAAAATGTTAATGTCTGTTTTATTAGTAGGGCCGATCTCTGAACAAGCTTTGTCTGGGCTACTTCCGATAATAAGAAACTTAATCATGAAGTTCAACTTTTTAGTCAGCCAGAGCCTACCCAATGTTTACATCTAACTGTTCATCAAATCATATTAGTGCACTTACAGTACTGTATATTTAAATAGCCTACCTTGACTGTAGTGAATAAGGACATTTTCTGTGTCCATTAAAACGACAGGCTACCAGCCTATGCGGCAATTCAAGCAATTGGTAAATGTATGTATCGCAATCTGCCTATCAAACCTCGGTATTAAAAATGAAGAATGTGCTTAGTGTCAACCTGCAGCTAATAACTGTTGTACTTGTCTGGAGCGCAGTTATTAAAGCACCAGAACCGCGCATTCACGGAAATAACTCCAGATTCGGTCAACACCGTACCGTGCAACCGTCTTAGGTCTGAGGGGGGTTTGGAGCAGTAGCCTACTGAGAGCGAGATTATATGCCGTAATGAAGGAAATATCCTGCTGCTATTCCAGTCAGTAAACGTAGTCTGAATTGCTTTCGCAGAAGTTCTCAGACCAGGCTGGTTCATTCCAAGATGTGCTCTTAAGGAGGACTTGACCTCCATTTTCTCTGACCCTGTTTTGTAGTTTGACGTGTGTGTGGTTCTACCTTAATAAGCCTTCATAGAGCTACTTTTGGAATCAAATGGCATATAAAAGTAGCCTTCCATATCAACAACACCAGTAATAACACCAGCGGTAACACCAGTAAGAACCGCTGGGCCAGTCACTGATGAGGAAAGATGGAGATATTCATTCCTCCACCAGCTGGTTTTTATTAGTTCTCATTTGGGCTCAGGCCTCAGTTTTGGGGTCAGTATAAAACTACTACTGCTTATGTCTTCAATGAAAGGCTTTTTTCCACATCTGTCTCTTTTGGCCAAACTCATATTATGACACACACATCTTTGGAATAGCTGAATGATATTTCTGGCGTTGCTGTGTGACTGGGTTACAAGTCACTACTTAGGGGAGAAGGGACCATCCAGACTAAGTAAATTTTATACGACAACTGAAAAACGTGTGCATGCTAATCAGGTATTGCTGCTTCCTGGTTGGTCGGCTCAATCAGGCCAGTCAGTGCATGTATGGAGGTTGTCTGGCCTCAGACCTGGCTGTACTGGGCAGTGTGTACCTGGTTGTACTGGGCCAGAGGAGATTCTCGAGAAACTAAGCTTGTGATTTCTGTACAAATAAACTATCGAGTTTGGATTGCTAATAATAGCAATAAAGCCTTGTATATAAAGGATATTTTTTGGTATGTTTTCACTGCTTACTTATTATTTGTAACATATAAAAAATGTTCACTCCTATTGTTGTTCGCTGTCTGAAACAGGTTTGCACGACAAGGGCATATCTGTCTTCAGCACATGGAAGGTCGGGAATGTCAAAGTTCAAATACCAGACGGAGTCACATACTTGGCGAGAAGCATCTCTGGCAAAAGAGCTTTCAGCAGCTTTTAATATATCTGGGTTTGTTTAGCCTGTAATCATTTTCAGGCTGCTGTATCTAAACACTTCTTGTTATTCTTGCCTTCATTACGAGTAAACATTCAGCAGACAGTTTAAATCAGGAAGCGCTTCATTCTTGTCACGAGAGGACGTCCCTCCATGTGCTGTGCTTGTCAGGCCCCTTGGGTGACCTTCCCAGACCCAGCTGTGGGCTTCTCTGCTCTGGGTGTTACAATTGCTGGGCTGGACCTAAATACAGGCACAGACAGTGGAATTTGGTGATGAAAAAAGGGTTTATCACAATAGTCAAGGTGACCGATGATGTGGAGAGGAGCGACCAGAATGGCTGTCGGCAGAGAAACAATCCGGGGTGCGGTCAGCAGGCAGGCTTGACAGACAGGCAGGCAGGTAGGTAGGTAGGGCCGAAGAATAGTGATCCTGGAGGCACCGGGAAACAGCGTGAGTAGAGGTGCAGCAAACACAATGAATCAGAAAACACAAACTAAACTCAGAACAGAGCAGAGAGGCGGGGTAGATAAACTGTTGTGGTTGATGAGTTGATAGAAGGCAGGTGCGTCTACTGAGCTGGTGGAAGACGTTGTGCTCCCGCTGGGCTTCTCAGTCACGTCTACAGAATCTTCAACCATTGTTTAATGTGGACATGAACATACTTGAACTGCCTAAGACTTCAACTTAAATCCAAGTACTTGATATAACAATACATGGAAATGAATGCCGAATGAATTAAAACAGCGTCTTCTTGCTGCTTCTGAAGGGTCGTCATGGTGATCTCACGACGGTGGCAACGGTGTACCGTCGGCTTCCTCTTAGGCGTGTGGCTTCCTGCCTGCCTCTGCCAGACCACGCCCCCGTCCCCGGCCACGCCCCCGGCCACTCCCCAGGCGGAGAGGCTGAAGTTCCGGCTGGTCGGTTACCCCCGGAAACACAACGAGGGACGTGTGGAGGTCTTCTACAAGGGAGAGTGGGGGACCATCTGCGATGACGACTTCTCGCTGGCCAACGCCAACGTCCTCTGTCGCCAGCTGGGCTTCGTCTCGGCCACCGGCTGGACGCACAGCGCCAAGTATGGCAAGGGCCTCGGTGAGACCGACAACACGTTTATCAAGTTCAAGTCTTTTCTTGTCAGATGCACAGAACAACACAGGGTCAGACTGGGCACTGAAATTCTTAGGACAAGATAACGCAAAGCAACCTTTGTTGCTTTTGGCACACATGTATGACGTGTTCATAATTCCAGGACTCATATATTAGCTGGCGACTCTGGTACATAACATCGCACGTTTACGACAGTGCACATTAATGATGTGTTTGTGACCACATTTCCCCTGGTGAGTCGTCACAGAACCATAGACAGGGACTGTGGCTGTGTGACGCCGACCGCCTGGTTCTTTGTGCAGGGAAGATCTGGCTGGACAACGTGCAGTGCAACGGAGGAGAGAAGAGTATCGAGCTGTGCAAGTCTCGCGGCTGGGGCAACAGTGACTGCACCCACGACGAGGATGCTGGGGTGGTCTGCAAGGACGAGAGGCTCCCTGGCTTTGTGGACTCCAACGTCATCGATGTAAGACTCGTTGGTCGCTTCAGTCCTACATTGTTGTACGAATGTGCTGTGAGCCTCATTGATGAATTCATTGACCAACAGTATTTCTCACCCATCACACCACAGTGTATGCTATATCACACACTATCATAAAGTGTGACAAACACACTCTGTGTATCACACACTGTAACTTCCAAATATGCTTGCTTTGTCTGGGTTTTATTAGTCCTGTGAAGTCGACCCGTTGTCACATTGGCTTGGTGATTGAGGCTATAAGAATGCTTGTTTTGTTCGTATGAACCTCCCTGTGTGTGGAGTCTGTGCGGCCTCATCACACATGGTATGCATTTATCGCACAGATGCAGGTCCACGTACAAAACACACACACACACATATGGAGCCAGTTAGCTGTGTCTTCACTGAGAAGGAACTCGGGATGTGAGGAGCTTCTTTCCCAGTCTGCTGTCTGGAAGGAACGCTCTCTCAGGGTCAGTTGTTGCTCCCAGGACGGCCAGCAAGCTGTCTGCCACCAGGGCCGCCACACACCACTGTCAGGATTTATTGGTTGTAAACTGTGAACTCTTCCTGGAAATCAGAGTAAGGGTAATCATGAGTATCAGGGACCTCAGAGCCTTGTCCTCCCCTTCCTTCTGACTGACCGATACATCACCGTGCATAGGAACTCAGGGAGGGGCGGTGGGGGGGGGGGGGGAGGGTATAGCTCAGTGGTTAGAGCGTTTCACTGCAGGTTCGAATCCCCCCCAGAGCCGTACGTCGTCCGCAAAATGAATACACGCCATCAGTATTCGAGGTGAACCTCTCAGTGGACCGAGTGACTTCCTTTGTGCTGACACGGAGAGATCCTGCCCTGCAGGTACAGGTGGACGACAACAAGGTGGAGGAGGTCCGGCTGCGGCCCGTGGTCGCCGTGGCGAAGCGGAAGCTGCCGGTGACGGAGGGCGTGGTGGAGGTGAAGTACAAGGACGGCTGGGCGCAGGTGTGCGACGTGGGCTGGACCCCCAAGAACACACGCGTCGTCTGCGGAATGCTGGGGTTCCCCCACGAGAGGAAGGTCAACAAGAACTTCTACAAGTGAGTCGCCAGGATTCAAACTGCAGATGCATCTCATCTAGATACAGTACGTAGATGTGATTGGACATAACATGAGATGAGCCATTTTGGAGAAATACAGTTTCTCTGCTAGAAACTCTGAATGGGAACATTTCTCTGGGATGTTTTGAGTCTGCAGTCCTGTTTGTGAGGGTTAGGGTTAGTCCTCAGTTTCACCTCCGCTAACAGACACATAACAATGCAACACAAACCACTAGTGGTCTGTCAGTCTCTGTGGCGGGAAAGTGGTGACCATAAACGCAATGGTGGCGAGCGGTGCTTCCCTGTGTACAAATGCTCTGTCTGCCCACTCTCATCTGCAGAAGTTTCTCGCTGATCGAGGATGGAAATGTTTTTTTGTTCTGTTCTGTTTTTGTTTGTGTGTGTGTGGTGACCTGAGGAATGCAACGGAATGACTTGCAGTCATGGAAACCTTTTGTACCAGTGTCTACCCAACTTCAGAGTCTGACTCATTGACAAACATTTCCAAAACATTTTAAGACACAAATCTTAACATGTAGATATTCTGTCAATATTCAAGAGGTTGAGAACTATGAGGTAGTGAAAATCTGTATCTTACCAGGAACCAGAAAGCTACATGAATTATGTGAAAATGACCAGACAGAGTTAAGAATGACAGAGAAGTTAGAGTATGGAATCTTATGTTATGGATTCTTTTACGGAACATAAGAAGGTTAATTTCGCTGGTGTCTCCCAGCCCTCAGCTGGTGTTTCCCAGCCCACCGGTAGCCGTCCTCTGGTGTCTCCCAGTGTGACCTCGATCTGACGTCTGCAGACCGGATCTCCATGGCTCTCCTCCCCTCGTGCTGCTGCTTGTTCACAGGAGCGCGAGGGAGACGTGTGTTTTCTCTCAGCCGGGTGTGAAGACGAGGAGGCCGGGGGCACCAGGGTTCAGGGGCAGGGGGACGGGGCAGGGGGACGGGGCAGGGGGACGGGGCAGGGGGACGGGGCAGGGGGTTGGGGCAGGGGGACGGGGCAGGGGGACGGGGCAGGGTCGGTAGACTCTATCCGGTCAACAGTCTGCCTGTTCTGTTATCAGACCAGGGGCGAAGCGACCTCCTGCAAGACCTTCTCTTGTTCTGGAGAGATTGACAGATGAGTCCACGAACGATCCCCTGATTTGCTGTTCTGGAGTACACTGAGGTCCTTTCACTTAATGAACGCTCTGTCTTTGTGAGAGCTAGGAATGTCCGAATACTTACGGAGAAGTGCCATTTATAGAAGGAGAGCCCTTCTTTGACCTCCCCACACAGACTGGGTTCTGGGTTTGTTTGCCCACTTGTCTGCCGGCCTGTCTGTTTGAACACGCCAGTCTGAAACAGCTTCCTGGGCTGCCATGTTCCTGAGCTACGTTCATAGCGAGGTATGATATTTGGGATTGAGGAAGAAACAGCGACTTTTCACATCCTAACAGATGCTTACCATGACAAAGCAAATGTTTGAGATATGATTGATGCTGCAATTTAGTCTTGAGAGAACAGGCAGAGGCAAAGAAAACTTTTTATTTTGGATTCCATCCAATAGAAAAATGTGTCATTGTAATGGCAGGCTGGAGAGAGCTGTTAGGAAACAAGTTTTGTAACTGGTGGTTTCCATTGTGTCTGTAAAATCAGACCTCTTTTGGGGCTCTCCTTCCAGTTTTACACGTCCTAAGACTTCTGGGTTTCTGGTTTACTCTAGGGAATTCAGGCCAAACACATGTTCGGAGATGAATATCATTACCCACTGGATTTTCTAGAGACCTTAAAAGTACGTTCTCTTCGTAGAGTGGCCTGCATGTCGCTTTGGATAAAAGTGTCTGCTAAATGTATACAATATGACTTAGAAATGCGTCCTGACTGAGTGTCCTGATGCTGTGTGAGGATGTGGCTCTATCACCACCACTGGGATCGCTCACACAGGGAATGTCAACAATGTGGCTTATTCCATGGAGCTGCCCTGCTCCACTTACCTGCTCCACAGAAGCCCCTGTGTGTGTGCTTGTGTGTTCCTATAAGGATGTGTGTCTCTGCGTAGTGTATACAAGTATGCGTGTGTGTGTTTGTGTGTCTAGTGTGTGTAAGTATGCGTGTGTGTAGTGCATACAAGTGTTCCTGTGTGCGCACGACTCCCAGTCTCTCTGTGTGATGGAGTCCTGCTGTTTCCGTCATTGCAGAAGTCTCAGAAAGCGAGCAGCGCCAGAGAAAGTCTCCAAATCCAAAGTTACAAAGTCAGCTGCAGCCAGGTACACGTTCAGGGTGGTCCTCCCAAACACCCCCCTGAACATACCCTCTCTATCCCCCGGGAACACCAGGGTCCCCCCCCCCCCTATCCCCCTGAGTTTCCCCCCCCCCCCCCCCCCCAGGGACTGTGTCTTTATCACTTGTAGAGCTGATCCTAACTTCCTGAGCTTCTTGACTGCCAGCTCCGTTCTTCTGCAGGGTTGTAGAGTGTGTGTGTGTGTGTGTGTGTACATTAGTATCATCTAACTGTAGTGTGTTGTAAAAGAATGTCTACACTCTTAACTCTGCCTAATCCTGATCTAGGGGTTGACCCTTATTTACCGGTACTACTTAGAAAGGGAGCCCAATGAAGCACCTCACCTCCTCTCCTCCCTCACCCCTTCATCTCCTCCTAGCCTCACTCATTCACCTTTTGCATACCTTCCTCCTTCTCACTCTCATCCTCACCTCCATCCTCCCTCTCTTACTCACCTCACTCCTCTCACCCCCTTCTCCGTCCCTCATCTCCCTCCAACCATGTCCACTAACGCAGCACCCGCTACAAGGCACCAAACACGCTTTATCTGCCCCACTACCGTCTAAAGATATCCAGTGTATGTGGTATATCTTTGCTCTAAGGCATGCATCTGTAGATACTTCTGTGTCTTCTGCATGGCAGTCTGTGTGCCCGGCAATGCTTTTTATAGCATCTTTCAGTTGGAACTCATTCGCACGGCACTAATCAAACCATGCTACATGAGTCAGCGGATTAATATATGCATGTATATATTACATATACATATACAGTACAATAACTACATAAGCGAAATGTTGTAAGTCACTGTCAAACTAACTCCATTGTTCAATTGCAGTGCTTTTCCGTCATGATTGATGTCAGTGCTTCATGTAACTTAACGTGTGACTATAACTGTCATCTTCTCATCCCCTCTGTAAACCCCTCTAACACATGTTTACCTTGCAGGCAGACTCCAAAAGCTAAAGCTAATTCTAGGACTAGGCAGAGCCACTCTGGGCCAAACAAAAGGTAATCTGGTTAGGGTTAACCACTACCTGTAGGTACCTGACTCATCAGATGTATCCAAATGGCTGCCGGCACGACTGCATCTGTGGACTCCTGATACTGGCAGTGGAATAATGGCCATAAATCTGTCTAGTTCAGGACTCTGAGAGTGAGATCAAACACCTGGAGAAGGGAGGGGCGGGGGGGGGGGCAGGCTGAGTACACTTACAGTTTAGCTCAATGGTAGAGGACAGAACAAGAGGTCTCAGGTTAGAATCCCCCTCTGTCGGGTGCTTTGGATAAGAGCGTCTGCTAAATGAACGCAGTATTATTATAAACACCCTTCAGTTGACACTCCTCCAGTGTTCACTCAGCAGCCCGGAGCGAGTTGTTGCCGTGGTTATACCTGTTGTCAGTGCAATATAGAAGACAGGGATGGATACAGTTCAGTGGTTGAGTGTTTGACTGCAGATCTAGAGGTCCCAGGTTCAAAATCCCCCCTCTGTATGTGTCTGTGGATGGGAGCGTCTGCTAAATGAATACAGTTGCTTTTATTTCATACCTCCCTCGCTTAATGCAGTCACCAGTTCAAAACAGGCAGCAGTTTGAGGCGTTTTGGATGAACACCTGGCTAGACTGCAACGTCTCTCGGAGACATTCTTGTTGAGGACTGATGAGATAAGCGTTGTGTAAGTCCAGGCCTCCTGCCAGAGGGATATATAACATCTGGTACAGTCTGTTCTCTTCGAAGATGTATTGACCTGATACAGCAAAACACCACAAAGTTACTTTGATTCTGTTCTAATATTATTTATGAACGTTAACCTGTCACTCTCCAAAAATGTCTGTCATATTTGACTAGGATTGTTGTTTTACAGCTGCTGCTGCTACTGGAAACCAAGCCCCAAGACACATTCATAACTCTTAAACCTGTCTTATCCCCTCCTCCCCCTTCTTAACCTGTCTCACCCTTCCTCTCTTAACCCTGTGTTCCCCTCCCACCCTTGACCCCTGTTGCATTGTTCCCCTCACCCCCTTCCCCCTCCCCCTCCCCCTCCCCCCCAGGCTGCATGCGGAGCGTCAGAGGAGTGTCTTCCTCCTCCACTCTGTGGGCTGCGTGGGCACGGAGGTGCACCTGGCCGCCTGCCCGCTGGAGTTCAACCAGGCCAACGCCACGTCCTCCTGCCGGGGCGGGATGCCGGCCGTGGTCAGCTGCGTGCCCGGCCCCCAGTACACGCCCAGCGGCATGAAGAAGAAGCCCAAGACGTCGGTGAGGAGCCCGCGTGTGTGCGCGGGCCCCCGTGTTTGTGTTTGTCCGGTCCTGACAGGGTCGTCAAATAACTGTGTCCTCTCCCCTTCTCTTGTATTCCTCTTTCCTCCTCTCCATCCCCTCCCTCACCCCTACGCTCCTTTGCCCTTCCCTTCTCTCCTCCGCGCTGCTCCTCCTGTTCACTCCACCACCCCCTCCCCCTCCCCAGAGCACGGTGAGGCTGAAGGGGGGGGCCAAGCTGGGGGAGGGACGCGTGGAGGTTCTGAGGAACAGCCAGTGGGGAACAGTGTGTGACGACCGCTGGAACCTGCAGTCGGCCAGCGTGGTGTGCAGGGAGCTGGGCTTCGGCAGCGCCAAGGAAGCCCTCACTGGAGCCCGCATGGGCCAAGGTCTGCAGCCTCCCCCGCAGGGACACTTTGTAGGATCTATACAGTACTGCTAAGGCATGGTCAGGAGGAGGAATCCATGCATATATTCCTCCTTCAGCAGGAAACGTGTTTTTTTTTAGTTCGTTTCGGAAAGTACCGGACTTGAAGTTAAGGTCGTGCTGTAGGCATGGGTCCCATTCACAAGAATGAGGTCATGTATATACTGAGGTTGACTTTGTGTTTGTGCTGTAGGCAGGGACCCCATCCACATGAATGAGGTTGTGTTGAGGTTGTTTGCACTAAGCTTGCGTCCATACTGAGGTTGAGGTTGTGTTTGTGCTGTAGGCATGGGCCCCATCCACATGAATGAGGTGAAGTGTCTGGGCCAGGAGAAGTCCATCTGGAACTGCCCCTACAAGAACATCACCTCTGAGGACTGCCAGCACGTGGAGGACGCCGCCATCATATGCAACACACCCTACATGGGTGTCGAGAACTCGGTCAGAGTGGACCTGCTTACCACACATACCTGAAACACCTCACAAATGTCTATGACCTTTTTGACCAGGAAAAGTCTGATTTGAGTTTTCTTTAAAAGAGATAAATTCTGTGTTTGTTTTGATTATTTTTTATGTTATTTTAACCTGTATTTGTATAGATCTCTAGTCACTAACTGATATAACACTATAACATATCAGTTATTTCTTAACTGTTTTCAAATGAATGACCAAGTGTAAGTGCCGCTTATGACTTTGTTCGTGGAGATTATACTGTGATGAGAGATGAAAAGAGAAATGAACATCGTCATCTCATAAACAGTAAATCAGCATCACAAATAAACAAAGAGCTTTAGACCCTCCCCACTCACAGCGTCAGGTGGACCTCCCTGCGTCCGTCCAGCCCACACAGAACCCCCTCTTCTCTGCTCCGCGCTCGCTAACACATCTGCTCCACACAGATCCGCCTCACGGGGGGCCGGACGCCCTACGAGGGCCGCGTGGAGGTGCTGGCCACAGACGCCAACGGGACTCAGAGCTGGGGTCTGATCTGTGGGGAGGCCTGGAGCACCAAGGAGGCCATGGTGGTCTGCAGGCAGCTGGGGCTAGGCTACGCTAACCACGGTCTGCAAGTAGGTTAACTTAGCCCAGCTAACCTGCTAATCATGGCCTGCAATGAGGCTAACCTGCTAACATGCTAACCATAGACCAAAAGTAAGTTAATTCACCTGCTACAATGCTAATCATGGACTACGCATTCCATGAACCTCTAATCTAAATGCCTTTGCTTGGTGGATAGGCCAATCCCAACCTGCAAGGTGGCAACCTCACATTGGTTAACAACAAACCAACAAAAATAATAATAAACCATGTGAGGGGGACCTAGCTCTGCGGCTAATCCCACAGCTAAGGCTGCATTAGCAAACTGCAACTGTTTACCGAGGGAGCTCAGACAGGAAGTGTCAGAGGTGGGACAGGAAGTGCCCTCTGACTGACTCCCCTCAGGGCCTGTGTGCAGGTCCGGATAGTGGGCGGCCGGACCTACTATGAGGGCCGTGTGGAGGTTCTGGTTGGGTCACGTTGGGGCACAGTGTGCAGCGAGCGCTGGACCACCAAGGAGGCCATGGTGGTGTGTCGACAGCTAGGGCTGGGATACTCCATGCATGCCATCACTGTGAGTAGGACTGAGGAGAGAGGCCACACCAGGTCAGCACAGTCTGGGGACCGAGAAGCACCTGTCAAGTGTGGTCTTCATTCACATTAGTCATATTTCTCAGTTATCTCCTTGTATAATATCACGGACCAAGCTGTTTCCCCAGGATTTGTCAGTCCTACTGAAGACTTAAGCAGGTGTATTATAAACTGTACCTGTTTTTCCCCAGACGCAAGAATACGTTTGACTATGAATGACTTACAGCAAACACACATTTTTAGCACACACATTTACTCCTGAGAGAGCCTTGAGTCTTGCTAATCTCCTGATGGATTCTGTGTGTGTCTGTGTGTGTGTGCATGTTGTTCCCCCTCCCCGCCCCCCCAAAGGAAACATGGTACTGGGACAGCAGTAACGTAACAGAGATGATAATGAGTGGTGTGAGGTGCACAGGAAGTGAGATGTCGCTGGATCACTGCCAGCACCACAAGTCTGTCACCTGCCAGAAGGCTGCGGCCAAGTTCTCAGCTGGGGTCATCTGCTCGGAGAGTGAGTTGGCATCCTTGCGGCATCTCCACACGCAACCTCACCCTCGCCACATCATTATCTAGATAACATTTTGTTATTCACTGCATTTGTCCTAAGCACTACACAAGTGGTGTACACAGAAAACACAGCAGAAAAATATGAAATCTGGAGTTCATAGTTCTAACGTTGTTTTGGTGATTGGAGTCGAGCAATGGTCTGTATTTACCACCGCTAAGTAACCACATCTCAGCTACCAGGCACTGTGCGACAATGATCATATCTCAACTGCAACAGGAAATGCATACATCTCATGTGCTAACTGGTCCCTTTGTCCACCGCCTCGTGCGTCCAGCGGCGTCCGACCTGGTCCTGAACGCGCCCCTGGTGCAGTCCAGCGTCTACATCGAGGACCGTCCGCTGCACATGCTCTACTGCGCCGCCGAGGAGGACTGCCTCTCCAAGTCTGCCTCCAAGGCCAACTGGCCCTACGGCCACCGCAGGCTGCTCCGCTTCTCCTCCCAGATACACAACATCGGCCGGGCCGACTTCAGACCCAAGGCCGGGCGCCACTCCTGGGTGTGGCACGCCTGCCACGGGTACAGGAAGCTCCTTCATCTCCGTGCTGAGCTGTGCTGTCTCAGCACGGTTCGACGAGACCAGGGGTGGCCAACCCTGGTCCTCGAGAGCCTCAGTCATGCATGTTCTAGATGTTTCCCTGCTCCAGCACACCTGATTCAAATGAATGGTCGTTATCCAAGCCTGAGAATGACGGTTCATTTGAATCAGGTGTGCTGGAGCAGGGAAACATCTAGAACATGCAGGACCGAGACTCTCGAGGACCAGGGTTGGCCACCCCTGAACTAGACATTCACATGGATGGGGCCGACAGACCTGTAATATCAATGTTAAGGAATCAAATGGGCTCATGAGTTGTCTTTGCTCTGTCCTTCTCAGCCACTACCACAGCATGGACATCTTCACCCACTATGACCTGCTGTCGGCCAACGGGAGCAAGGTGGCCGAGGGCCACAAGGCCAGCTTCTGTCTGGAGGACACGGAGTGCTTTGAAGGTGAGCCTGGGTGGCCCTGGACTGCTGAGCGAGGTTAAATATAACCTTAGGAGAGTGGAGTTCATGTCACGTGAGGAGAGTGGGAGTTGATGTAAGATGAGGAGGGTGGGAGTTTATACAACATGAATGAGGAGTGGGAGTTTATAATAATGTGTTCAGTCATCATTTTGTCCAAAGCGACACACACACAGATAGGGATTTGAACCTGTAACCTCTTCATGTACAGTCAACGCTCTATGATTCAGCTACGTCTACTGAGGAGCGTGTTAACTCTGGGGAAGGCTTCTTCTGTGGATAAGCACGTGCGTGTAGGAACACGACAGCAGGGAGCCCTGAGCGCTAACACAAGCTGTCCCGTGGTCCTCCAGGTATCTCCAAGAGGTACGAGTGTGCCAACTTCGGCGAGCAGGGCATCACGGTGGGGTGCTGGGATCTGTATCGCCACGACATCGACTGCCAGTGGATCGACATCACAGACATCAAGCCAGGGAATTACATCCTGCAGGTGGACAGATGGCTTGTTTACAACTTGTTTCATTTCCCTTATTTATTGATGACCTATTGCGCCCATAATGTGTATTCCTAATTCTTTCAGATTGTTATAAATCCAAATTTCGAAGTGGCAGAGAGTGACTTCACCAACAACGCCATGAAGTGCAACTGCAAGTATGACGGTCATCGCATCTGGCTTCATAACTGCCACATTGGTGAGCCTCAGAGTTCTGTAAATACATTTTAGGATTTTTTGTATCTAGCGAGAAGCACCCCCATGTTCGGCTCATCCGTTGCCTCTGAACGCCACTCTGCTTCTCTGCCCCCAGGTGATGCGTTCAGCGAGGAGGCTGAGAGGAGTTTTGAGAAGTACCCCGGACAACTGAACAACCAGATCTCCTAATCGTCGTGGTGACAGGTCATCTTGCCAGACCAGCTGAAGGGGGGAAGAGGGGAGGGGAGGGGGGGTGGTCATGTTGTACACAGTAGCTAGGTATATAGGTCCCACCAGCCCTTAAGTCAAAGGTCCCCCTGTTTGCCTAGATACCTACCCGGATCTTATGTACCCCAGTCAAGATATCCTCTGAAGTAGCCACGCGGTTATGACAGGATCACGGTCATTTGGTGAATGTGTGGGTGTATGTATGTGTGTCAGAGTCATTTTACACATTTACTCAATACTCGAGTGCTCTTTTAGTAAACATTTCTCTTTGGCTCAGGAGGAGTCAAGTGCAAGACTGCTTCAAAGGGTTTCATACCGGTACTTTCCATGAGTATCGTCACGCAAGCTTGTAACGAATGTCAAGAGTATGAAGTGTTCTTTTTTTAATCCGGTACGTTTGAAAGGGGATCCGGGAGAAGATGTTCTGATCTTCAGCAACCTCTAGAGTTTTTACAAGGAGCCGTCCTACTCTGGTGCTGCTCTGTGAAACCATTGTCATGTGTGCAGAAGTGTATATCTGACAACACATCGTGACTCATGCCAGTTCTTCCCAGAGCATTTTTATACCATCTGCTTGTTTACCATTTTGTAACATTTTCCCCTCTTGTATCTTTTCCATCTTCTTCAACTCGCATTAGGGAAATGAAGTATTTGTGAATGTATTTATTGTCCTATACAAGGTGCTAAGTAGTACCCCTGGAGCAAAAATGAGTACAAGTTATTCACAACACTCACATTCACAGCCAGTTTGTGTTCCAAGAGTACTATTAGAACTAGTTGGTAAAGTGTTCAAAGTTCTGTGCAGAACAAGGGAAATGATAACACATCTGGAATATATAATGTCAATCCAATACCTGCTTTAACAAAATAAAACTGTCAAGAGGAAGTTGTGTGTGTGTGTGTGTGTGCAGTGTTTTAGACATTGCATCAGACTGTAAAAGTTGGTAAAGAAGAATATCACCAACATTAGTTCGGTGAAAACATGTCCTCCAGATGCAGCAGTTCCTCAGTATCAGTGACCATGGTGTATCCCCCATCCAGAGATACTGATCACTGACCCCCCCGCACGTCACCAACTTCCTCAATACATCCATGTAAACATGCAGGGGGGGGGGGGGGGCTTCTTGGTCTGGTAACTGGGCTCTTTCACACCTTCCCAAGCCTTCACCTTCCACACTTATCGAAAGCATCCATGCGTCTCTTACCTCCAGTACCACATCACAAGTTCCCTTAGCCCCCACAGTTTGTAACGAGCCACACACGAGGACAAGTCTCCTAACACTTCTTGTGGGCAGCCTCCGAGCTTGGTCCTGGTCGTGTCCTGCTTCTCGGGGTCACTCTGTGGCCTCTGGAGCCGCCTGCAGCCGCAGCACTTCCTGCCCTCTCCTCACCACCATGGCGATGCTGTCACTGGTGCGCACCGCGTTGTAGATCTCCTCCGAGGTGTGCACCTTGGCGCCGTTGACCTCCACCACGACGTCTCCTGGCAACATGCCCGACCTGGGGGGAGCCTGGGTTATATCACCTGACCTAGGGGGAGGTGCTTGGGTTACAGTGCCCAAGCAGGAACCCTGCCTTTCCTTATGTGACCAAATTCAACTGGTTAAACTCACCCCTCAATACCGCCCGGCCTCGCTATCTAACCGCTAGCGTTTCAGATGTTGCCGGCTGGCTAGGGAGATGTTTGTGACAGGAAGTGTCTGTACTGAGGCTGTAAATCGTGCTGGAAGGTCAGAGGACTCGAGGGGACTGACCTGTGTGCTGGGGAGCCCGTGATGACCCTGTGGATCATGACCCCGTGACTCACGTCCGGGAAGGAGGGGTCTCTCAGCCTCAGCTCAGCGATGATGCTGCAGACAACAGCAGACTGGGGCTAAAGCTAACAGTGCTTGTTTTGTATATGTGTGTATATTTTGGGTTAGGGTTAGGGTTAGTGACAACCGACAGTGAACAGACAGGAGCGGCAGTGGAGACAGAGGGGAAGACATGCAGGAAATGACCAGGCCGCTACAGTCAGGCTTCAGCCCATGAGGTACACACACTTCATTGGTAAGCCACAAGGGGGCGCCCTTGTGGAACACTTAACTGCAGCTCAAGAGGTTGAAGGTTCAAATCCCTATAGTACTATCCCAATAGTCCCGTCACAATTGTAAAAAACTATATGAAGAATGTACTTGGGTGACTTGTTTTCTGTGTTTTCCCTGTTTGGTAAAGTGTAAACACAGCGTGTGCTCACCTTGGAGTCAGGGTCAGCATCATCACCCCGATGTATCGACGCTTGGCCTGAGAATCCCCAACGTTCGATTCTGGGACGGTAAGGAGAGGTTAGTTGATCTGAACTAAAAGGGATTGTTATCCTCCTACAATGGCAGAGTTCAAGGGTCGCATGTCCCCCCCCCGCGCCCCCCCCCCCCCCGCCCCGCAAAAGTTCCCATACTGTTGTTTTCCGCAGCTTTGTCCAGGAACTGCTTGACGCGGTCGGACGGGATGGCGAAGGAGATCCCGGCGGTGACCTTCATGGTGTTTATACCGATGACCTCCCCGTCCTGGAATGCAGCAGAACACACAGCTACATTTGGGAGTCCATCAGAGGGGAACATCGACCATCAGAGCCTCCAACCTCCAACTCACCAAATTGATCAGAGGTCCTCCGGAATTCCCGAACTGCGAGGAACAACATCACACATTATGGAACTGTTGGGAGACGGCTCATATACCACAGCACTGTTAGGGTCGAAGTCATTCATATTTGAGGCCTGGGTTCAGCTCAACGGTTGGAGCCTTTGACTGCAGATCAAGAGGTTGCAGGTTTCCTGCTACATGAATGCATGGTCGTGCCTCGGAGGGGGGAGGGCAGGGACTCACGTCGATGGCGGCGTCCGTCTGGATGTAGTCCATGTTGTTGTTGGAGAGCCCCAGCTCCTTGCTGCCCCTCTGCACCGAGCTCACGATGCCAGATGTGATGGTGTTGCGCAGGGCGAAGGGGCTGCCCATGGCGACCACAAACTCCCCCTGGCGCACTTCGGACGACAGCCCCAGGGAGAGGGTGGGCAGAGGATGCTGCAGGAGGAAGAGACAGGTCACAAGGTGGCAACGGCTCGGACAGCCTGATGGACCGTGAGGACCATCATGAGGCCTCGCTCGAGTCACATGTGTCATGATGTCATCGTCAGTCTCTCTTCCTATCCCACCTGATATACGCTGGGTTTGATCTGGGATCTTCTGAATTACCATAACTTACAACCTCACACAACACTTTAGCCAACTATGCCATCTGATCAGTTATAGCAATTACAGAAAGTAATTGTTCAAATGGTTTACACTCACCCTGGCATTGATTTTGATGGTGGCGATATCTGCCAGCTGATCTACGTCTTGCACGGTGGCGTTATACGTCGCCCCATTGGTCAGCTTCACGCGGACACCTCGTTTGTTGGCAACGACGTGAGCGTTGGTCACAATGAGCCCATCTCTACTGATGATAAAACCGGAACCGTTGGATAAAGGGACTTCCCTGCCGGAAAACGGATGCCTGAAAAAAGATCGGCTTAGTTAACGGCCTTCAGAATGTCGCTTGTACCCATAGCCAGTGTGAAGCCATGAAAGCCTTTGGGAAATGTGGCAAAAACATCGATTTGACTTTAAATTAGCGTACATTCATCCCATTCAGCCAGATCATGGACATCATGTAGATATCTTTGTTGGGGTTGTCATTGAACAAAACAAGTGTATTCATTACCCAAAACTACAGAATTTAAAACTTACCTGCTAACGATTTCGATGTACACCACAGCCGGGGACGACTTTTCCACCACATCAGCAATGAAATTGTACTTGTAGCGTGGGCTGTCAGGTTTGTAAGGAGATGCACATTGAGCAGATGGCAGCATGCGTTCGAGGATCGATCCATATAATAAAGCTGGTCCCCTGTCAGCCTTCCCATCATCTCTGGAGTGAGAGAGCGCCACACCAAGTCCTAAACAAACGGCGACAGACCTAAGGAGTCCTGTCCGACCTGAGCCATTGCCGCCGTCGCTTTCTGTACTCCGTAGTGAGAGTGCGCTGTTGTCCCAACAGCATTTCACATCTCTCACCGAATAACTATCGCTGACAGAAGCACTGGATGCTTGTTTTAAAGTTTGTTTAAGCAAAATAGTAGATGTGTGTCTGCGTTCTTGATTGGATCTTCTGAAAAGAAGCCACAGGAAGGGTCGACTTACATGTTTCGTTGCCATGTTGCATCAGTTCCCTGAAAGAACTTTATACCCCTGGTCCTATTATTTGAAACACTTGGTATAATGCATGAACCAAGAACACACGTATAAAAAACAAACACCCGGACGAACAATTAAAGCTGTCGTTAAGTATAAATGGGCTTTCTAGGCTTTTAACATTTCAAATCAGCTGTCAAATTCTGTCCTCGGAAGTCGACTCACAATGACAAGCCATGGAGTGCTTTGCGCGTGCGCAGACATTGCATCACGTTTTAGGGCGCATTCAAGTCCAGAAGTGTTTTAAGATGCTTGGTAGTACGGAAGCCTTGAAGGATAAACGACGCGTAATTCTACCGTAACTTAGCCGTGCATATACATACATATCGTATTCATAGCAAATTACCTCATTAACTTTTGTATGAAAGACCAAAAATATATAAAATAAAGGATTTAAAATGTATTAGTCTTAGCACACTTATGTCTACACAGACAAACTCAAATATGGCTCACAGGACAGGAGTAGAAAGTTTGAGAAACTGTTCTGTACAATATAATTTATTACATACACACGTGTATAGTAGTTAACAAATGTGTACCTGCAATGTCTACACACAGGGTTTGATACTTATTATATTCATTGGTACACTGTCAAGGGTAACCAGGGAAGGCTAACCTCTCTTCGCACCCACTGATTCCTATGACTCCTCTCAGATCAATGAATGATAGAACCCATATGTGGTCAAATTAGTGACGACAGTAGGAGACCTGTCAGTACAGTACAGGATCACTCCAGTACTGTCCTCTTCACCACGCGGCCATCTTTATCAATGGCAAAGTTATAGTTCTGTGGGTTGTCTAGAGCTTCTTCGATGCGTTGATCCAAGTTCTCCAAAGTGATAAAGTTCTTTGCCTCCTCCTGTTGGGTAGTAAAAGGATGTTTTGATTTACAAAAAACACAGATGTAGTATTTCAGTTTTCAAAATGGCAGTCAGAACAATATAGACAAACCCACATGCGCACACACGTGAGCTGTGTGATAATAAAAGAGTCTTACCTGCAACTGCAAGATCTCTCTCTCCTTTGCTTTGATGAACTCTTGCATGAGCTGCTCTGCCTGAATGGCCTCCTCGCTTTTCTTCAGCTCAGCTGCTTCCAGCTCATTCTGGATTCTCAGCTCTCTGGAAAAAAAGCATGAACTTATTACAGGAATTTAGCTGATGCTTTTGTCCAAAGCAATATACACAAAATGCATGTAGAAAATACAAAAGGAAATCAAGAATCTGAATGTGTTTTAATAGTATTTCAGTGGTAATAGTCAAGGAACGGTCTGTATTCTACCAGGCACCGTTTTAAAATAAAATTCCCAGGCTGTGATCTATCAATTGGTAAATGAGATTTCTCACATGACAATAGGTGTGTTCGACTACATGCAGCGCCGGGTGTAGCCGGCTGCCTTGAATCTGAGAATTCCATTAGCTGCTTCAAGTCAGCCGGGCTGCAGGCGGCTGCAGACGACGCCAGTGCTGCATGAAGTCAAACGCACCTTATATAACACAGACGTGTCTACCGCACCTGACTTTGCGCATGCGGAGGTTCTCTGCATCGTTCCATGCCATTAGCGCGCGGTGTTCCTCCGCCTCCTGCTTCGCTCTCTCCTCCGCCTGGGACCCCACCTCAGCCTCGTATCTCTTCCTCAGCATCTCCTCCTTAAACTCCAGACTGACAACACATGCAGACAATCAATTATTCCAAGGGACTGTAGACTATTAAACCACACACAGTACGTGTTCACTGAGAACCCCTTTCCCCAATTCATAAACATTCATTAGCTTAACTAAAATAATTAGTTTTAACAAGCTGCAGCAACATGAAACAATGGACTGTCAGACAGTGTACTGACCACAACACTTACCGAAGTGCTCTCATGATTAATTCATACTCTGTAAATCTCTCCTTGAGAACTACCATCTCGACTGGGTCAATGGGAGGTGGTACTTTAATCCGTCCCTCTTTCGACTTGGCCTTCGGGTCGTTGCGGGACTTTCTCCCTCTGACAGCCTCCACAAGCACGGCACCCCGGGATGCGAGAAGACGAGTAACAGGGGTAGCCGTTCTACTAATAACTTGAAACATTTTGACAACTAACGATAATGTACAGACAGCGAATTAGAATGCATTTGATGCAAATCAAATGCAATGTGAACTATGTAATGCTATTACAATTAAATGCATCCAACTAAAATGTAACATTGAGATCCTTAGACACACGAGGCAGCCATATTGTTGTCCTTTTACCAACCGGAAGTATTTTATATTGCCAAGTTATTCGTGACTGCCACCTACAGTCAAAGTTAAATGTTACAAAAGAAAGCTACTCGTTAGCCTACCTTATTAAATAATTGAGTAGGGCAGGCTAGTTACTAATAATTACATTTAATAAATCACCCCACTTTCATTCTCTGAGGTAGCCTAACTCCCTTAATTTTCATAATGCTTTCATAATGTTTTCAAGTAGAACTGATCTCAGTATTCGAATCATGATGCTTTTATTCATGAACACATGCATTACTATCTCGCAAAAGCTGAGAGAATTAATTCATTCACTCGGCTCTTTTTGGTGGTTAAGCTCCGTATAATACACACTGTGCCTGAGCCATATTTGCTGACACATGACTTCCCAGCGCTATGGAAATGTGGAAAATCTTGCAGTGCCGCTGATCCTGCAGTCAGTGGAGCTCACGTGAGAACGACGAGCGATAGAACAGCAAGGTGAGCAGCCACATCGTGTAATCACAACACCCAATATAACTACATAATTAATATGAAACCAATAGGCCTACAACTAGCAAGGAAGAATGACACCTAATTAATGTAAGCAAACCAAACAGCACATTAATTCAACTGGAGTTTAGTTAAGCTTTATTCAGCATGTGGCTGGCACTGACATGTACACCAACCATATAAGGTGCAAGCTTCTTATAGTTTCACAGATTTAAATCACCTTTTAGGTCTATGATTTCTGTTTCCACAACATAAGGTTACAGTTACCAGGCTACTTATCTTTTAGTTACATTTCATTATTTACTTTAGCTTTGTTTCATTGAGCCTAATAAACACAAATGGCTGAGACTGACAAGCGGATATTTCAAAGATCACACGTACAAACCAGTAACAAATAGTCTTCCATGATATTGCCATGCACCTTTTCACTTTTTCAAAAGAAACTGGTCTTTTATCATTGTTGATCAATTAATAATTAGCTGATTAAGTGAAACACATCTTCACCAAAACCAAAGCAAATTTCCTCTCCAACCAAACAGAAGCTTGTAAAGGTGCATACAAATATCATGGAAGAATAACAGAAAGCAACTTAATAACATATTACGATGGACATGTAAGGTTACTGGTTACGGATTACTTAGAACCGGGGTTGCAGTGCAGCATTCTGTCGGTAGAGTTCCAAAGCCACACACTGGTTTCTCGTGAGCACAGATACAGTCCAAGCATCCAAAAGCAGAATTAAATTAGAACATTATCCTCCGTCACAAACAATTGGTTAAATGTTTGTGACGGTGGGTTTGGAAAGGGTCTAACGCCGAGCCCTGGTGCTTGGAGTCTAGCTGTCTCAGCGGAGGGCCACTCTACCAAAAGAAAACTGCTCTGGACCTCAACCAGGACCGATGCAGTGCAGCCCCGCAGCAATGTCCTGCTTTCTCTCTCTGTCTCTCGGCTGATGTGTGGTATCAGTGTGTGGAGAAGAAGGGGGACCTTCTTGTGGACCTCTTGTATAGAACAAGGGCGCATCTGTCTTCGGAAAATGAGCTTAAGATGGAGGATGGAGCCGGACCACAGAATGTGGCCCGGGAGCTGTAAGGTTTGAGGAACGTTGAATTGGATGAGATGGAATTGAAGGAGGGACGTGAAGTCAGGGAGGGAAACATGGGATTTCTGATGTAGGAGAGGGAGTCGTGGTAGGGAAGGCGACATTGGGCACTGTAGTTTAGATGAAAATGTTGGTGTAGGGAAGGGTATATTTGGGACTGTACTTGAGATGACAGTTTAGCGGTAAGGAAGGGGATCTTGGGTATTGTAGTTTAGATGACACTTTAGTGGTAGGGAAGGGCGGGGAGAGTGGAGAAGGTCAGTCTGAACTCCTCGCCCTCCAGGAGTTTTCTGTGGAGATACAAGATACAGATATATTAAATATATAAATGGCTGGATTTGTGCAATAACTATGACGACGAGGATAAACACACATATAAAGACAGTGTTACCTATACGCAGCTATCTCAATGTCCAGGGCCATCTTGACATTGAGGAGGTCTTGATACTCTCTCAGATAGCGAGCCATCTCTTGCTTTGCGTCATTGATATTCCTCTCCAGATCGTTCACCCTCACCTGGACGTGAACCAAAATCAGGTCAAAACCATGGAACTGGAATCAGCATTCCAAGTAACCACACCAAGGGCATATGGCTGAACGATTGTAATGTTGATTCGTGTCACATTTAACATTTGATTCATTTAGCTTTCATCCAGGTGACATGCAAATGGCGCATAGAAAGTGCAGCACAAAATCCTCCATAAGTAATATTGGGCTTTCGTGCATCTTCTTCATCGCACACCATTCATTATGTTTCTACATCAGTGACTTGTCGACAGTCACCTTGGACTCTTTCTCCCCTAAGCAGGGAGCCTCATGTGTCTGGCTAAGCTACGGGAGGGGGGAGGGTCTGGTGCAGAGAGCATATTAATAGTGCTCACAGCCACAGAATATCCTTTGTGTCCTGAGGACCCAACATGGCTTCATTCTCAGCTGTCTAACCTAGTCAGACTGCTCTGTGGAGCCTCCGCTCTCTGCTAGCTCGGCGAGCTCCTCAGGCACACACTGTCTTCACGTCCTAAGTCATTAGTCAGTATTACTGCACTGTCCTATCATCAGAATCATGTAATCATGTGGTTGAGATGTCATTGTCGCACTGTGACTGGTAAAAAAACAAACCAGACAGTTCCTTGGCTCCAACTGCTGAAACCCTGTGTGAGCTGTGCACTTGTGCTCCTTATTAATCCACCGTACTTACTAAATGCACTTCTAGTATGTTGTTTTGGATCAATGAAAAAGGAAATAAAGGCTCCTAACTTTATGTGCTGCTCCTAACCGAGGTCCTGTACCTGGTACTTGGCAACCTCCTGACCCTGAGTGTCCTCCAAGTCGTCCAGCTGTTTGTGGAGGGACTCGATGACGTTCCTCAGCCCCTCGATCTCCGAGGAGCGTGACTGCAGCAGCTGCCGGTACTCCATGGTCTCCTCCCGCACGGCCCGCACGGCCTCCGTGTTCCTGCTCGCCATCTCCGCCACGCCGGCCAGCTTGCTCTGGTACCAGTCCTCGGCCAGCCGCATGTTGTTGTTGGTCAGCCGCTCGTACTGGACGCGTATCTCCCGGAGAGCGGCGGACAGGTCGGGCCGGGACACCTCCACCTCCACGTCCACGCTGGCGGCCTGCAGCTGGGCCCGGAGTGCCACCTGCTCCTCCGCGAACACCTTCTTCAGGAAGGCAATCTCCTCGGTCAGGGAGATCACGCTGGCCTCCACGCCACAGTTAGCGAGCACGGCCCGGCCCAGCTCCTCCCGGGCGCCCCGCAGGGTCTCCTCGGCGCCGCGGCGCTGGCGCTCCTCCTCCCCGCAGCGCTCCCTCAGCTGCAGGTGCACGTCCCGCAGGTGGGCCCTCTCCGCCTCCGCGCGCATCTTCTCGCCGCTCTCCGCGTCGATCTGGGCCCTCAGGCTGCGCGCCTCCCCCTCGTACAGGCCCCGCAGGCGGGACGGCTCCCGCTGCCGCCTCCGCAGCACCTCCAGCTCGGCAAGCAGGACCCGGTTGTGCTGCTCCAGGCTCCTCACCTTCTCCACGTAGGTGGCGAAGCGGTCGTTCAGCCCCACCAGCTGCTCCTTCTCCTGGGCACGCACCCCCAGCAGTTCGGCGTTCAGGGAGGAGGCCTGGGCGAGGTCCACCCGCTCCGATGCGTCCGGAAGGCCGGATGAGGGCCACATGGGCCGCCTTCCCGGCCCCAAGGCCCGGGAGGAAGAGGAGGAGTAGGAGGAGGACATGGAGGGTCTGGTGGGTCGTGAGCCTCTGTAGCTGTCCCAGGGGCGGCGGTAGGAGGTGTGAGAATCGAAGCTCATGATGGATTTTTTTTTCTATTTTTTTTTTTTTTCTTTGTTTATGAAATAATGTGGATGTTTTGGTTTTGGTTTCAGAAGTTTTTTGAAGTCCCCCTTGTTCTGCACACCATCGGTGAGGATGAACGAGCGTGTTTGCACTGCACCAGCTCGGTGATGCTGCAGAACCTCGGCTTTTATGCAGTATGCCCGCCCCCTCCCTCCTCCCTCCCCCTTCCTCCCCGCGCCCCCAGAGAGATGCATCAAGCCTGTCAGCACCTGCTCAGCCAATAGCAGCCTGCTGCAGTGAGGTAAGGCAAGCTTGGTTCTCTGTCTGCTGCTCCACACCACTCAGAAACACGGCTGTGGAAGGGCCATTCTTAGAAAGCTGTCCGGAGAAAAAATACGTTTATTGCTTAGCTCTGCAGTTGATTTAAGGTCTAGCAAGCAACTCCGATAGATAATAGTAATAACAGCCCCTCGCAGGTTCAGATGTTCAACAAAGCTACAGCTAGTCAACAAGGCAGAAATGTTGTAATCGAGGACCCGAAACAGTATTTTTTCCCCCCAGAAAAAATAGCGAGTGAGAGAGCCTCGGACAAAGAGAGCGAAATCGAGTGACAGAGAGACGGTGAGAGAGAAAGACAAAGAGAGATCAATCAGGAGTTGATTCGCTCTCAGAGAAGAGTCAGGTTTTCACTCGTGGTTTTCGCGTCGGCTCCGGATCTTTATCTGGGTCGGTAGTTGACATCTTTATCATCTGCCCTGTTTCCTATAACCTGCCTAGGGATGAATCAGGAAACAGGAGACATGTCTCCCTAGATTCTCCTCTCTCTCCCTCTCTCCCCTTGGAAGTCCTTTGTGGTGTAATCCGAGCACCTTTGACAAACGTGTGGGTCTGTGTTTGCCCACACAGCCTCGGGGTCCCCGCTCCCTCAACATGCAGTCCCTGGAGGGTCTCTGTCTCTGTCAATGACAAAAGTGATGAGTCACAGGAGCTCCCTGTCGGGTCTGATGTCTGCCAGACAGGGAACTCAGAGGAGACGCTCGCTGACACAGAGGTGTCAGTGTAGAGGTGGCAGTCTGATGTGTTATACCTATACTGTCTAGTCACCGGGGAGATGACACAGGAATCCAGATGGAGCACAAGGCAGAGGATGCAGGGCAATGTTTTCATATCAGTTCATGTCAAATGACTCATAATGGGAATGGAACAAACATTTCAGGCTGTCTAATTTGGGTGTCTGTAGTTGCACTCGACTACCTAGTGGCAGAGGTGTGTTTTTTTCCATCATGCTTCTCACTTATCATTGACCTCATGTGTCATAGGAGTGTTTCCTATCTCCCCCTTCTGTTGAAGCATGTTTGTTGTATCTCTAGGTGGCACTATAGCAACGCTTTTAAACAGAGAATAGCCTGCAAGCGTCTCTGCTCTGCAGAGACCCATATTCCAAGCCTCTGCTGGGATCCAGTGTGGACAAGCTGGTTCAGGATTGTGTGTGTGGACAAGCTGGTTCAGGATTGTGTGTGTGGACAAGCTGGTTCAGGAGTGTGTGTGGACAGGCTGATTTAGGGGCGTGCACCGCGTACAGGAGACGTCCTGAGTTAACCCTTCCTCACTGGTCCTTTGTTCTGCACCACAGCATCTACAAGCTTGACACAGTCACTAATATGTATTTCAGAAAGTGTTTCAAAGGATTTTCATAAAGTAGAATGTATCTGTGTCTTTGTGTATTCATTTAATAAAGTCAAATTAATGCATACGCACATGATTCAAAGAGGATGTACGGTGAATATTAAAACATTCACAGTGTCAAAAAATACGACAAATAAATGTTCCTTTTTCAGGTGAAGGTTTTGGAAAAGCAGTCATACCAGCTGAGACTGATCTCAGTTTCTTTTGTACATACACACTTTGAAATCAAATTTTAAAAACGTGAACAGTAGTCAACTGGTTCTGGTGATGCAGGTAAACAATGCCAACCAGGGCGATAATTACTTCAAATGCAAAAATAAAATCATTTTAAACCAATTCAACTTTGAAACATTTTCTGTGCATCCCCACAATAGTGGTACTGTTTAATGGGTCTGTCTCAGGATATAAGAGACATTTGAAATGCTGAATAAACATACAAATGATACAGAAACAAACTTTTTTTCATCTCATATAAATTGTATTCCTTTGGTAGAAAACAACATCCAAAACTGTGCAGACCATCTACATAAAGACACTGATTAGCATAATATCAATGTAATCTAATAATACAAAATTCAATCAAGTAGGCCTATACCTACCATTAAACATATATTCAATGCATTGTTGTACAATACAGTACAGGGCTACTGATATATAGAAAGTACTTTATGATAGGCTACAATTCGCACTATTAGTGCGCCTTTGCGTAACTAAATATGCATTGCAAACACTCATTCATATGTCGTACTGTACTTTGGTTCATTCATTTGTAAATAGCACTCTTTCTCTTTATGCGGCCATATTTTCAAGTTTCCACAGCGCGAGAGTTGTATCTATAACCAAAGTATACTAAGAGAATATAGGACCATATTCCAACTTGTATTGTAGTCTACATGTAAAAGAAACAAAATGATAAAAAATTACATTTGAGATGTATGAATGCGAAAAGTGATTTACAAGCGTTTACTGTAATTGCTGACGTTTTTTTTTCTTTTTTCATTTAGAATATTTTCATCCTTTTGCTACCCACCGCGCGCCCTGCTCGCACTACTCGCTGTGCTGGCGGGTCCTTTGACAGCGGGCAGTACTTGATGGTGTGCGCATTGTCTCCGTTGGCACTGCAGAGTGGGCAAGTATACGCTCGAAGAATGGGGCATACAACTCTGCCATCTGGCGTCTTTAAGACGTGAGATCCAAAGACTTCCTCCGGTGCCCCGTTATTCCTACAGAACACGCAAATCTTCGGCTCCGGCTTAACCCCCCTGTGCATTTGTTTGCGTCTACGGTCCACTCCGAGCAGGTCAAGGCCACCAAAGTTTCCTCTAAATGCAGAGTTGCTGTCTATAGACGGAGTTTCACTTGTTAGATCTTCGAAAGGGCTGAAATGTGAGAGGCGCTCTCTCAGGTCGAGGATGGAGGTTGGTGGGGTGCTGGCGAATGAACAGCGACAGTCCAAGTGCCCGCTGATGTCCGAGGCGCCGCGTCTGATTACGCAGGAGCATATAGGCGCGTCATCTAAACCCATGTTCGCTTTCAGAGACTCTGTTATTGAATTGGGATTGTGGGGCTGGTTGCTAATCTTGTTTTTAGAGACAATTGTTGACAAACCTAGATAATCGTTCCAAAAATTGAACGTGTACTCATACGGAGAGTAGCCGTGATCCAAGAAATCCATTCTTCCTTGTCTGAAATGGATTCCAAAGAGGTGCGTGGTTGGATAAAGATGTTCTCTGCATGCGGAGCGTGGAGTATCTGTGTCTCTTTCCTGCGTCTGGCTCGAAATGCAGACCGCTGAACCGGCTGGAGCTGATATAAGTTCCACCATAAAGCAGTAATGGGCGGGGTCCCGTACACAGCGAGTTGGGGCCCCGCGTGCAAGCAAACCTGGAATCTGAGCTTTCTCTCCCTTATTGAGCCGTTTGGAACGATCTAGACAAGAAACACTATTTAAATGAACACCGATATTCCTTGATCCGTAAAGATAGTATAATCCACCAATATAAAATATAATATTATACAAACGAGAACAAATTATGCTATTCTTATGCCTTACATGTTTTGGTTTTCACTATATTACTGTTATCTGTAACAGTAAAATAAGTGTATATTAACATACACGTATCTTCATATATACTTGACAGTGTTGTTATTGAATGAGTGTGTGCTGTTTTGGAGATGCCTCCTCTGCACCTGTGCCCAGTCCCTGGAGCTCTGCGCTTTATGCACCCAGACAGGCCTGTTTCTGCCCCATTGTCTCCTCTTTGGAACTGGCCGTTTAACATTAATATGCATTAAAACAAAACGTGTGTGTGTGTGTGTGCACCATGATAGCCTCCTAGCAGAAGTCTATAGTACAGAGATGGGTTTGAAGATTATTTTCAAAAACAAACAACACTGACCATGGAATCACAGTCAAGATGAGCAAGGTTAGAAAAAAAATGCTGGAAAAAAAAGTAACTCCGTTTTTTTTGTTTATCTTGCACGCCAGGCACAAACTGTGTTTGGATATGTAAGCAGGGGGTGCCGAGCAGAGCTGATATAAAACACTTGAGAGAGACAGTGGATCATGCGTGGATACGAGGGTCGTCACACCGTGCCTACAACACACAAAGAGAATCTTAGAGCGTTTAACAGATGAATTACAGCCGAGTCCTGGCAGGGATGTAGTGGTCCCAAGAATACAAGCCTGCAAGGGTGTGTCTGGAGGCTGAGGCCACTTACAGCAGGACTGGAGGCTGAAGCCACATACAGCAGGACTGGAGGCTGAGGCCACTTACAGCAGGACTGGAGGATGGAGGCTGAGGCCACATACAGCAGGATTGGAGGCTGAGGCCACATACAGCAGGGCTGGAGGCTGGAGGCTGAGGCCACTTAAAGCAGGACTGGAGGCTGAGGCCACTTACAGCAGGACTGGAGGCTGGAGGCTGAGGCCACTTACAGCAGGACTGGAGGCTGAGGCCACTTACAGCAGGATTGGAGGCTGAAGCCACATACAGCAGGACTGGAGGCTGAGGCCACTTACAGCAGGACTGGAGACTGAGGCCACTTACAACAGGATTGGAGGCTGAGGCCACTTACAGCAGGATTGGAGGCTGAGGCCACATACAGCAGGGCTGGAGGCTGGAGGCTGAGGCCACTTACAGCAGGTCATGTATGAGAGGGGGGAGATGAGGGACGGGGTTAAAGTCTGGTTTCACAGCATTCATTCTCAGGCTGGCTCTCTGGAAGACTGGGTTTGGTTTTGTTTGTTCTGGATCCATCTGATTATAAACAAAGAAATTATAAAATACTACAGGGTTCCCCAGTCAGGCACAAACCTGCAGGCTCAGTCCCAGGCCAAGGCCCAGGCCAAGTCCAAGGCCCAGGTCCAGAGCAGCTTGCCTGTAGCGGGAGTCTGAGACAGTCAGGGCTTCTGGCCATTCATCATTGTCAAGTTGAATGGGAAATTAACAAATCCCCTAATTAAAAGACCCCTCCAGACAGTTAGGGGTGTGTGTTTCCATGTGCGCGTTTCACTGTGCGTGAGTGTTTGTGTGTGCTTGCACGTGTGTCTGGGTCTGCGCACATGTGTCTGTGCGCGTTGTTGAATATGTGTTTGGGTTATTGATGTGCGTATGTTCATTAGAGGGGTGCAGAGCCACGTGCCAGCTGCACTGCTTTGTGCTACACCTCCTGGCACGAGCCCCCAGCTCCCTAGCCCCCCCCCCCCCCCCCTCCAGACCTCCCACTGCTGCATTAATTACATCATATAAACGATGTGGCTTGGGCAGCAGTTGCTCCAGAACCAGCCCTGCGTCTGGGGGGTTGACCCTGGCTGCCTCCCCTGGGACCAGGCTGCGTCCCTCACGCTCCTCTCCCCCAGCCCCTGCGCCTCCTCCAGGTTCTACTGTCCTCTCCCCCAACCCCGACTCCTCCTCCAGCCTCGGCCATGTCTGTTCTTAACCTGTCAAGTCCTCGGTGAAGGCCACCAGCTTCCAGAGTGCTCCCTCATCTGACACACACCCCTCCGACCCACCCACCCACTCCTCACCCAGACGCTAACCCTAAACAGAAAGCCACCTCGTCCCCAAACAGTAACCCTCGACCCCCACACATCCCAGCTCAAAACACTTCAAACCCCACACGAAAACACATCTGATGGGACAGTTTTGTGTGAAATTAGAATGTGCCTTCGTGAAGAAAGAGAGAGGCCCAGTCCTCCAGCCCAGCAGGCTACTCTAGGATAACACTATTTACATCCAGAGAAGTTTGGACTTGGGTTTCAGCTCCACTCGTAAAATAAATATTATCCTCAGCTAAGAAAAGTACTTTTTGTTCCATCTATTTTAGATCTTTGCGTCAATAGTGAGACAGAACAGAAGACTGAAGTCTGTTTATCCACAGCTAGGCCTTCCCATGGCTCCTCGACAGCGAAAGGTTGACTCCGATAATATTGCTAAGCAATAAACTAACCAAGAAAGTCTCATTGTGCATTCAGTCTAGAAGGGTTCATTCTGAATGTTGCATGTAGATCAACAATAGAGTTTCCAGAACAGATAGTTCCAGCTCCTTCTCCAGTTCATCCAAGAACGAGAGCTTGGTTCAACTCCTCCAGATAGGTAAAGGAGGGGGGGGGGGGATTAGGAAGTAGTCCGAGGGGAATGAGTGCACCACTACAATAGCAGAGCGGGGATTAGTGAGTGAGTATGTGTGTGTGTGTGTGTGTGTGTGGGGAGGGTTTTCCTTGCCCCTCCCCATGTCTCATCTCAGGAGCCCCACAGCCCAGAGAGAGCCTTTGTGGGGACAAGCAAGGGCACTTCCCATGAAACAACAAGCCCTTTTTAATGATGCAGAGAAATTCCTAGGTGATTATCGCAATGAGAAACCTTTCATTCTGGGATCACCATGGTCATGTAGCCCTGGCCCAGTAGATCAGCTGTGTGACAAGGCTCGACCAGGCCAGGCTAGAATAGACTAGTCACTAGGCCATCCCAAACCAGGCTAGACCAGACCAGAGTGCAGAACTATTACCCTTTGATCCCCCACGTTGATCCGCAACAGAAATCAGGAATCCAGAGCGACTCCATCTCTCTACTGGTATGTTTTTGTGCCCAAGCTCTGCTCTTTGTGTGCGTATCAAACATGATCCAAGTGTGACCACACCTAGGTGGAGCAGCTGGAGTCTCCTAGTAACTCAGTCTGGGCTGTCTCACTGTGTCTACTACTCCTCCAGACTGGCACTTCCATTAGACTGCCTGCTCCTCCCTGCCATGATGTGGCTCTAGAACTAAGTGGTCACATCCAATGTGCACAGAGCAACAAGCCCATTTAGAATGCTCAGTTTAACAAAAGAATACTAAAAGAATTGGAAGACCAGAAAACTAGAGGTTTTCCTTGATGGAAATGCAAATATGCTAAAAGCAGTGTGAGGATGCAGGTGAGGCTGTTTCTATGGTGCTGCTTGATGCTGGCTGTCAGCTGTTCTCTCCCGGTTGAAGATATCAAGGTTGAGGCAACAATGTCGTCATAACTCGGAAGTTTCAGATTTCATGGGTTCAAGGGTAACTAGGCAGTAACTCGTCACCTATAGTAACAGATTTGTAAGCTAACGGTAGCTAATTGTCGCTCCAAAAAACTAGCAAAATACGCAAACGATGATAAAACCCAAGTTTTGACCAAAAATGACTAAAAATGTATTTATTGGTATAGTATGTGATGACAATCAACTATGTACAGTTGAAGATATAAATACATTAAAAGCCAAATTTTGCTCATCTTGCTACCCACCGTAAAAAAATATATACAAAGCCTCATCGGCAATCAGTCAGTGGGTCTCATCCTTCATATATTGATCCTAGTCCTCTCCCAGACTCCGCCCACTACAGCAGGCTCCTGTGAACTGCAGGTCAGGACTGGAGGTGAGCTGGCTGATACCCCCAGGACCACAGATGGCCCCCCCCCCAACTTCTTCACTGTCAGCCCCAGTGTGGGCCCCTGTGCTGGGCAGATGGGCCACCCTGTGAGGATCCAGGACCTCCATATCTATCAGGCTGATCTGATTACAGCAGGGCCGGAGTCCAGGCCCAGACATGCTCACTGGGAGCTCACATTAGCATGTCTGTCAGAGGAGGTGGGAGGCTGGGGGCTGGAGGCTGGACAATGAGGGATGGAGGGTGGGGGCTGGAAGCATGGGGGGTGGAGGCTGGGGGCAGGGTGCTGGAGGCAGGGTGCTGGAGGCTGGACGTTTGGGGCTGGAGGCTGAAGGCTGTTCCTCGGTGGAGCAACTTGCCCTGTGTTGGTGGTGCAGTAGAACAGCAGGGTTAGAGTGTGTGTCGGTCACGTCTGGCCAGATGGCCTGCTATCTACTTTCATCTAATAGCGGATCTCTAGGTCATTTGAATCTGCCAGAACTTTTTTTACAAATTATATTTTTCTTTGATGGTACTTGAAACTATTTTGACAGAGAGTGAATGTATTATTATATTGTTAAATATCATCCTCAATAGCTGAGCGTTTTCGATACCTGTAGTTTGAATGACAGCTCTGAAAACCCCATGAATGACATTGTTCTGGAAGGTCAAGGCGGGTGTTCAGGGTATTTGCTTTTGTGAGACAATCCTTGTTGTCAAAAACCACCTTCTATACTTGAAATTCACCCAGCGTGTAAAGTGTAGTGTGATTGACAGCTGGGGAAAGCCACTGGGAGACGAGTAGAATTCATGAGGGGTGGAACATGGCTGACAGATTTGCTGCTTTGCACATTGATTTCCACATTTGGGTGATTAGGTTTATCATAGGCCTGGGCCGGTGCTAGCAGATTATTCAGGGAATTCTACAGAGAGACAAACATTTTTTTGTTGAGAACAAAACCAGGAGATGAAGTGCTTGGTCACCTGAGCTCTTCTCCTTAGGAGGACACGGAGCACAGCTCTCTGTGGTTCCTGCTGTAAGGCTGGGTTTGGGACACTCTCTGGCACTGGGGTGTTACCCAACCCTCCCTCTCTCTCTCTCTCTCTCTCTCTCTCTCTCTCTCTCTCTCTCTCTCTCTCTCTCTCTCTCTCTCTCTCTCTCTCTCTCTCTCTCTCTCTCTCTCTCTCTCTCTCTCTCTCTGCCTGCTTCTATCTCCATCTCTCTCTCCCCTCTTCCCCCCTCTCTCTCTTCACCCCTCCCTAACCATTCTCTATATCCAACCGACTCTTTTGTTTGCCAAGGTTGGGTTACCATGGATACCAACCATGGCTCCAATAGAACCCCATCCCTCATCTAAATATCCATACTTATCTATGGTAATGAGATGCAACCACTATTATAGGTACTAATGAAATACACTTCATTGTCTGTGATAAGAAGGAAAAAAACGTTTTTCCTGGAGGCGCGTGTCCGTGCAGGTCTGTGAAGACAAGTGTTTAATGTGCCGTTCGGATGTTCAGTGCACAATAACACCACAACGCCTCTCTCCTGCAAGCTCTGATACCGTCACTAACGTGTTGTCGGGGTAGCTGAACTGCACCGATTGCCCTGTCTATGCTCCCTCTGTCTATGAGCTTGTTTGCAGTGTGACTTCTGAAGAGGTCTGTCAGTAACCGCAGATCAGTTAACAATAATTAAAGATAATGATTACTTTATTACTTTTAAATGGTTTGAAATGTTCTGAATATGATAAACAATGTTTGATCTATAACTTGCTATATTAGGCTCATGAGCACATAACTCATGGTTATGTCCAGGAGAGAAATATGCCCATCTATTAATAATGTTTCTTGAATTATTGATAAACTTTCATTATGCTGTTTTCTTATGCCTGCATAGCCATAAGTTAGTTATTTGTAAGGTGTGACTAGGAAAGACCTGTGACACTAGTGTAGGTCAGAGGTCACAATATTACAAACGTGTATAATATCATGCAACTTTGAAGGAGGAAAATAGAAGAAGCGTCCAGGCAATTTTCTGGGAGCCCTATCTAAAGACCTCAACAAAAGCTATCTAGCATGCAGTGTCCTTTTTCTGTGCTTGCGAAGGTTATGCTAATCGTCTTGTATCCTCCCATATTGTGATACTATTTAACTCCCTTAATTTCCTGAATTCATTGTCCATTCTTCTGTGGTACTCAACTTGAGTATATCAGACACCTGCACCTTACATATGTGAAAGAAAATACGTTGATTTTGTCCTGAACTATTCACCTCATTGACTTGGTACTTCCACATCAATTAAGCACAATCTAATACGTCTTCACTTCGTACATGAATGCATATTTCCATGCACTCGTATGAAGGTGTTAGTCTGTAACCTAATTGTGAAGTTAGCGGAAGCTGACTAAAGGGTCACATAACTACAGTGCTATGTTTCACATTGTGCTACTTTGTTGTCTGATTAGAGAATGTGTTCAGCTGCTGTGAAAAGTATGAAAATTTCAGATAATGACTACAGTTTTTGTTTTTAGGGGAAAAAAGTTACCTCCACAACAGCATCTGCTCCAGCTGAGGCTGGCTCTGAGCCTTTCATCCCATAATAACCTGGTGAGAACTGGATAACGGCATAATCTGCTGTAGGTGGAGGTGTATTTCAGTCATCAGAAGTCCTTAGAAAGAGACACCATACATAGGGAGAGTTGTATTATCTGTACTCACAAATAATTCCCTCTCTCTCTCTCTCTCTCTCTCTCTCTCTCTCTCTCTCTCTCTCTCTCTCTCTCTCTCTCTCTTACACTCAATTTCTCTTGGTCTCTCTATCTTTCATCCTCCTCCCTCCCATCTTTCAGTGCCTCTTTCTCGCTCTCTTTCTCTCCCTTCTTCTTCCCTTCCTCTCGCTGTCTTTCTCTCCGTGGCTTCCTTTCACGAGATAGTAATAAACTATCACAGAAAATGTGCCTTTCCCTTTGTGCTGCAGGGTGTATCTGACGGTGGGGTGTTTAAGCCTGTCTGCATTTCATGAGGCAGTCCTGTCACTGGCAGTTATCTGCTTTCCACTCAGCGTTCTCAAAGGAGCTGTGGTGAAATGATTCTCCTCAGGTCTGAATAATGCATGAAATTACATAATGCAAATCGCGCCTCTCTTCCCCGGGTCTCTCCCTGGCCCCGGTGCAGTGTTCTGGGTAGGAGAGACCCAGGGGAGTCCCTGGTGCTGGTGCTGAGGTGGAGAGGTCAGTGTTACAGGCTGGGTTATCCCACTCCCACAGGTCCCACAGCATCAGGGAGCTGAGGAGTTGTGACCGGGCCCCAACCAAATCTGGGAACACAGAATTCAGATGACATTCTGCATTCACAGAAGTCATTGTGTGTGAACCAAAAGACCTAAATACAGTTCAACTTGGTGAATGTTGTTTTGTTCCACTGTCTTAATTGATCACTGTTCAAGGAAGTGCTGAGTGCAGTGAATCTGCTCAGATAGCTATCATGGGATGCTCACTGTGAGGAGTAGGCAGTGGAATATTCATCAAGCACTTAGGTTTTCTCATTGTCTCCATGCTAATGCCGAGCTTTATATCTCAGTTCTTTTGGAATAATCATGCACTCAGATTACCAAACATGTCTGTTGTCTTATAACATGCACCAATTTAGGATACATTGACTTCTGTCAAGACTCAATCTCCCTTTCCATCTTTCTCCCTCCCTTTATCTCTCTCCTACCTTGCCCGCCTTTCCATCTCTTTTCTATATCTCCCTCTCTCTCCCCTCTCTTTCTTTCTCTCTACTTGCCTCCCTTTCCAACCCTCCCTCCCTCTGTCTCTCTCTCTCTCTACTCCCTCTCTGTCTCCCTGGCTCCCTTTTCCTCTCACTCCCCCCTCCCTTTACAACTCTCCCCCTCTCTCTCCCTCCCCCCCCTCTCTTTCTCTGGCAGTAATAGCCCCCGCCCAGATGACAGGCAGATGAAGGGAGGTGGTGGGTAGCTGTGGGGTAACTGGCAGGTCCTGGCCACATCAAAGCAGATAAGAGGGCCGTCACACAATGGCTCCTCGTTCTCTTTCACTTAATCTTCAGAGTTTAGAGTTTCTTTGTGCCAACGTCCCCAGTCATCCTTTGTCCACTCTGTGTCAGGTATTAACGCCAGTGGATTAAATTAGTGTTGCGGAAAACGTTGTTGGTGTTTCCTCCTGGTTGGTGACTGCCTTTGTCTGGAGACTCTGGTGATAATTGATTGCTCCTGAACAAAAAAGCTGCATGGTTTATGCACTTCTATGGATAAGTAAACCTCTGAAGGATTTAGGTCACTTCTAAAACAAATATTCGGGAAGTCGCCAGGGATTAGACAAATTGCTCTTTGAGCAGTTTACCAGGCCAGACAAAATTCAGTTGTCTTCTACCTTTCACTTCATCCCTACCTTTCCATCTCTATCTCTTTGTCTCTCCCTCTTCCTTTTTCTATCTCTCTGTCTCTCTGCTCAGTGTAGTCCTGGTCCCTCACCTTCAACCCAGTTTCCTGTTGTTCTCTATCCAGGACGACTCTCCTGCCCCCGGCCTAGCCCAGTAGGACCCAGCTCTGTCCGTCAATAGAGCCAGTCACATTTCTGATACCGTTTAATGAAAAACTCCACGGTGCTCTGGGAAGGAGGCGGAGGGAGGGGCGGGGCCAGTCCTGAGAGCTCAACAAAGACAGCCTTTCACCGGGGTGGAAAGAATAAATTGCTCTCTCTCACTCACTTTCTCTCTCTTTCGCTCTCTCTCTTCCCACACCCATTTTCAAAATTAGTCTTTTTTTGCTTCAGAACATCAGAAAAGTACCACCTGGGCAGAATCCCCCTGAGCTTCCTCAGGGCTGACAAACAAAGAGGCAGGTGTGTGCTGATTTGGGTTTTGGGCACGTTGGTTCTCAGTCCTGTAGCAGGCAGGGTCTGGAGCAGGCAGGGTCTGAGATACAAGCTGCCAGGTGTAAAATGTGAGGTTCATTATCAGAACAAAACAGCAACAGAGCTGAAAATCTCTCCCCGAGTTTTTGTTTTTCTTGATGTTTCAGATGTCAGGTCTCTGTGTTACTGGATCGGGATTTGGTTAGGACATTCTTCCTCCCGACCTCTCACACTGTTGTGTTCAGTCACAGTTGTGCACACACACACAGTCAGTCACTCATACACACACACAAGGGTGGGAAACACCACATTTTACATTCCAAACCTTTCATCTCTGTCCAGCACCTTATCCTCTGACCTCCCTTCTCTGCCGTCTGCCAGAACCCACATATCCTCATCCCACCCTAATCTCATCCTCATCCCACCCTAATCTCATCCTCATCTCACCCTAATCTCATCCTCATCCCACCCTAATCTCATCCTCATCCCACCCTAATCTCATCCTCATCCCACCCTAATCTCATCCTCATCCCACCCTAATCTCATCCTCATCCCACCCTAATCTCATCCTCATACCGTCCACATCCCTTTCTCATCCATATCTCACCTTTATGCTGGCTGGGGCAGAGACCCCTCTCACCTCACTCCCCTTCTCTCACTCACTCCTCTCCTCTCTCTCTCCTCCCCAGCCTCTGCCCAGCCCTCTCCCCAGCTCTAACCCTAACCTCATGGCCCTAACCCCTCATGGCCCTAACCCCTCTTCACCCTAAGCCTTCATCGCCCTAACCCCTCATTAACGTCCTCAGGCTTCAACAACCTGATACAGATGGAGCCTGTCTGCTTGTTGGACATGGAAGTACTCCAGTCTGAACCCAGGTATGAATCATCATTAGTGGTGGCAGGTGTACAGTTAGCTCTGATGACCATGAGCAGACGGGGCCAGGGTCGGACTGCTCTGAGGGACGGAGGGAGCCTGGCTGGAAGACGGGAGAAACTAAAGGGACACCACATTTACATGATATGAATCCTTTTAAGGTAACTCGCTGTGCACAGTAAGGCAGAAGTAAACAGGAAGCCAGGCCCAGCAACATCTGAATGATGACCATCTGTAAGTACCTGATCAGGGCCTGGGCTGTCTCTGTGGACCCAGCAAGGATGAATGGGGCTCCCTCAGGAAACCGAACAAAAGCCTACATCTTCCGAGATGTACGCGTTTAACGTCCATCCGACACTTACATTTTGTTCATTGAGCAGACACCTTCCTCCCAAGCGACGTACCAACGGCACAGATAGGAAGTACAGCAGAAAGTTAAGGATCAGAGGTGCACAGTTCCAACCGTATTCAGTGGTCAGAGCCAAGAGACAATCTGTATTGAGCAGGCACAGGGTAGAGTTACCACATCTCAACCACAGTACAACCATCATCATGTCTCAACCAACTCCCCTAACAGCTTCTGAACAAGCGCGCGCTGAAACAAGAACAGCCTGCACCACAGTGGCGATCAAAACACCTTCAATGTAGAGATCTGTTTCCATTTTCATTGTCTCGCTGTTTTTGTAGGTGGTGACGCTTATCCCTATAAAGCATGCAAGGGGATAAGGATAGCTTGGTGGTAGAGCAAGAGGTTGCATATTCAAATCCCTCCTGTCCGTCACTTGGGATAAAAGTGTCTGCTAAAACGAATACATTACAATTTGTTATCCCAGTAGTTGTATGTTTGAGAGTAGCTAAACTGACAGGCTTTCGGTGAGAGGTCTGATGTTAGGATTTGTGTGAAAGGAAGCTGGTTTCATTCCAACAGGAAGCAGAATAACACCGCCTGGAGGATTCCGGTTATCAGCTCTGTCTCCTGTTGTAGATCACCCACCAACGGATCGCCTTGAAGATTGATGGTGACATTTCCCTCGGTGTAGTCTGGGACTCCACCGCTATTTAAAAAAAAAATTGCTCACAAAACGTGGAAAAACTGTCAGATAAAGATCCGGTTGGAATTTTCGGAGGGACTCGTGGATTACAAGGTTTGTGAAATGTGGAAATGAGCATCAGTTATTGGAAGTGGAAGTCCTCAGGGCAACAATGAGAGGATTTACTGGCTGCAGTGGCTCTTTGTCTGCATGGATGTAGCCTGTGTCGCCTGTGGTAACACTAGTCGATAGCTGAGCGAACTTCAACCTGATGACTAAGCCTTGAGTGATGACTTCAGGCCAACACACCCAGCTTGCTTCTCTGTACTATCAAAGCCACATTTAACTTTATTATATCATCTAATGTTCCCAAGGACAACACAGTCTACAACCTGAGTGCGAGTCAGGCCTGTGACCAGCATCAGAGTTTTAGTGAGGTCCAACTACAGACCTAAATCATGGCTCTGGAATATCTTTATATTTGGAACAGGGGAATATTTAAATAAATAACATGTGCCTCAGTCACCTTACATGTAGGCACGACCCTGGTATTGGTGTCTTGATGAGAATTAGATTATGTGGTGTTTAAGGAGGTACTGCATGAGGATAGCATATTATCCAGCAAGATCAGATAATTACAGCTCAACATCAGTGCTTCCAAAATTGTGCTTCCAGTTGGCTGAGCGGTAAGGAAATCGGGCTAGTAATCTGAAGGTCGCCAGTTTGATTCCCGGCCGTGGCAAATTACGTTGTGTCCTTGGGCAAGGCACTTCACCCCACTTGCCTTGGGGGAATGTCCCTGTACTTACTGTAAGTCGCTCTGGATAAGAGCGTCTGCTAAATTAAAATCCCATGTCTTTAGTTTACTGTCTTGGACCCACGGTGTCCCTGTCAGTCTGTACTCCTGCAGTGTGCTGCTCCTTCCTGCATGCTGTCAGTCTGTACTCCTGCAGTGTGCTGCTCCTGCCTGCATGCTGTCAGTCTGTACTCCTGCAGTGTGCTGCTCCTGCCTGCATGCTGTCAGTCTGTACTCCTGCAGTGTGCTGCTCCTGCCTGCTGTCAGTCTGTACTCCTGCAGTGTGCTGCTCCTGCATGCTGTCAGTCTGTACTCCTGCAGTGTGCTGCTCCTGCCTGCATGCTGTCAGTCTGTACTCCTGCTGTCCACGTGAAACACATCTGAGAGTCAACTTTTAACCTTTCATTAGTCAAGGGGCGCGACAAAGACAATGTCACTACCCCTCCCTTCTCTTTGTTGTGAATTATACAACAAAGAACTCAAATATGCACAAGCCTGCATGCGCCCGGCGACAGCACACATTCATCTTTTCTATGCAAATTGACTTATGTAGATTATGCAAATGGGGCGAAGGAAAGCAAGTAATCAAATTGCTAATTGGGTTTGTTTTATTCCTGCTCATTAAGAGGGTCCCCGTCCTGTTTCAAAGATAGGGTCAATCTCTCATTGTGACAAATGTCGAAGTTTAGTTGCATCTGTTAAAATAAGGCATGTATTTTAAGGAAATAGTGCAATAGCTAAAAATATGCCTTTTACACCGCTGTTGTTAGGTAAAATATGGCTCTAAAACATCCAAGTTAAACATGATCTTCAGTCATCTTACTTGAATTTACACGGCTTACTGTATTTAAGAAGCTACACATGATAATTGTTTTGACACAGCTGTCCCTTAACAACCTATTCTGAATATTCAAAGTAGCACAGTAACAATGTTATACCTGATGGATTTTCGGCCTACCAGGCTGATAATGTAAGAATGGTTGAGCATGATGGACAGTTTGTAATGGAACAAAAAGCTATGCTGCTCTTAGTGGGCGGGTGAAAAAAATAAAAAAATAAAGTATCTGTAAACCCTTGGCAGGTTTTTAACAAGGCTTCACTAATCTCAGCTGGTGTTTGTTTTGTGAAGCAGGAAAGGTTTAGGTGGAGCCAAAGGAGGTAGGCTCTCCCCCAGCTTCTGAACTTTCACCTCCTATCAGTCAAATCTACATTTGAATGGGTTTACTGACTGGAAAAGCCAAGAGCAGCAATGAGATTAAATTGGACAATTTTTTTTCTTGCTCCGACATGTAATGTACTAACCCCAGACCCCCACTAGTCACAGTCTCCAGGTTCAAACACAGTTCATGTTATTTGTGTTACAGTCCTTTTATGCTCTCAAAGATCAAAGGAGCTTTGTGGGTTATGCCATCTGCCAATTAAAGACTAGAAGCATAGACATTCTTAACATACACCAAGATTAAGACAAAGCACTTCACACAACTAAAACAATCTCTTTCCCTCTTTTTAAAGTCATTGCTCAGCTTTGTAAAGGATTTGGTCATTTGCACTCCCAACATTTCATCAGTCAAGGATCAGACCAAAAGAGAGCATTGTAAGCATTAACAAAGTCTATAGTTTAAAAATTCCATGCATGCAATGCACGCATATACAGTAGCTGTGAGCGTCAAAGATTACTCTTGATAAGACAAAGATTTTAACAGCTTAATCTGTTTAATCATCTTGAACAGTGTTTGTGGAAATCACAGATGAAGATTGGAGGGCCACAAATACACCCGAGCAAGTAGAGGAAGGCAACAGGTCAACATATCCCAGCGTTGGGGTCTCAGCTGTTAACGACGCCACCTAGTGGTGACTTATTAGTACAGCTCCCTGGCTTATTTGAAACAATTACTATTAACTTTAACATTTCAAAAACAGACGGACCCAATAGTAAAAACCCAAAACAGACAATGTAAAACTACTGAGCCAGTAAGAGGCAACATAAGTATTGAGTAGCAAAGACACAGCAGTCACAGCCCAACATAAAAACAATAGGCATTTAAAACAATTAAATATAAACAACAAATTGCCCAAACTGAGATTTGCAAATGTTTGTAGTAAGTGTCGTTGGCACTCTACTTGGCCCTGTTGTTTGGGATGACGAGGGGGGAACTGCTCCTCCTGGTGCAAGCCCTGCTTCTCCAGAGGAAGGTGATGATGGGAGAGGGGGAGGAGAGATCGTTTTAGCATTGGAGTTTGAGTGTTGGAGTAGGGTGAGGGTGCTGGAGGGGGGGGGGGGGGGGGGGGGTCGGGGATAGGGTTGGTCATACTCACATATTGGGGTCTGTGGCCGCATTTCTGGACACACCCAGATTTGGGTGGCTCTTGTTTGGGTGACGCACAGCCAGAGACACTCCCTCTACTAGGAAACCCTGAAGACCAGAGAACACAGAAGCCAGGATGCATGACACGGGCTGCTACCGTTAGCCGCTAACTTTAACCATAGCGTAGCATTACCAAATCCTTGTTTCCTTCAGAATTCATAAAGTCAATTCAATAACTTGAAGTAGCTGCAGTCACATGCACTACCACTGAGCTATTACTAGAGCCCGACCAATAAAGGATTTTTAAGGCTGATATCGATATATTTTGTGATTTAAGAATCAGATATATATTTAAAGAAATACACAAAATAAAAATAATCCAGAAACGCGTAAAAAAACAAAACGATTTCCCTAACACTTTGCCCAACTGGCTGGATCAGCTGGTTGTGGCATTCTGAACACGAGTGATGCCAACGGGACGTTGTAGAGGGCCCTCTGCTGGACAAACTATGCAAGGCAAACTCATAAAATGGGTGATGGGTGTTTTTTATATTCATTTATCAGCCATTATAAATGCCGATACAGATAGTTTGGAAAATGCCTAATATCGGCCGATAATATCGCCCCGACGATAAATCAGACAGGCTCTAGCTATAACCCATCCTTATTTAAATGGTGGAACCAGCAGATCCTATTTGCTTAAGTAGCATTAACTAAAGACCATAACATGATACACAAAGGGGGGCCAACAATGTGGAAAGATGGGATGGGTTTAGCTCTCCTGTAGAGCATTTGATTGACTGCCTGTTTGATGCTGGCATGACCAGCTGTAATGGAGAACACAGACTCACATGCAGCAGCTGAATAGCTGTTTTACAGTCCTGCTTGTTGGTGTAGTGGACAAACGCACACTGGACCTGTGGCATCATCTTGATGCTAAACACTTCCCCAGCCCTGAGGGAGGGAGAGAGGAGGGGGGAGGCAGAGACACAGGGGGGAGGAGGGGGAAAGAAATGGGAGAGAAAGTGACCAGAGCATGAAAGAAACGTAGTTGTCAGTTCCAGGTCTCTCTAAAATCCGTTTGATCACATGACCATGTAACCGTTCACATCCTGAGGCTTTGTTGCTGTGCCGTCATGGATATGATCTCACCTGCTGAACAGTCTGTGCAACCTCTCTTCAGTGATGGTCGATACCACGGACCCCACCCAGACAGGAAACAACTCTCTGTGTTGAGATAAATGGCAGCTTATTGGCACAGCAGCCAGGAGACATGACGCACGATGTTGCATTTGAGATTATGTTTTTCTATCAGTCCTGTGTAATATTGTATTATAGATTGTGACGTAGCCCCGGCTCTGACCACAGGAGGGTGCCGTCACAGGTGTGGCGACACTTTCACATGCAGAGGGAGCCACCTCTCACCATCAATCAGAGGACCATTAAGTAGTTCCATCAGCCACCTTGACAAGGTACAGCTGGGTAGCCCAGCCGTTGGTAGGCTGAGGGATGGGTTGGTTCATGTCATTGGACAGTGTTTGTGTGCTGTTAATCAATTATGGGAAGGTCAGGGAGTCAGATGGCTGAGCGGTTAGGGAGTCGGGCTATTGAAGTTTGATTCCTTGGCCAAGGCACTTCACCCTACTTGCCTCGGGGAGAATGTCCCTGTACTTACTGTAATTCGCTCTGGATAATAGTGTCTGCTAAATGACTAAATGTCTTCTGTTATTGGTTTATTTTACGGACTAATTAATGGTATAGCCCTTTAAAAAAGAAACCATTTGTTCTAGTGAGGAGACGGGTTAGAGAGGGCTGGTTGAAGTGACTTTTGTTGAAACCCAGTTGAGGATTTGTTTTTGATCCTTCATAAAACCGTTGTTTGCCTGAATCCTGCTCACTCTGGATATAAAGCGCCTGGATCCCTCCCCTACGCCTGGGTCCTTGGTGATCATTTGAGTAACCCACATCTAGAGCCCAGCTAATAGCTCACAAGATATATTGTTGCAATATATCTGGTAGCAGAGATGTGGTTACTTTACACTGTGCCTGATAAATGCAGACTGTACCCTGGCCCTAACTAAACGCTGAAATTCTGTTAGAACAATGCGCTTCTGATCATCATTTTGTGATGTTATTTCGATGTGCACCATTCGTATTTCACTTGGGATAAAAGCATCTGCTAAAATGAATAGAATGATCAAAGCTGATGACCTCTTCTACCCATATAGCATTGCATCAAACTGTTTCCTGTCTGGTGCAAACCACTTCCTGTCTCATGACGCTAGCGAGCAGTGTTTGGAGCCTTACAATGTGGCAGCACTGGCTGGTTTGGTGGGTCTCCGCCCGGCTGAGGCCGGGGCCGGGGATGAGGCCGAGGCTCTGGGCGTGTTCCTGGCATGGGCCCTCCGCTGGGTGACCACCCACTCCTCCTCCTCCTCCTTGTCTGCTGTCCGCTCAGAGGGGTCGCCACTGTCTGGTTCACCTAGGGCAGGGGGGGGGGGGTAGAGAAGAAGAGCTGTTACCAAGCATGAGATTGAGGGGAGGGGGGGCACTTCTGATGTGTGTGTGTGGGAGGGGTAGTGTGATAGGACAAGTTCCCACATCCATCATCACCATCACCATCTTCTAAAGCTGGTTGCTTTGATGGATGTGTACATAAACACAAGGTTTGGATTAAGAAAATGTTGCACTACCCAAATGTCGCACTACCCAGTTGAAGGGTTCCTACTTGGTCATATTAGATTGGATTAGACGGAATGTACTGGTCCCTGAGGGGACGTTGCCCAGCTACTGGTACACAACAAGAAGAGTGTGTCAGTCTGTTTACCTTCGATCCCTGAGAGTGCATTCACAGCTTCCTCAAAGCTGCTGTGGGCCTTCAGCGCTTCTATACTTTTCTCATGTGTAAATCCCATTTCCTGGAAGGACACATACACAAAAACCTAGTAAACAAACGCCACTACTGATGTAGCATGCTCGTTGTGTCATGTTATGACACTACCCCTACCATGAGTTGCAGGATATGGACTTTCCTCAGCTCCTGGGAGGCATCCACAGAAGAGCTGTCCTGCTGCAGAACCTCCTGATAGGTCAACGCTGCCTCGTAATACCTCTGGGAGGGGGGGGGGGGGGGGGGGGAGGTTTAGGGTTCAAGCTGGACTAGGGGAAGACAGGGTTGGTTTAAAGGGTGGGTGCCCCCAACCCCCTCTACCCAGACAGGTGGAGCAGAGTGAAACACCGACTGATTGGGATCTTCGGTACCCACACAAGAGGGAAAGGAAGTACCTGCAGCCCGCACAGGGCCTTCCCCTTCCTGAACAGGCCTTTAATCCAGCCGGGGTTCATGCCCAGGGACAGGTCAGCGTCGACGAGCGCCAGATCATACTGCTGCAGCCTCTCATAACAAAACGATCGGTTTCCAAACAACCTGAGGTGGAGTCACATACACCAGTCACTAACGCCATTACTATTCAAATGATACATTTGATTCATTTAACCGACGCTTTTACCCAGAGCAAATAGTGCCTACAAAAAGTAGAGTTGAAAAACGTCGGCAGCAGTACGTAGTCATAGCAGTATTCGTGTGGTCAGTCAAGGAAAGGTCTGTATTTACCAGGCACAGCGCAAAGTGACATCTCAGCTACCAGGCGCAGAGCCAGGTAACTACACCTGAGATACCAGGCACAGTGCCACTATAAACATCTCAACTATTCACAATGTTCAAGGCTTAATTATAAGACAGTGAAATGTTTGTACTTACTTGTACTCTGTAGGGTTATATTTTATTGCACTGGTGAAATATTGCACAGCCACATCAAGTTGTCCACAGGCAGCAAACTGATTTCCAGTATCTGAAGTGGGTTTGTGGAGAAGATTGAGGGGGTGGGGAAGGGGGGGATTTCAGCTCATTTAATATAACTTCAATCGTTGGAATTTAAAAAGTATCAGCCATCATGATTCTCCTTCTTGGAATCTGCTACTCAACATTACTCAGACTGGAACTTACTGGCAAGATCGATGCTTCTCTGAATAAAATCAACTTCAACCTCCTTCACCTTTTCCTAAAATAATCAATAACAAGCCATGAAGGATCAGGCCACACGTCACATTTAACAAGTAAGATTATAATGCTAAACTAACGTTGGCACCTTGAAATCACCACGAATTCAATCGTGTACCACACTAACTAGCTCGAGATAGGAGCACAGGTAGGCTATTTGTTGCAGTGCCAATCGTCGGCCATCGTCAATTATCAAGTTAAATTACTGTCTGAAGTCAACAACGAGCTAAAAAGCTAACAAGCTTAAGTGTATCAAATACACACATACACTACTGGATGGGGTTAGGCTGCTACACACGTGAAACAAAATCCTTCTGAATGCCTAGAATGGATCTGTACGTCAATTTTTGCTGGATTAACAGATCAGTCAAAATCTTTCTGAAAATCTAGACTGGATTACTAACTACATTTTTATTAGTGGGTTTTGACAAGATCACCTGTTCAATATCAACTTGCTGCCCATTCATCTTGGGCCTGTTGTCCTCTGCCTGATCAACAGCAATTGGATTATTTTGCCATTTTCTCTCTAGTTTGTTTTTTGGACCCAGCTGCTTCTTAGCAATAACAGCAGCAGTAGAGATGAAACTGCTATTCATATCAAGTTCCTTTAAGAACCAGAAAACAACGAATGGTTTCAGAACTTTCAGTTAAAATGTTGTGGTAGTGAAGTACATGGAGCTAGGCGACTGAACCTAGGTAAGCACGAAAGTACCGAAGAAAAAGTCAAAGCGTTCAACACCAACCTCTGGTTCCGAGGACAATAATTCTTCCTCTCTCTTCTCACCCTCATTATCTTCACCAATATGTCTCTCCTCACGTACAGTTAAATCGGTCTTGGGTGAGTCCCGACCAGATCCGACAAAATATTCTTTTGTTTCATTTAAAACGTGATTTTTTTTATTTTCTTTCTTTTTAGGTGAGTATGTGGACGGATCTTGTTCCACTGCGTATTTCTGTATTAAATACAAAATGTATTTAACGCTAGTTGTTAAACACAAAAAGACACCTTACAATAATTCACAGGGCTGCCAACTTTTCAAAAAACCTTGGTGTGCGATTTGGTTGGATCAAACCGTGTACAAAGCACTTTTTGGGCTAGGAATAAGCAAACGTTATTTCAAGTTTAAGAGCATAAATACTCAAGCATATACTCAATAAATATAGGCCTAGTGCATAAATACTGACAGCATACATACCTGAAGCGGGGGAAATGAGCCTGTTATGGCTTGTGATTGAAGCATCGCAAAATGTGAGAAAATTACAAATAATTCCAGACAGAACCCCCTCAGGTCTGAAAGCATATAACTAGTCGATCACTAGTGGCTCAACAGGTATATCTATAAACTCATCGTGCAGGCTTTTGACCAACCGGGTTGACACTTAAGCGTGAGAAATCGGGGGTGGGAGTGGCGTGTGAGACCAATCAAATGCGTGTGTCTCACGGCCAATGCGCAAAGGTTGGCAGCCCTGAAATTTAATTCATTGCGCATCACAAACTGCATGTTCTGTCATTACACTTACACGTAATTTATCCTTATCCGCATTCTCCTTTTCTAACCGTTTTCTGTCTCTGTCACACTGCAAATTAAATAGAAACATCTGCATTAGTTTGAATATTCAAATTAGTATTATGTTAAAACCTTGACTGTTGTATACAAAAAGTTCTGTCTGTCTCCTCTGGAATGGTGTGAATATCAGTTTAGGTTTGAAATATTAAACAATCAGTAGATGTGAATGGCCATATTTAAAACTTCACCCACATCCAAGATACTGAATATCTAGAAGGGAGATAGCTAAGTTGTTAGTTAACTAGCTACAGTAACACAATCAAATTCTTTCTGAAAGTCTAGACTGGATCAATAGGTTCATTTTTATTAGTGGGTTTTGACAAGATCACCTGTTCAATATCAACTTGCTGCCCATTCATCTTGGGCCTGTTGTCCTCTGCCTGATCAACAGCAATTGGATTATTTCGCCGTTTTCTCTCTGGTTTGTTTTTTGGACCCAGCTGCTTCTTAGCAATAGCAGCAGCAGTAGAGATGAAACTGCTATTCATATCAAGTTCCTTTAAGAACCAGAAAACAACAAAGGGTTTTCAGATTTTTTTGTAACTGTTCAAATTGTGTTGTAGTGAAGTATTTGACATGCACTGAAAGTAAGTAGGCTACAAAAGTAACAACGAAAAGGTAAAAGCATTCAACACCAACCTCTGGATCTGAGGACAATAATTCTTCCTCTCTCTTCTCACCCTCATTATCTTCACCAAGATGTCTCTCCTCACATAAAGTGACATCTGTCTTGGGTGAGTCTGGACCAGGTCCGACAAAATATTTTTTTGTTTCATTTAAAACGTGACTTTTTATATTGTCTTTCTTTTCAGGTGAGGATGTGGACAAACCTTGTTCCACCGAGTCCTGAGACACAGACAACATGTATTTAGTTGTTAAACACATATCTTACCATAATTAATTACACATCATAACTAACGGCATGTTCTGTAATTATACTTACAGGTAATTGATCAGATTTCTTCTTTTCTAACCGTTTTCTTTCTCTCTGACGCTGCAAATAGAGTAGAAACATCTGCATTAGTTTAAATATTTAAAGAAGTATGATGTACATGTACCTTGACTGTTGTATAAACAAATTCTGTCTCTTCTGAAATGGTGCAACTCACTTTAAAGTTATGGGTTTTTAAGTCTTGTCGTAGTTTATTGATAATAGGGCAGGTAGGCAGGCATGTGGGGTATTCAATGGTGAGGAAGAAGGCCTAGGTTTGGGCTGTGATATCTGTACAATAGAAACATGTCCTGAACTAGTCTCTAGCAAGGAATGTGGGAACAGGGGTCTGGCCATGGTTGAGAAGGGGAACCAAACAGGGATGGAGCTAGAGGAGAGAGAGAAGGTGGACCAGGGCGAGTCAGCAGTATAGGAGACTGGTGTGTGTGCGCATATCTCAGAAGGGGGTTGTTATGAGTCCAAGAATTAAACAACATAGCTCCCAAGGACAGTGTAGAGGGAAGTGGCCAAGGGTTACCATCTGGGAACGCTCAAACTGGAAGGCCCTGGGTTCCCCATGGGAAGGAAGTCAACACCAAGAGTGGCAGGTCAAGTTTGCCCAGATAAGTAAGGGGGGGGGGGGGCACCCTTGTCGGCCTCATTGAGGGTGACGCACCTTGGAGTTAAGGGAATAATGTTGAGAAAAAGTATCATGCAGGACGGGAGATTTTCCTCATGTCAGACTATATGATCGGTTGCATCTTGGGTATGAGTGCTTTTTGTGTCTTCCTGTACCACGTGCTGCATCGCTGAATAAACCATCAACCCACCTTCTCTGACATCTGACTATTTTTTGACTCAAATCCTTCTGAAGAAAAACTCTAGTCTCAAACTATCATCTGATTGGAGACAGAATCAAATCACATCTTGCATTAATAATGACCAATAATGACCAGTCCATACACACAGTGTCAGTCACAACATCTTTCTAGAGTGCAGAAGCCAGAAAACAGATTTGATAGACAAGTAACTAGGCTTCAGATAACAACCACCGAAAAGGGGTCAATCACAATTTTTAGGAAGGATCTTTTCAGCAAGACAAATGTTCAGATGGGCCCTAATGTTTTACGCAGGACCCTCATGCCCATTTGCCCCCAAGTTGTTGATGACGTTCGACACCGTTTCCTTCGAGCAAATGGCAGTGATCACAGTAATGATACATATGTGAATGATTAAAAGTATGTGTTCATATTTGATCCTAATACAATAGCTGATATGATTGTTATTTACCCCCACAAAAAGAACCCCTGATGTCCGTCACTGATTATTTTGATACGCACCAATTTTTTTTGTCTTTTCTTCTCAGCTTTTTCTTTACGTCTGTTCTCTTCTTCCAATAATGCTTTGGCATGTTTCTCAGCTTCCTAGAAAACTGTACATGTTAATTAAGTATCCACTCAACACATCTCCATCAGGATGAAATAACTTGATATTTCTGATTACCTCAGAGGTCAACTGCTTAATACGTGGGTGGGGGGTTAGAGGACTTTGAGCACTGTGCCCTGAAAATCTGTTTATTTGTTCTCTGTGACTGTGAGTGTTTTGGTCAACATCATAGTAATACTCCTCTTCATCATCATCACCATCATCATCAAAATCGCAATCCAAATATTCATCGTGGTTATAGTCAATGGGTAAACCACCTGTACAGGGATAAATTGCTGTCAAATCTAGTCATCTGCTACAGTAAAAGTAACAACAAAAAAAACACAACACTTTATGAACCTTAACAATATAGAATATTATCATCTAATCATGAGTTGTGACTCAAAAGGGAGTTGTCTTCATAAAGTCCCAAAGCAAAAGCACCAAAATTATCTTACCAAACAATCTATGAGGGAAGAAGTCAAGAATATTCTGTCTGGTGGGAAACCGAGTTATTATGTCTTCCATGTTCTCCTGGAATAGATAAATTAGCATTGAGCTATCAAAGACCCGAAAAACTATTGCACAACACCAAGCAAATTCAGTAGGCATTAATTAACATTGATTAACATTACGTTACAGGTCTATGGTCCAGGTGGAACTCACTTGAACGGTACGCATCAGTCGAGCGTCTTGCTGCATACGAATTGCTGAAGAAAAAAGTCAAGTTATTTTGTAAAGTAGCGCACTTTAAAACTGTCATATGCCATGAACAATTACGAAATGCTACTAGTTGTGTTAGCCTTCACGAGTGCCAGCTGGCGTAAATATGTAAGCTAGTGTTAGATACATGTTGACACTCATAGCTAGCAAGCTAATAGCTAGTAAGATAACAGAAAATTGTTTTATTATTACCTTGACCCCATGGTCCCGACATTATTGAGTGGTGCGATAGAGTGCAACCCGTTAGGTCGGCTTCAGGGATATATATATATGGAGCTAGCTACCGAGTTTCACTTTCATTTCTCGAGCTCGACATCAGCTGTTTGCCGTCTGATTCATAGAGCGTGAGACTACTGTGAATTTATTGACCTCACACGCACACGACTCACTGGTTGGGATGGGCAGTGTTGAGTCAGGTGGAGTGTAGACAAAAGACTAGAACTTCACAATAAAAGTAGGCTAATTCTATTATTATTCATGTGCTCATTATTATTATTTTTCTATTGATAGCATATTATAACCGTTTTTACTCAGACAAAACCTCTGCCTTGCAGAAGCGTCCCCTGCTCTGCTTCCACTTCGAATATTACGTTATGATTTTGGAGTGTTCTTTGCAATACTTATTTAAGTCCATGAGTGGCGCTATTTGTTAGCTACACATTTCCATACATTTTTTCAAAAGTCCCGCGTAAGTGTCCGCGCATGCTGAAGACCCTAGCAACGCTTCTAGGATACGAACTGTGAAGAGGAAGCGCGCCTGCCTGCCTCTCCGGGCTGCAAACGACAACAATATGGAAACCCAAGACCTAACGTCTGCTTTTGTTTCACAGACAGACGTTGACAGGGTAAGAAATTGTTAGCAGAGTAGCTACATTTGTATTGTAATCGTAAAAATGAAGTTTGTGCATGCTTTTTGGCAATATTTATGCGAGAAAAAAAAACACCCGCTTGCTACCGAACGTCTCGGCTTGATTAGGCTAAATTAGCGAGGCTAACTACAGTAGCTAGCTTGCCTGCTAAGTTGCTCTACTTTAGCACACACCGGCTCTAACTTCGGTTAACGTTAACCAGCGACCAACAGACGTTTACCAAAATTCGTTTAGCTAGCAGCTACAGTATTTTGTTTATGTTATGTTACAGGGGACCGAGTCATGGCACCAGTTGCCAGCAGAGGTAGATACGAGTCAGGTTATCGGACAGACATCAATAAACCCACCAGCTGATCAAACTCAACACGGCGTCAGTCTCAATCAAACCCATTCAAGAACAACCGTGACAACGGACCTGCAACGTCACCATTTGGGAGACAGAACCTCATCCTTGCAGCTAGGTAGCAATTGGTGATAAACGTCCTTTTATATACCTTTTTTCGTTTGCACTGTGTGGTGCGCGTGTCTACCCTACCTGTTGCGTTGTTCATTTCGTCAGCCATGCAATTATGTTTCAGTTTGTATTCAGATTTATGTCGTAATCATTTGAATCCTTACCCTGTTGATCATGATTTCAGATTTCCAGGATAGTCAGCTCTCACCAGCCCTTCCTCTCCTGCCATCCAACTCTGAAAAAAAACACAACTTCACAGACTACTCTCTGTTCCAACAAACAGACTTAGAGTTTGCTCCATTGCGGTATGTTAACAGATAGATAAGAATACATAAAGCCATTACATTTTATTTTATTTTTTCATGTTAAATCTTTATTTTTTCAGGGGGTCTCCTGACATGTCGATTGCATCAGATAGGTTTCTGGTCCCTCCCCTGGACAGTGGTGGTGTCCAGCCCGTGGACCACGCCTCTCTTTCCCAGCATCCCCTGGCCCACATAACGTCCCTGTCTGAGGAAGGAGCAAGCAGCTGCTGCTCTCTCTCCCAGCATAGCTTGTCACCAGCGGACGACACCCGGAAACCGGAGGATGACTCCTACCGAGCAATCATCCGAGTGGATGAGGGCCGAGAGACGAGTCTCTCCGGGGTGAGGGCGGAGGGCAGGGACGATCGGCCGCCGACGCGTCCGTACGACCCTCTGGGAGGGTCGCCTGACGACGACGCGTCCTTCCTGAGTGGAGGCGTTCCGGCGCGGACGCTGCTGGGGCTGCTCCAGAAGGAGGTGGGCATGCCCAGCGGCAGCAGCAGCAGCAGCGCCGTGTCCTCCGCCTCCGAGACCTCGCTCAACAGAACCTCGTCCTGCGGGGAGGGGAGGAGCAGCGGCGTTGCCAAGCCCGAGGCTGGGCAGGGCGCGGGGAGCAGACAGCCCTCCCCAGGAGGACCCCAGACCGAGACGGGACAACACTCCTCACGGATGTCTCAGCTTTCGAACATCACCGTCCGATCGCCAAACGCTCGACCAGATGACGGCGCCGACGCACTCCACAGAGAGCTCCGCTCTGAGGCGGAGAGAATCCGCAGCTTCGAGCCCGAGAGCCTCACCCCAGACCTGGAGAAGGCAACAGCCGACACCCCCCTCACAGGGAGGGTGGGTGACGCCAGAGGGCTCCTGGTCGGGGGCAGTGGGACAGGGCTCCTGTCGGCTGGCTACAGCGTGGAGCGAGGACACAGGGAGAGGGACCTGTGGTCCTCAGGGAACCAGACGGGGACAGACGGATCCCTCCTGGGCTTCCTCCCTCAGCCTGTGTCCCAGTCTACTCCCGGTGTTTTCCACGCGCCCGTCAGAACCGGTTCTAAGCCCAAACTGGGACTGCTGTCCGCCATCGGGTCTAACCCGGACGTCTCACATCTCTCAGGTTCCAGGAGGCCCTCACAGCCAGCGGCAGTTTCTATGCCGGATATTGACGCCATCGACCTGGTTGGCCCACAGCCAGGCTACGAAGCATCCGGAAAGGTCCACTCTCTTCCGAGTCTGAACTACCTGCAGAAGGTAGACGCCTGGAGGACCAATCAGAGCTCGATGAAGACCTCTCTGTTTGATAGCCTGGCTCTGCAGGGGTTCTCTGGTGTGTCTCCCAAACAGAGGGCCTACGACGCCGTCTCAGGCTCTCTGAACCGCATGCTGACTCAGCAGGGGGCCGGCCAGCACCAGGCCCCTCCTGGCCCCAGCTCAGACCAGAACCCCACCACACCCCTCTCCGGGCCCTTCTCCCCGACCAGGGGAGAGGCAGTGGGCTGCGCCCCCCTGAGGGAGGACAGGGGGGTGGCTGGGGGCCCTCCGGGGTCCTCCCTTGGCAGGTCTCAGTCCCACTCTTCCCTCAGCACGGTAGTCACAACCATCCAGCATGCTGAACAGCCACGGAGGGAAGAGGGGAGCAGCCAGGCGCTGGGCCAGGCTGGGACGGCAACCCCCAGGGAGCCGGAGGGAGGTGAGAGGAGTGCAGGCCCAGGTCAGGCCGCAGGGGTCGGGCGTGGTGCGGAGCTGCAGCAGGCCAGCACAGCTCAGCCCTCTGGTGTCGCAGCCCTGGGCTGGTTCAGTGATGTGTCGTCTCCCCGCGACGGGAGTGCCGTGTTCTCCAGCTCCCAGGACAGCGGCCACAGCGGCCGGAACGTGAGCGCCTCCGTGGGGGCGTCGTCCGCGGTGAGCCTGGAGGTGGACAACTACGCCCCCTACTGGAACTCCAAACCCTCCACTCCTGCCAGGGAGAGAGAGCTCAATATTGAAGACAGAATTCCGGTAATTCCAGTCATCATTTTGTTGGTGTCGATAAAATAAGTTTGTAATAGTATTTAGTATCTAGTAATACTATAATAGTATATTCTTTATATATTTGTATTGATTAAAACAAATATTTGAATATGCACCATTTGTACGTCACTTAGTATAAAAGCGCCTCTTGAATTAATTACATGTAAAAAATATTTTACCAATTCATAAATACAATCCACTCATCCTTTTTTGGCAGCTGTACCTCCGTAACCTCGGTATTGACCAATCCCCTTCAACGATCCTCACTCCGTTTGGACCCAGAGGACCTATCAGAGAGCCCGAGTTTTCTCCCACCGATCTGTGCACGGTGAAGGGGTCCATGGGGACCCCCACCAAGAGCAGCCAGCCCTCGGAAGGTACGACAGGGACGTCACTGCTGTCACTCCAAAATGTCACTATACTCTTTATTGAGGTTTAGATCTTACAGTTCAGTCATTTGGTAGACACTTTAATCCAATTGATTAGGGATTTGAACCTGCAATAAATGCTCCACCACTGAGCTATACCCACCCTAATTCAGCTAGATGTTGCACTTAGGTAGGTATTGCAGTGGGAGAATGCATGTATAACACAGGCCTTGCTGTCTCCCCTGGTGTGCTCAGGCGACAGCCCCCATAAAGAGGAGTGCTCCAGGGCTAGCCTTCTCTCCATGGACTCCAGCCTCTCCATCCCTCTGAGTGTGGACAGCCTCCATCCCATGGCCCCCTACCCAGATCCAAGTACCTCCTCCCCCCTAGACAGAGCTCCCAGCCAGGGCAGTGTGAGGCTGGCCCTCAGCACCGTCAGCCCCCAGCCCCAGGACACCCACCAGCCTCCCCAGCCCAGCGGGCCGGATGTGCCCAGCCACGCTGCCACAGGGCTCGAGGAGAGGTACGAGGGCCTGACCCCCGGGGGGCCGAGGACCGGAGCCCCAGAGCCTGAAGTGAGCATGGAGCAGAGTCGCGAGGACTCCTTCGTCGGCTCCAAGACCCTGCAGGAGATCAGGAGGCTGCTGGGCCGGGCGGAGAACATCGTCTCAGGGGGCTCCTCCTCTTCCTCCTCCTCCCCAGGAGGGTCCCAGCCGCACTTGGACGAGGACTCCCTCTTCGCCGCGAGGAACAGGAGGGAGAGTTTCCAGAGGTCGTCCCTCACTTGCTCGTCGGCTGGGGACCTGCGGACCTTCTCGACGTCTCTGGTCTGGGGCCGGTCCTCCTCTGACTCCATGCTGCTGGTGGAGAGGCTGAGAGAGAACTCCACGGGCACGGACACCGGGAGGCCCTCCAGGGAGCCAGCCCACCAGCCCGTCCAGACCCTGACCCCCAGGGAGGCCTGCGTGAGAGGAGGGCAGCCCCGGGACGGCTCCGCGGGCGCAGGCTCCGCCCTGCCGCTGCCTAAGGCCGTGAGGAGGGCGGAGCCCGAGGGCTGCAGTGCCGGGCCGTCGGACGCAACGGCGCGTGGCCAGCTCCCCGTCCCACCCGTCAACACGCTGCCTGGTCAGCATGCGGCCACTACTGCAGTTCAGCCTCGCCCCGCCCTCAGAGAGACACCAGGGGGTGGGGAGGAGGAGGGGGACGTAGGGGGCGTGGAGGACGAGATCTCCCCGTTGTCCTCGCCCTCCTCCTCGTCGTCGTCCTCCGCCGTGGGCTCAGGGCAGGGCGCGGGCAGTGAGGGCAGCAGCAGCTGCAGCTCTCTGGCTGCCAGGGTGGCCAGGCTCCTGCAGAGAGAGTCTCCGGCCACGATGGTCTCCAGCAGAGCCAGCTCCAACACTGACCTGGAGGAGAGTCGAGCCAGAGGTACTGCACACACACAAACACACACACATACACACGTCCTCCTGACACACACACACATCCTCCTGAGACACACTACCTCACACCTAGCTTGTTACGCCAGATTATCTTATGTAGTGAGCCAAACCCCCCGGTACACAGGAACTACATTTAAACATCTGTTATGGAATTTTATGGATAAATATGTTTTAATAGTGGTAAAACTTTAAAGCTCCTTTTGTTCCTTGATAAAGGGCAGACAGTGACAGTTTAAGTAAGGTTAAGAGGGGGGTGAATGACTCACAGGAATGTGAGGTGCTGAAGCTCTGTGGCACGGTTTACCCTGGACGATGGGTGAAGCATTTTATATGGCCTTGAGAGTGAATTAAGTCTGGTTGTCTTAAGGTGTTTATGACCTGAGAGGGTAAGGTCTTGAAAGGGTCAATTGAAGACGTGCAGTATAAGGTGCTATTGAAGCAGCTGTTTGACCTTTTGCTCCCAGAAGAGACATGGGACAGTTACATTGATTGACTGTTTTGTGATGACCATATGTTCTTTATAAAGACCCTTGTGTGAACGGTGAACGCCACCACTGTGGCGGATGCCTCTGGTAGGGTCCTCCGGTATTTGACTGGTCACAGAGGACTCTGTTTTCGTGCTGGAATATTCAAACTAATAATTGGTATCAATCCGGCAAATCGTATCAATGTAGAAATGCACTTTCGTCAGAAACCTGCCTTCACACGTCTCAGCAAACACACTGCAGTCATACTTTTCCAATCCACCCAGAAGCCAGGTGTGTTTGCTGTGTACGCGTTTGTATTGGTTCAATCCAAGTAAATTCACTTTACTATTCATTCGGAAGTTCATTCGAGTGGTCAGGTTACGTTTGTATCGTTAATGAATGAGTATAAACGGGTCAAAATAACAATAAAATATACACAATAGAGGCGATGAAACATAGAATAAAAACAGCTGAGTGCTTGGAGCTGTGAGGTAGACTGAACGTGCCTGTGAGAGTGAGTCCTGAGGCCCAGCGTGCTGCTGTTGCAGAGTGGATCAAGCTGAAGCTGTCGGGCCTGCAGTGTGAACCCCTGGAGCTGGACGCACAGGACCGTTTGAGGATCGAGGAGATCAAGAGAGAGCTCCTGCTCAGCGCCACACACACCTTCAAGGTACCCTCCTGTCCTGTCCCCAACACCACACACACCTTCAAGGTACCCTCCTGTCCTGTCCCCAACACCACACACACCTTCAAGGTACCCTCCTGTCCTGTCCCCAACACCACACGCACCTTCAAGGTACCCTCCTGTCCTGTCCCCAACACCACACGCACCTTCAAGGTACCCTCCTGTCCTGTCCCCAACACCACACACGTTAACCCTATCTCTACAAATAGTGCCTCTAGAACGGACAGTGCGGCGAGAACAACGTCACACCTCGAAATATCATCCACCCATGTCCCCAAACACCACACAACACACTGCATTGGAGAGACTCAACAACGAAACCTCCCTGACCCTTCTGGATGATGAGCAGTATTTGTGTTTCATTTTGGTGGCAGCCTCCTGGACTGCTGTAGTCTGATGCTGAAGGAACCAGGTGTGTTGTGGGCATGGTGTGATTTGATTGCGGTGCCAGAAACCCCAGTGCTAGTGATCCCACCTCCGAGTTCTCCTGTGGATGTTGAGAGAGCAGGGTTGCTGTGTTGTGGGAATGTTATCATGTTGCTGTGTTCTGTGGAGGTTGCTGTGTTGTGGGAATGTTATCGTGTTGTGTGGAGGTTGCTGTGTTGTGGGAATGTTATCGTGTTGTGTGGAGGTTGCTGTGTTGTGGGAATGTTATCGTGTTGCTGTGTTCTATGGAGGTTGCTGTGTTGTGGGATTGTTATCGTGTTGTGTGGAGGTTGTGGTGTTTATGAATACATTTTCCTCTACCTACAAAAACACCGTACAGACATCCAATCTGACTATAAAGCACCTTTGTTCCTTAAAGTCCTGAGACTAGCTTAAAAGGTTGAGAGGTTGTAAAGTGTTTGCGGAAGGCTTTAGAGGAATGTATGTTTGACCTGAAGGCTCTGTTTGGAGTTTACCTTCAGGGAAGGGTCAGCGTCTGCATGGACTTCTTTCTGTAACACACAAACCCAGTGTGTTTGTAGTAGATTGGTTTATTTACTTTGGAGCAAGCTGACCCTTCCAATAGGGACAGTAGACCATTTGTCTGGTCAACGTCTGAGTCATCTGATCTCCTGGCCTGGAGAGTCTTATCCCCTGGGTGGGGGGGGGGGGGCACTGGGATCCTCTGTCTCATGCTGGGTGGGTACTCACCACAGGATCACCGGGCCAATTTACCCCCTTCAGACAATCCCAGGTAATGTCCCGATGATCTTGATGGTTCTACAGATTATTTTAGCAGATGTTCCCTTGGTGTGAGGTTTGTTAAGAGTGACCGAACCTGCTCGGAAGGACGTCGGAGCCTCCCTGATTGCGGATCGCAAATATTCAACATATGGGGGGAGCAAAACGGTTAAGTCTAGGATTTGTTTGTCCTCGTGTTTGTGGTCTCTCACATTTTGAAAATCTTAAAAGATTGAAAATAACTTTGTGTGTACCCAGCATTTGGAGAATGTGACTGACGTTTATTGAATGATTGATATGGATAGAAATGACCAGATGTTGGGTACTTGTAATGGCAATTTTTGACATAGTTACAATATCTATGTATCTTTAAGCGGTGAAAAGTAAGTTCCTTTGTTATAGACAGAAACTGAGGTTCTGTGATGTGGTTTACTCCGTAGAAGGGACACTCAGATTGTCTTAAGGTATTTATGGTGTTGTTTAAGATGCCTAACTAAGATCCATAGGGTCTTAGTTGGGTCCGGGGGATGGGTGCTGAACTTTGGTTAGAAGGTCTGTGTCCTGTTTCATTGTTTATGTTAATTAAATTCCATATCCATATCCAAATCATATCCCTTGACTATTCAGATATACACAGTGCCACTCGAATTCTTCCATTACATACTATAGGACTGTATGTATATTGTTCATCACCACTCCATCGAACGACTTGTAGCAATACCTGTCCTCTGGTATGACTGGTCACAGAGCGCTCTGTTTCGTGCTGTTATATTCAAAGAAAGAATTTGGGTCAGTCCGGCAGTCATATCAATCTAGAAATATAATGCCGTTGGGACACCTTTTTATTCAATATATATATTCGGATCATTATTGATCAATATCAAAAAACATCACAAAAAAATTGCTGGCCATATCGCTCAGCTTTGGTAAATGTTGTTGTGTCGTGTGGAAGTTGTGGTGTTGTGTGGAGGTTGCTGTGTGTGTGTGTGTGTGTGTGTGTGTGTGTGTGTCTGAGCTGCCCCAGTGGAGTGAAGCCGTTTCCTTTCCTCCTTGCAGAGCCAGGGAAGCACCGACACGGAGAGCAGCGCTGCCTCAAGCCTGCCTCTCCCCCTGCCTCCCTCCCAGCCAGCAGAGCGCTTCAGTGCCCTCCGAGCTGCAGAGGAACGTCTGTCCCACCAGCTCCAGACCCTCACCACGGCCTCCCTAGACCCCAACCAGCCCCCCGCCCCTCTGCCCCTAAACCCCAGCCTCCACCCCCCTCAGCCGCAGGACCTGGAGGGCCGCGTTCGAGAGATCGCCCACAGGGAGGGTGTGAGCCTCCCCAGGGCGCCCCTTCCGCCGCCCCTCACCTCCATCACCATCACCACCTGCCGCCGCTCTCCCTCCCCCCTGCCTCCCCCCAGTCCGGAGCCCCCGCAGCTCGCCCAGCTCTCCAGGGAGGGGCTCCCGCCGCCCGCCCCCCAGCCGGACCGCCCCCCCACAGCCCACCAACGAGGCACAGCAGCGGGGCCGGCCTCCGCGCCTCAGCCCCACGGCCGCCACGCCAGAACCATGAACCATGTGGAGGTCCAGGCTGGGCCGGAGGAGGTGGGGCTGGGACGGGACACCACAGGACGCAGCCAGGACTCTGCTACCATCAACCCTCCTGGTCAGGCCCCGGGCCACGTGTCCCTGCTCCACCTCACCCTCTCCCCCAAGCCCACGGAGCACACCCAGGCCCCAGCCCCCTCCTCCGGACACTCTTCCGCCCTCACAGGCCCTCTCCATGATGGCCACACCCCACAGTCTACACTGACCAATCAGGATGGGGCGGGGACAACCAGAGAACCAATCAGAAGACGGGATGTGTCGGTACAGTTTGCTACCACAGTGCCTGAGTGGAAGACCTCCTCCAAGTACCCACAATCCTTCACTCCTCCACAGAGACTGGCTCCCCCCTCCAGACCCGTTCGTACTCCAGGTAAGGATTCTGACAGCTCAGCTCGCAGTACTTCCCTATTCCAGGCGTGGTGCTGTAGTTTCAAGTTCATTTATCCCCTATGCAACACGGGCACTCCTCTCAACTGTTTCCTAGTGGTCTAAGATGTCAGGACATCTAAGCAGTCAGGTGGCTAAGCAGTTAGAGAATCGGGCTGGTAATCAGAAGGTCGCTGGTTCAATTCACGGTCGTGTCAAATGACGTTGTGTCCTTATAAGAGCGTCTGCTAAATGTAAATGTCAATCTAAGCTGTTCTTCGGTCCAAGATGTCAGGACACACAGCAGATATGTACTCCAGTTCTAAGAAATGTTCTGTGCCCTGCAGCTGTGCCGGTTCTGCTTCCATACAAACCTCTGGGCAGCGAGAACATGTTCTACGTTCCCCAGACCGAGGCCCAGCTGTCCCCTATCCGCTCCGACACCACCATAGAGAGCTCCCACACGGGTAGGACCACACACACACACACACCCCACTAAGAGGAGGCACGGTGCCATAGTAGTGCATGGTCATCTCTTCACTCTTCATCTGTCATAGCCACTAAAGCCATCTCCAGTTTAGTTTTCAAACTCGGTTTAAAATGATCACTCTATAAGGAAGACAATGTGAAGACAGTGAATTCCAGATAATGATCCCATTAAAACATTGTACTGAGTAGAGTATCTTGAGCTGACTGGCTGATTAATGCAGACACACACACACACACAGGGAAGCAGCTGCTGCTGTGTCATGTGCACCGTGCTCCTCATGAATAACTCATGTCTCTGAAACAAAGACTGGGCCGGCCCGAGCACTCACACACACTCACACACTCACTGGTGCACCTCAGAGAGAAGGGTCCCTCTCAGCCTCACATCTCTCCCTGTGTCTCTCTCTCTGTGTCTCTCTCTGTGTCTCTGTCCCTGGGTCTTTCTGTGTTTGTCTCTCTCTCCCTGGGTCTCTCTCTCTGTCTCTCTCTGTGTCTCTGTCCCTGGGTCTTTCTGTGTTTGTCTCTCTCTCCCTGGGTCTCTCTCTCTGTCTCTCTCTCTGTGTCTCTCTGTCTCTCTCTGTGTTTGTCTCTCCCTGTTTCCCCCCTCCAGGCTCAGACGACGCCGTGCCCCCACAGTTCAGCGCTGACGTCCTGGGCTCCCGTGACCAGGAGGGGGAGAAGCAAGGGGTGGACCGGGGGGTGAGCATCAGACACAGCGAGGGCATCTACAGCAAGAGGCTGAGGGGGGCTGGAGTCAGCCTGCAGGGTGGACACACAGGTGAGCTGGACTGGGCGGGGTGGAGGAGACGTGAGGATGAGGGGACATGTCCATGTTGATTGTCGAGAGTAGCCTGCATGCGCTAGAGAAACTGTTAATAAACACAGCCACTCTAAAGGAACTAGGACACCTTTTGACAGCACTGAAGATGGACGACATCATACGTCACAAAACACCTTGTTTGTGGGAGTCCGTTTTATAGGGACACTACGTTCTAGTGTGTAACAGCATGTGTGTCCTTCCCCTCATAGGTGCCGAGTCGCCCGTGGACAGCAGCTTATATGGCAACGAGAGGCAGGCTCCTCCCTCTTTCCCTCGAGGAGAAGAAGCGCCGAGCTACACCTCGGGCTCTGCTGGCGCTGTGAGAGACCAGCGTACAACCTTTGACCTCCCAGAGGGACGTGGCTGGCGCTCCCCCAGCCTGGGAGAGGAAGGGGAGGAGTTTCAGCCTCTCCCTGGAGAGCTGGACTACAGCATGGACCGCTCCCGCCCTGGCCCCCACACACCCCTCCCACAGGAAGCCTGGGGGCCAGAGAGGCGGGGCCTCCCGAAGCCCGCCCCCCAGCAGACTGGCCGGTCTCTCGACCAACTGTGGCGCAGGTTCAGCCAGAGGTGGAGCCTGGAGGAGTCCCGCCCCACCAGTGAGAGGGAGGCGTCCCTGCTTGAGCGCCTGGAGCGCCTGTCGCGTCTGATCCACAGCGGCACGCCGTCGACCCTCGCCTGCCCAGACCCAGCCGCCCTGGGGGAGGACGCCGCGGGACCAGGAGACGCCGGGAGGAGGGCGGAGGGCAGCGGGAGAGGAGGTGGAGGACTTGGACAGGCGTGGCTGCAGGAGGCCCAGCTGCAGGAGGCCCAGCCCCAGGAGGCGGAGCCACGGCCGGAGAAAGAGGAAGACGAGGAGAGCAGGGCGGGCTGCGGCCCCTCCCCCAGCCGGCACCTGTGGCCTGCGGAGCGAGAGCGCTCCGCCAGCGTCTCGGAGAGCAGCAGCTCCAGGTCCACGGTGGACACGGCCCGCCTGGTGAGGGCCTTTGGGGCCGGGCGAGTCAGAGGACTGAAGAGTGGCACCAAGCTCAGGAAACTGCACAGCACCATCCACCAGCAGAGGCAGGGCCCGGGGCCGAGGCAGGGCAGGACCAGGGACTCGGACACCCCTCCCCTCCTCCTCTCAGAGACCACAGCAACAGATGAGTCCATAGTACGTACTAGTCACACTCATACAGCCGTCAGCTGATGCATTTTTGGCATGCAAATGTACACTTTGGCTGTGATTATCTTCATCGTTCATCTGGTAGTGAGATCCATCATGAAAGGAAATCCTTTTCCTCCTACAGAAATAAGGTTTATTCCAGTTCACAGCTATTATTATATCTGTTTCAATACTGTAGATATGTCCTGTACTTCAAACATAACACAAACATCTCTCACCCAGCACCTGGTTTGTGGAGCAGTTGAGTTTGCGGTGGTCATTTGAAGTCTCTTTATTTTGAGGCTTAGCACGTAACATAACTCACCACATCAGACAGTTTTATTTTGTGAAAGTGATTTAGAGACATAAAAGTCATGACTAACATACACAGCACAGTACCCAGGAGGTAGTGAGGAGCAGGAAAAGCTCAGGAAACCCACATTTGACTTTGTGTGTTTCTTGCTGGTTGTAGTGGAGGGACTCAGTGCTTGTGTCAGTATGTAGCTATTTTCATAAAGCAATAAACCTGAAGAGGGTGTGATATATCGCAAAATAACTCATTTCTCTACTAGCACAACCCACGGGTTATTTGAATACATCACAACCCCCGAGGTCGCTTTATTGCTTTTATGCAGCGGTTACATCAGTGGGATAGTACTTGAAAGTAACAAGTAACTTGGTATCCCATGTGGATGTGCAGGAACATCCCTAATTGAGCTGTGAAAGCTTTGCAGGCTGGACCACGGTTGTCCTCGGGTGTCGGGTTTCGAGGTTGAAACCATAGCTCAGTGGTTGGTGTTGTTAGTAATGGAGGTCGTCATGCAAAGCTCAGCGGTGGACGTTTGCTGTCGTTGCTTCGTAGATGACTGCCGACTCGGCGTCGTCCGCCAGCACCTACACCACCCGCCGCGGGCCCTCCCTCGCCGCTACCAGGGCCGTCAAGCGGGTCAGCAGGGGCGTCCAGGCAGGTCAGAGGTCAACCGCTCACTCCCGTGTATTGTTATAGACCAGCCAGTCAACCTCCAGAGACGAGACACTCCTCTCACGTGGGTTACTGGCCTCCTCTCCTCCCTTCTTCTACTCCTCTCCTGCTGCTCCTCCTCCCCTCTTCCTTCTCCCTCCTCCTCTCCTCTTTCTCTCTCTCCCTTCCTTCTCCCTCCTCCCCTCTCTCTCTCCCTTCCTTCTCCCTCCTCCCCTCTTTCTCTCCCTGTCTTCTCCCTCCTCCTCTCTTTCTCTCCCTGTCTTCTCCCTCCTCCTCTCCTGCTCCTCCTCAGGTGACCTGGAGGTCATCAGTAAGGGGACTAAGAGCCACACCCGGGACGTTGGCACAACCTTCCCCTCCCCTGCCCCGTCCCAGGGGGGGCCGCCCTCCCTGGCTTCCTCCACCTCCAGCGGGGAGAGGGGCAGGGGCCCTCCCAAGACCCAGGCGTTCCTCCGAGACAAGAAGACCAGTACGCTCAGGGGACAACCCAAGCACTACCCACGCGGTGAGTAGCAGAGGATCGCCTACTCAACTGAATTCTAGTTCTTTTTTTAATCCAGATGGGAATCCAACACCCTCAGCAAACACCCAGTGTAGGACCGTATCCTAGCCCCAGTGTAGGACCGTATCCTAGCCCCAGTGTAGGACCGTATCCTAGCCCCAGTGTAGGACCGTATCCTAGCTCCAGTGTAGGACCGTATCCTAGCTCCAGTGTAGGACCGTATCCTAGCTCCAGTGTAGGACCGTATCCTAGCTCCAGTGTAGGACCGTATCCTAGCTCCAGTGTAGGACCGTATCCTAGCCCCAGTGTAGGACCGTATCCTAGCTCCAGTGTAGGACCGTATCCTAGCCCCAGTGTAGGACCGTATCCTAGCCCCAGTGTAGGACCGTATCCTAGCCCCAGTGTAGGACCGTATCCTAGCCCCAGTGTAGGACCGTATCCTAGCCCCAGTGTAGGACCGTATCCTAGCCCCAGTGTAGGACCGTATCCTAGCTCCAGTGTAGGACCGTATCCTAGCTCCAGTGTAGGACCGTATCCTAGCCCCAGTGTAGGACCGTATCCTAGCCCCAGTGTAGGACCGTATCCTAGCCCCAGTGTAGGACCGTATCCTAGCTCCAGTGTAGGACCGTATCCTAGCCCCAGTGTAGGACCGTATCCTAGCCCCAGTGTAGGACCGTATCCTAGCCCCAGTGTAGGACCGTATCCTAGCTCCAGTGTAGGACCGTATCCTAGCTCCAGTGTAGGACCGTATCCTAGCTCCAGTGTAGGACCGTATCCTAGCTCCAGTGTAGGACCGTATCCTAGCCCCAGTGTAGGACCGTATCCTAGCCCCAGTGTAGGACCGTATCCTAGCCCCAGTGTAGGACCGTATCCTAGCTCCAGTGTAGGACCGTATCCTAGCCCCAGTGTAGGACCGTATCCTAGCCCCAGTGTAGGACCGTATCCTAGCTCCAGTGTAGGACCGTATCCTAGCCCCAGTGTAGGACCGTATCCTAGCTCCAGTGTAGGACCGTATCCTAGCCCCAGTGTAGGACCGTATCCTAGCCCCAGTGTAGGACCGTATCCTAGCCCCAGTGTAGGACCGTATCCTAGCTCCAGTGTAGGACCGTATCCTAGCCCCAGTGTAGGACCGTATCCTAGCCCCAGTGTAGGACCGTATCCTAGCCCCAGTGTAGGACCGTATCCTAGCCCCAGTGTAGGACCGTATCCTAGCCCCAGTGTAGGACCGTATCCTAGCTCCAGTGTAGGACCGTATCCTAGCTCCAGTGTAGGACCGTATCCTAGCTCCAGTGTAGGACCGTATCCTAGCCCCAGTGTAGGACCGTATCCTAGCCCCAGTGTAGGACCGTATCCTAGCTCCAGTGTAGGACCGTATCCTAGCTCCAGTGTAGGACCGTATCCTAGCTCCAGTGTAGGACCGTATCCTAGCCCCAGTGTAGGACCGTATCCTAGCCCCAGTGTAGGACCGTATCCTAGCTCCAGTGTAGGACCGTATCAGAGCAGAGGTGCACATGACTGCAGGGTGTTGCCATGGCGCTCGTTCTGACCCAGAGTGCCGCCTGCCAGGTGTGTCCTGGTTCCTTCCTGCGGAGGACCTGAAAGCTGAGGCCCGGAAGGAGAACCAGCCCGAGGGGCACCCGGCCCCCACGGCCGGCCCAGTCTGGGTCGAGGCCTCAAACAGGCCCTGGAGAGAGCCCCTCAGGCCCCGCCAGGCCGAGCAGAGCCGGGCCGTGACCAGGGAGGGGATCCGGGGTTCCAGACCCGGTGGGACCGAACCTCCGCCTCAGCCCAGCAGCAAGCCTCCCTCTGCGCTGGTCCGCATCTCTCTGCAGGTCAGTGTCTGCCGGAGCCAGCTAGCAGACGTCATGTTTGACCGTGGCTCTCACTTTTGCTCCGTGCATTTCCTCCTCTCGCCCACCAGGAGGCCCTGGAGCTGCGCAGGCCAGAGTTCATGTCTCGCTCGCGGGAGAGGACCCGGCGCCTGGCCCTGCAGGTGGAGGAGAGGAGGCTGCAGGCCATCTTCAGCAGGGAGAGAGATGAGCTCTTCAACAGGCCAGGGGCAGCAGGGCGGCTGCACAGACCTCCTGCAGGTACACACACACACACACACACGAATCGAATGCACCTAAACCAGCACATCCACACAGGCGATGGCTACGAGGCTGATGTGTTTGTTTTGTACTCAGGTCCATCACTGCTCAGAAGGGCCGTTCCAAAGAAGGAGATGGTCCAAAGATCCAAACAGTAAGTTCTAGGAGTGTGTGTGTATATACAGATGTGTGTGTGTGTGTGTGTGTTAATATAATCTTATAATATTTAATGTTATAATAATGCACACAACCATGGTGTGTGCTACTGTTCTCCGTTGAGTGTTATCAACATGACCTGTGTTACCGTCAGTGGTACACATACACACAGACTTTCCAACTTCACACAGTGCCCCACACACACACACACACACAGATTCAGGCATTGTAATGAGATGGTGTGTGCGTGCTCCAGGATATACTCCCAGCTGGCGGAGGTGCAGAAGAGGAGGGAGGAGGACAGAAGGAAGGCAGAGTACCGCTCCTACAGGCTCAACGCCCAGCTCTACAACAAGGTACACGCAAGGTTCACATTACCCTCATTCAGCAGGCACTTCCATCCACAACCACCGCACGTAGAAAGAACTGTGGAAAATCCGAAGGAGATCAGAGGTGCACAGTTCTAACAGTATTTTGGTTGTTAACCCTTGTTTTATCTTCGGGTCATTGTGATCCACCGTCGTAGTGCGACAACTTCACCGCATACAAAAACAAAGTGAAGCATTTTCTTTTAACTGCTGGGCTGTCTCAGACCCTCCTCATAGCGAAGGATAAAATAAAATTATTTCTATTGGGTACAATTTGGTAAAGACAACGATGGTTCGTTATGAACCTTTGGGTCATGTGACCCGAAGGCAGCACAAGGGTTAAGTGTCAAGGAACGTCTTCTGACCACTGAAATACTGTCAGACCTGCACGTTTGGTCCTCAATGTCCAGTTGTACCGTTCCCCTGCATCCCTGATTGATCTGCTGGGGAACTGGATGTTTCAGCATTGTTTCCAGTGACTGGATGTTTTTCTCCTGCAGAAAATCACCAACCGTGTGTTGGGTCGGCGAACACCTTGGCAGTGACGCTGACGAGCCTACGCGAGGCGCTGAACCCTTCATTAAATTAGAATGCTGTGACAAGATGGTTTTTACTTTGAAGTATTATTTAGATCCTGATTTATCTTACTAAAACCTATTATTTATTCTGAAAAAAGCTTTGTTTTAAGAAATTATGTTTTCTGCTTGTGGAGAAAAGTTTGAGAGAAATTCTAATCCTTAATCTTGTTAGTCTACATACAAATTTAGGAAATGTTTTATATGGGTTGGATTGTTTTTTAAAATGCAAAAATAAATACATTGGTTTAAGTCAACAATGAAACAGCTTTCCCTGGCAGCATGCTCCAGACACACAGGTGAGTGATGAGTCTCATGATCTCCAGCCACACTGGTCGAGAGATGCTCTCAAGAAAAGTTCATCCACAGTATTTTACTGACTCAGACTCAGAAATGACAGAAGAAGCGGCATCTGATTTGTCATTGTCCATGTCTTTATTGTTGGGTGGTTACAGCGCTGGGAGAGGCTACAGGGGCACAGAGAGGGCACAGAGAGAGCCAGGGATTGGGCTGGGCTGGGCCCTCATGAGAGGGCACACATTTTCTTTCAAGATGCTAATAATGCAATAAATTCTTAACGACAAAACACCAAATCTCCTCAAAACAGAATGCTGTTGGTTTGTACATTTTAGTTTTTTTTTCCTATATATATATATGACAATAAATACATGATATAACAATCTAATGTGGTGTAGCTTGAAGTGTATTAAAATAAAATGTTTTTTTTTAAATCCAAAGATGAAAAATGTGGCAGATTAAAAAACGTAGAATCTTTGGCAGAGATGTTGTTTTTGCAATGAATGAGGTTTGAGCTAGAAAGTAAAAGATAAGGCATATATGACCAGCCTGAACCGCGAGTATCTCTGCAGGGTCAGGCCAGGACACGGTCATTCTACACAATGATATGTTTCTCAAACACCTTACAAATGCGATACAATTCAATACATTAGCTCTGAAGTTTCATATTAGGTTACATTACTCACAAGGTAAATCACAAATACCAAGCATGTAAAAGTATCCTGCAACAATGTACTGGCGTTCGTGTGCAATAAATACTAAAGTTACCCTTCCCAAAAAAATTGGTACTTCTATAATTTAAGACAAACAATGCTCCTTCATAAAAGTAACTTTTAAAGTAATACGAAGTCAAAACTTATGTGCAAGAAAATCAACTAATGCTTCATTAAGTCCCTTATTCCGTTTTGTTTTTCCTTCTCTGAAATCCTTTTGAGGAAGTAGTATTCTGTACAGTAGCCATCATGTAACTTGGACAAAGACCTCAAATCAACCTGACCTCACAGATGATCCTCCCTTTGGTTGTGATGTATAACAAGGGCACAACAGCTGATCACGTCAGACACAGCAACATCAGAGTGGCGTCATCATAGGTGCTGAGTCGTTAACGTAACCTTAAGAGAATAACAAACAGACGCACTGTTGGCCTATACTGCTTCGTCCTACTAACCACACACAGCGAACGGCAGGGGGGGCGGAGGCTAGTCTCAAGCAGGGCTGTGGGGGGCGGGGCTGGGGGCGGGTGCTTAGGTCAGCAGGAGGCGGTGCACTCTCTGGAGCTCAGCCTGTGATAGGACGAGACGGTGAGCCTGCTCCTGACCCCTGGAGCACGGCAGCATGACCCTGCCCACCAACACCGTGTCCCCCCTCCTCTCCTCCTTGGCCTGAAACACACCGGACAGGAAGAAGAAAGTAGTGACAACATGCTCACCTGCTAACTAGCTAGTTACTGAGACGGTTACTAACTTATTACAGTTACTGACCAGAGACAGTTACTAACTTATTACAGTTACTGACCAGAGACAGTTACTAACTTCTTACAGCAACCGACCAGAGACAGTTACTAACTTCTTACACAGTTACTGGGTAGTGTTGGCTCCAACTGAACCAAGCTATTGATTGGTTGAACAGCTCTGGAGTGTTTTATGCGCCGGGTGGAGTGTTTACCTTAACAAAAGCCGTGGAGGGGAACGTGGCGAAGTCTGAGGAGGCCCGAGCGCCAGGACGCTGAGTGACCACGTGCTCCGCTACCTCATCCTGAGAAACCAGGAAGAACCAGGGCGGATCAGGAGGGGCAGATTCCAGATGGGAAACATGTGCACGTGTACTGTAATCCATTCATTTGAGCTAAAGCTTTTATCCAAAGAGACGTACATGTGGTGGGGGGATTTGAACCGGTAACCTCTTGATCTGCAGTCAACTGCTCTAATACAGCAGTACTCCCATCCGTGTGCCACATTCTACGGCAGGTTAGATCCACACTTAATAAATCGCTGGGAGTCATACTGTACCTTCAGTCTGTCAAGGGTGTCACTTAGCGACTGGAGTCTGGCCGTCTGTTCCAGGAGCTGGGCGCTTGGAGTGACTGTAAACAAACACACAACCACCTCAACTGTTACTGATGACGGCCAGAGAGGGTGTCGATGATGTCGGCCATGCCGGCTCGTGAGCGTCACCTGGAGACCTCCCGGTGACGTCCACCACTTTGACGTTGGCGCTCATCTGCAGCAGAGTGTCCAGCAGCTGGTCCGTCTTGCGGTAGAGGGCGCTGGAGAGCACCTCTGGACGGGCGCCGTCTCGGGACGGCAGCTTGGCCACGTTGAGGGGCGTCAGGGAGGCCAGCTGGACACGCATCTTCTCAGCCTGGGAGGGGATGGATGGATGGATGGAGGGAGGGATGGAGGGAGGGTGGAGGGAGGGAGGGAGGGTGGAGGGAGGGAGGAGAGTATGGAGGAGAGAGGGTGGGAGGGAGGGAGAGAGTACAGAGGAGAGAGCGAGGGAGGGAGGAGTATGTATTAACATTGCTTTCATCCAAAGCACTGTCCAGTACAGGGGCAACCTGTACTGCAACCTCTGGATCTGCAATAAAAAATACTCTAACCACCTCCATTCACTGAGATATCGTGTTATGATCAAACAGTCCTTCTTCAAGGGGTCGAATCTGACAAACGCTTTGTAAAATCGCGATTATGTACAGCAGCAATTTCTGTATAGTATCCATCTGCCTCGGTAATGATTCAGCCCTGAAGCACCCTCCCCCACCAGCGTGTCGCACCTTCAGCTTGTTGTTCTCGTTCTTCAGATGCTTGATGCTGAGTCGCTGAGCGTCGATCTGCTGAGTCAGCAGGGGGGAATCGATCACCTGCAGCCCTGTCCCCATAGCTGCCATCACACCCCCTCCTGGAGGGGGAACACACACGTCACCTCTGTCCTATACATACACAGCTGTACTGTCATGTTTACCAACTGGAATACTAATCATCCATTACAGGAGTGATAATAATGTTAACTACAGTTTGTACTATACAGCCATGCAGTATCAACATTTTACCCACTAGACACAGCCATACGAATACATTCAGACAGACGAAACACGTATGCAGTATTTGCTATATTAGTCTAGTTGTGAATGTTAACGAAAACCCATCTAACGTGACTGTAGCCGACTAGCCTGGTTCAGGATGTAACTAGCCAGGTTTGGGATGCTAACAGCTTGGTTAAGGAAGCGTCAAGTCCGCTATCAGTTATTGTCCATAGTGAAAATGAGGAAACACAGACGGTGTGCAGGATGGGTGAGTGAGAGGAGTACCTTTCTGTTCCTCTGTGGAGTTGGAGGGGACAAGAAGCAGATGAGGAGGAACAAGGGGGAGAAGAGATGCAGATGAAGGAGAGGAGAGAGATCGGGCAGGGTTAGGGTCAACAGACGGCCAGGGTGAGCCAAGATATTAAACAGCTGATTAGATTGCAGCATTTCTTATTTGAAAACAACCGTCATTGATTGGTCTGAGCTTATCAGAGTACATGCACAGCTTGGAGCCTGTTCTTCTTTTGGCTAAGGTGGGCTGTTCTCCCAGGTGAGAGAGTCGTCTTGGGTCTCACCTCCTGCCATCCCCGTGACGACAGACGCGATGCCCGAGGGAGGCGTTCCTCTCAGGCCGTCCATGGTCATCTTTGATTGGCTGCTGAGACGCAGTTTCAGCTCCGCCTTCTCCGCCTCAAGCTGGTCGATGTCGGCCTGCAGGGCGTCCATGGTTTCCTCAAACTCCCTGCAGAGGAGGGAGGGGGAGACCGGTCAGGTCAACAGCTGTATGGTCTCAAATCTCCTGCAGAGGGGGGGTGGGGGGGGGGGGGCTACAGGCTTAATTCAATTATGTGACGCTAAAGTCATCTTTTTAAAAGCCATCTCACAAAGGGCTTCTAAGATGCTCTCACCTAAGATCCAACCTCAACCCTCAGAAAAGGAACACTATCAACCTAACCAGTCCCAGGGTGAGAAAGGGAGGGCCTATCAGACGGGTAAACATGCCCCTGGCAGCAGCCGGTGTGAGGGGGGGGACCCTGCCATTGCTGCTCCAGGCAGGGGGGGCCGGGGGGACCGGGGGGAGGGCCGGGGGGCCACACGTACTTCTCCTTCTTCCTCAGCAGCGTCTGGGTCTCGTCCAGCCGGGTCTGGATCTTCTCCACGCGCTCGTCCGCATCTCGGGACGAGCTGTCCAGCTTCTTCTCCAGCAGGCTGAGACGCACGCTGGCCTCGCTCAGCTCCTCCCCCTGAGGACACACACACATGCACACGCAAACATGCACGCAGACAAACGCCCGCCACGCGTGCCGACACACATACACCCGTGTCAGTGAATCTCCATGTGACCTGCCACCCTGTGGCCTGTGTGTAACTCTGGCTCGCTGTTTTCCTCCCATCCAGGGAGTGTCTCTCTGCACCTTGATCTTCAGGGACTTCTTCAGCTCCTTGACGACGGTCTCCCTGTCCTCCAGCTTCATGCCCAGACCCTCAGCGTCGGTGATCTCCGCACGCAGCGCAGCCGCCCGCACCTCCACCGGAGGAGGATTCTGGGAGGAACACACACCATGTCAACAGTCAGCTGAGGCCAGGCCACAGTCTGGGTCATGTGACTCATGACTAATGTCACAGCTAGGTCATGTGACTCATAACTACTGTCACAGCTAGGTCATGTGACTCATAACTCCTGTCACAGCCTGGCTCATGATTCCGTCTTAAGGGAGTCCAGTGCTATAAGTGTCACCCCCCCACCATCCACCTCGGTGACCCTTCCCACCCCCAAGTGGCGATGCCTCCTCTGACCCAACCTGACCCGGGGATGTGATGTGATGGTAATAAGGATGCAGCTTTGTACCCTGCTCTGGGGCTTCTCGGCATCGTATTCTCCCTCCTGCATGGCCGTGGCCATCTTGTTCATGGTTGCTATGACGATGCTGCACGACTGGCGCAAGCATTCGTACGGATTGGCGCCCGGGGTTCCGTAGATCTGACGACACAGAGAAACAAACATAACCTGACACAGTTCCCTCCAGGAACACACACGGGGAACGCCAGAGCAAGCCTTAATGGTAGTGCAATAAAGACTGTGGGAGTGAGTGTGTAGGTGTATGCAGTGTGTGTGTGTGTGTGTGTACCTGCTCTCCGGCCTTGAAGGCCACGTCCTCCAGCCTGAGGGCAGACAGCCCCTCCTGCTCCCCCAGAGGAGCGGTCATCTGGGCCCCTGCAGCCGCCACCTCCTGCAGCACGGCCACCACCCACGTCAGGTGCTTCCTGCAGTCCAGCAGGGTGTCCGACACCTGGGGGACAGGGTCACACACAGGGTCAGGGGGTCACACACAGGGTCAGGGGTCACGGACAGGGTCAGGGGTCACGGACAGGGACACAGACGGGGTCAGGGTCAGACTACAGATGATGGTCCTCATACCAGGCCACTAGACAGACACAGTCGAGTCAGTTTACAGTCGTTCCCCACACCAGGAGACAAGCCTCCCTCACAACAGCCCGCTCCAGAAAACCATCCTTCAGTGAACCCCGGAGCACCATTCACACCTTGGTGGAAGGGTCTGAAGTCACAGACAGGGTCAAGGGGTCACAGTCAGGGGTCAAGGTCATGATCAGGGCTCAGGGTCGGTACCTGGGTTCCGAAGGTGAGAGCAGACGGGATCCCCGGCACGTCGGTGCCAGGCATGCGACGGCGGATCTTCTTGCAGAACTGGCGGATGTCCGAGCAGGACGTCTCCTGGTCCTTCAGCAGAACGGCCAGGTCCGTCTCCTCCTGGCCCGTGTGCAGGAACGCTCGCAGCCTCCCCACCTCCACCGCCATGCAGTCCAGGGCACTCTGGGTGAACTGCACAGGGATCCCGGCCGGAATCAGGAATCAAAGGATTCAAATGGCATCTCAATCCAACCTATTTTGTTTACATGGAGCCCTTTTGGCAAATGATGTCCCAGAGCACCTGGAACCAACCTCAACCCCTCAGAACAGACAAGGAAAAACTCCCACGACACAGTTCCCAAATAAAGACGGGGTAGAGATCAGCTGGGCCCAGGCAGGGTGAGGCTGTCTAACGTATAACGCTCTCCTCAGACGCCAGACCTGTCCTGTGTTGTGTGGCGTTGCTGTTGTGTGTTCTTATTGTGCGTTGTTGGTTGTGGTGTTGTTGTTATGTGTTGTGCGGTGTGGTTATCTGGGGTGTTGTTCCGCGGCCTTGTGCGTGGAGTGATGTCGCTGTTGTCCGTTGGTTGTGTAGTGATGTATGGTGGTGTTGACGTGTGGTGTTGTTGTTATGTGATGTATGGGGGTGTCGACGTGTGGTGTTGTTGTTATGTGATGTATGGGGGTGTCGACGTGTGGTGTTGTTGTTATGTGATGTATGGGGGTGTCGACGTGTGGTGTTGTTGTTATGTGATGTATGGGGGTGTCGACGTGTGGTGTTGTTGTTATGTGATGTATGGGGGTGTTGACGTGTGGTGTTGTTGTTATGTGATGTATGGGGGTGTCGACGTGTGGTGTTGTTGTTATGTGATGTATGGGGGTGTCGACGTGTGGTGTTGTTGTTATGTGATGTATGGGGGTGTTGACGTGTGGTGTTGTTGTTATGTGATGTATGGGGGTGTTGACGTGTGGTGTTGTTGTTATGTGATGTATGGGGGTGTTGACGTGTGGTGTTGTTGTTATGTGATGTATGGGGGTGTTGACGTGTGGTGTTGTTGTTATGTGATGTATGGGGGTGTCGTCGTGTGGTGTTGTTGTTATGTGATGTATGGGGGTGTCGACGTGTGGTGTGGCCTCCGTACCCTGATGTGGTCAGCCAGCTGCACGGTGCAGTCCTCCATCTGGTCAGTCAGGTGGATGCTGTACAGGTGCTGGAACAGCAACACAGCAGCACAGCTTTACAACATGTGACACAACAAGCTATGATAGAACAGATGGTGGGATAATACAACACAAGACCACAATCTCATGATCATAGCAGTGTACTGTAAACATGCATTGGTGAGGACCGGCCAGGGGCAGGGTAGTTCCAATGTAAGCCAAAGGGGCGTTATGATTGGTTTTGATACGGTGGAAATAATAGCAATCGTGTTTAGGGATTTTGAATGGAAGTGCCGACCAAACCATAACAGTAATGGTACGTGATGGCCTTGGTTAGGGTCAGGATCAGTACTGGTAACTGGAGGTACTTGAGGGTCAGTACTGGTACCTGGTAGTACCTGATAGCGAGGGTCAGTACTGGTACCTGGTAGTACCTGATAGCGAGGGTCAGTACTGGTACCTGGTAGTACCTGATAGCGAGGGTCAGTACTGGTACCTGGTAGTACTTGATGGCCTTGGTCAGGGGCTCCACGTTGACGGTCTCGTCCAGTTGGTCTCTGTGCAGCAGATCGATCAGAAGGTCCAGCGAGCGCTCGTGAATGCTCATCTCAGGGTAGAGAGAGCCCACCTTCTTATACACCTCCACACTGCACTGACCCAGAGCCCTGGCACACGCACAGGAACACATGAGCACACACCCACACGTGATTAGACATGAGCACACACCCACACGCACGATCAGACAGGCGTGCAGACGCACGAGCCGACGACGCCTCCCTCTGAAGGGATCCAAAGTGGGCTGCGGGCCCGTGCGGGGGAGGCTGGAGGATGCGGGACTCTTACTGTTCGTATCTGTGCAGCGTGGCCTGCAGCAGACTGAGAGAGTAGACCAGGCCCGCAGCGAAGCTCATCTGCTCCCCCTGCCCTCCTCTCAGCCCCGTCCGCACGGTACAGCTCTCATTCAGGTCAAACTTCTCCTGAGCCTGCTTACTGATGAGCTCCGCCTGGCCAAACACAGGCACACACGTTTAGACTTCACACACACACACCTTCCGTAGTGACACACACACAGCCAGTTCACACCTCATAGGCTCACGGTGAATGTATGTTCAACTCGAGACAAGGAGTGCTTTGTAGCCAACGGGGTCATTTGTACACGCCGTCACACGCACGCAGCCAGGGAGTGTGTACCTTGCAGATGAGCCGGGGGATGAGCAGCAGCACCAGGATGCAGTCGTGGTCTCCTCCGTGACGCAGGAAGGAGTCGGGCATGAAGGAAGTGAGCAGGGACACCTGCCTGTTAGCCTGGCTCACCTCCATCTTCCTCAGCTCCATCTCTATGGCCTGCACACACACACACACACACACATATCAGACGACCACACACACACACACACAGGGATACACACAGAAACACACGTGGTCATATGCCTGGAGAACACAGAGACATATCAGATGTGCTTCTCATCTTCCTTAAAAGGGGCGTGTACGGGGGTCAGGGTGGGGTCACCTTGGCGTAGGCTTTGGTCTCAGCAAACTTGATCTTGAAGTCGAACATCTCGGCTGGAGGCTGCTGCTGCTGCTCTGCCGAGGCCTCCTGCTGACTCGTCAGTTCCCGGTTCACTTCCTGTTGGGACAGCAGCGTCAGAGACCAGTTCCTCCAGCAGGGGAGCCGCTGAGCTCATTGCGAAGGATGTCACACCGACAGGCGAACCCCTCCATTCTCGACGTCTAACGGGCGAGCGCCTCAACCCGCGAACACGTCGTACCTGCAGGTGAGTGGTGAGCTCGCGGTACTTCTTGATGGTCTGCTGGTAGTCGGCCACGGTCTCCTGGGCGGCCTCCACGCGCTTCTCCGCCTCCCGGATGCGCGCCGCGCCCAGGTCCAGCTGCTCCCTCAGCTCCAGCTCCGTCTCCCGGGCGTTCTCCTGCAGCTCGTCGTTCATCTCGTTGATGGCTTCCTGAGGAGCGCAGTGACACGGCTCAGACACCAGGGGGCAGCAGAGGGCCGGCCGGGCTCAGCAGGAGCTTTACACACGCCCCCCCCCCCCCCCCCCCCCCCCCCCACTGATGTTAACACCTGAAAGCCCTCCGAGAAAAACTCCCAGAGAACGAGAACTACAATATTGTCCTGTCGTACTCTGTGTCGCCACCAGGAGAAGTGCAAGTCGAATTTCGTTGTTATGTGCAATGACAGTGGAGGCCTTCATCTTCATCCTCATTCACACAGAAGAGGAGGCGCTCAGAGGGATCTCCTCCTCCTTACCAGGTCGGTGACGGTCTCTCTCAGCTCCCTGACCTTCTCCTCCAGGTCCAGGTTCCTCTCCGTCAGGGTCTCCACCATCTCCTCCGCCCCCAGAGCAGCATCCACCTGTGTATCCACGCACACACATCATGAAGAACACACACCACACCACACCACCGTGAAGGACACACAAAACATCATCACAACATGAAGAGCTACAGTAGTGATGGAGTCAGTATGCTAGATCTAATGTGCCAAAGTTATGGAGTGAGTATGCTAGATCCAGTATTCCGCAGTAGTGATGGAGTCAGTATGCTAGATGTAGTGCACCACAGTAGTGATGGAGTCAGTATGCTGGATGTAGTGCACCACAGTAGTGATGGAGTCAGTATGCTGGATGTAGTGTACCACAGTAGTGATGGAGTCAGTATGCTGGATGTAGTGCACCACAGTAGTGATGGAGTCAGTATGCTGGATGTAGTGTACCACAGTAGTGATGGAGTCAGTATGCTGGATGTAGTGTACCACAGTAGTGATGGAGTCAGTATGCTGGATGTAGTGTACCACAGTAGTGATGGAGTCAGTATGCTAGATGTAGTGCACCACAGTAGTGATGGAGTCAGTATGCTGGATTCAGTGCACCACAGTAGTGATGGAGTCAGTATGCTGGATGTAGTGTACCACAGTAGTGATGGAGTCAGTATGCTGGATGTAGTGCACCACAGTAGTGATGGAGTCAGTATGCTGGATGTAGTGTACCACAGTAGTGATGGAGTCAGTATGCTGGATGTAGTGTACCACAGTAGTGATGGAGTCAGTATGCTGGATGTAGTGTACCACAGTAGTGATGGAGTCAGTATGCTAGATGTAGTGTACCACAGTAGTGATGGAGTCAGTATGCTGGATGTAGTGTACCACAGTAGTGATGGAGTCAGTACGCTGGATGTAGTGTACCACAGTAGTGATGGAGTCAGTACGCTGGATGTAGTGTACCACAGTAGTGATGGAGTCAGTACGCTGGATGTAGTGTACCACAGTAGTGATGGAGTCAGTACGCTGGATGTAGTGTACCACAGTAGTGATGGAGTCAGTACGCTGGATGTAGTGTACCACAGTAGTGATGGAGTCAGTACGCTGGATGTAGTGTACCACACTAGTGATGGAGTCAGTACGCTGGATGTAGTGTACCACAGTAGTGATGGAGTCAGTATGCTAGATGTAGTGTACCACAGTAGTGATGGAGTCAGTATGCTGGATGTAGTGTACCACAGTAGTGATGGAGTCAGTATGCTGGATGTAGTGTACCACAGTAGTGATGGAGTCAGTATGCTAGATGTAGTGTACCACAGTAGTGATGGAGTCAGTATGCTGGATGTAGTGTACCACAGTAGTAGACAGACCTGCTCTTTCAGCTCGTCCACGGTCTTCTCTGCCAGCGCCAGCTCCTCCTGCAGCTTCTCCCTCTGGCTCCTCAAGACCTCCAGCTCCAAGCTCTTCTTCTCCATCTGCTTCTGCAGCTTCACGTGCTCCTGCTTCTCCGACGACGACAGGTCACGCATCCTGTCACACAGTGTACCACATCACACACACGTGTCAACATACAACACGCACAATTTGAAAAGGAGAAACATTTTGGATTATGAAGACCCGGGAATGAGTCCCAGATGGCGGCCATCTTGCTCAGGACTGAATCACCCTTAGTAGACTGAAAGAACTGCCATACCTGACCAGAGCCTCCTTCAGTCGGCCATTCTGCTCCTCCAGCTGCTTGACATGGTAACTGGAGGCAGCGCCGTCTGAGCCTGAGGAGAACCATCAGGACGAGTCAGGATGAGTCAGGATGAGTCAGGACGAGTCAGAACGAGTCAGGATGAGTCAGGATGAGTCAGGACGAGTCAGGATGAGTCAGGACGAGTCAGGATGAGTCCGAGTAATCAGAGGAGCCAGAAAAGTCGGGATACGTTAGAGGAGTCAATACGAGTCAGACTGGTCGGAGCTAAGCCTCAGTCCTGTGTCTGTCTTGGCGGTGTGTGGTCTGGGAGGACCTCTACCTTTCTCCTCGATCTCGTGCTTCAGGATCTCCAGATCCATGGTGAGCTCCTCCACCTGCTCCTTCATGGAGTCTGCCTCCTGCTGCAGAGACTCCGCCCGCTCCTCCGCCATCTCCTTGTCCAGCGTGGCCATCTCGATGGCGTCCGCCGTGTCGGCCATCTCCTCCATGTAGTGCTCCTTGGCCTCCAGAGCCTCTTTGGCCTCCTGCAGGAGAGGTTTGATGAGAGACAGGTGTGAGGTGTGGAGGTGCTGCAGGGGTAACTGAGGTGTGGAGGTGCTGCAGGGAAAACTGAGGTGTGGAGGTGCTGCAGGGGTAACTGAGGTGTGGAGGTGCTGCAGGGGTAACTGAGGTGTGGAGGTGCTGCAGGGGTAACTGAGGTGTGGAGGTGCTGCAGGGGTAACTGAGGTGTGGAGGTGCTGCAGGGGTAACTGAGGTGTTTAGGTGCTGCAGGGGTAACTGAGGTGTTTAGGTGCTGCAGGGAAAACTGAGGTGTTTAGGTGCTGCAGGGGTAACTGAGGTGTGGAGGTGCTGCAGGGGTAACTGAGGTGTTTAGGTGCTGCAGGGGTAACTGAGGTGTGGAGGTGCTGCAGGGGTAACTGAGGTGTGGAGGTGCTGCAGGGAAAACTGAGGTGTGGAGGTGCTGCAGGGGTAACTGAGGTGTTTAGGTGCTGCAGGGAAAACTGAGGTGTGGAGGTGCTGCAGGGGTAACTGAGGTGTGGAGGTGCTGCAGGGGAAACTGAGGTGTTTAGGTGCTGCAGGGAAAACTGAGGTGTGGAGGTGCTGCAGGGGTAACTGAGGTGTTTTGGTAGTGCAGGGGTAACTGAGGTGTTTCGGTAGTGCAGGGGTAACTGAGGTGTTTAGGTGCTGTAGGGGTAACTGAGGTGTTTCGGTAGTGCAGGGGTAACTGAGGTGTTTCGGTAGTGCAGGGGTAACTGAGGTGTTTCGGTAGTGCAGGGGTAACTGAGGTGTTTCGGTAGTGCAGGGGTAACTGAGGTGTTTCGGTAGTGCAGGGGTAACTGAGGTGTTTCGGTAGTGCAGGGGTAACTGAGGTGTTTCGGTAGTGCAGGAGTAACTGAGGTGTTTCGGTAGTGCAGGAGTAACTGAGGTGTTTCAGTAGTGCAGGAGTAACTGAGGTGTTTAGGTGCTGCAGGAGTAACTGAGGAGGTGAAGGTGCTGCAGGAGTAACTGAGGAGGTGAAGGTGCTGCAGGAGTAACTGAGGAGGTGAAGGTGCTGCAGGAGTAACTGAGGAGGTGAAGGTGCTGCAGGAGTAACTGAGGAGGTGAAGGTGCTGCAGGAGTAACTGAGGAGGTGAAGGTGCTGCAGGAAGAGCTCTCTACCTTCTTGGCCTCCTTGAGCTGTCTCTGCAGCTCGGCCTGCTGCTCCTGCATCTTGCTCCTCCACTCCTGCAGCTGCTCCAGCTGGATGCGGCTCTTCTCCAGCTCCTTCAGCTTGGCCTTGTCCTCCGAGCGCTTCATCCTCAGGGTTTCCAGCTTCTCCTCCAGGTCCTTCACCTGGCCACGCAGGGATTCCTCCTCCTGGGGGGGGGGAGGGGCATCAGCTTCTTAAATACACACGCGGGGGTTGGCTCATGTACGCGTGCATACACACAAATGCGTACGTGTGTCCGCAAACAGAACACGCGCTGGCGTGCATTCTTTCAGGTTCTGTCAACACTCCGACTTCAGAAGCTATCTCCCAGGCTGTTATCAACACGCATACACACAGACAAATGCCACACACACATACGCACACAAACACGCACGCACAGAGACAGACACACACACAAACTAATCAAACACTCCAAGTAGCACTCCAGCCAGTGTTTAAGTGATACAAGTGTTAAGAAGCAACACTTGAGCAAAAGTCACACCACTGCACCTGTGTTGCCATAGAGACGTTGCCCTGGGAACAAACGGGTGAGACAGTGATCATGACAGAATCTTCTGGAATCCCAATTAGCATGAGCAAATGCAGAGGTGACAAAAGTCTCTGCTTGTTAACACATTGTAAACCTACACTCCTCTTCCCCTGTCATCACACAGACCTGCCCCAGGAGATTACTTAAATTGTACACAAAACTGTGCATTACCACATTAAGTCTAGGTGGTGGTTTGTAGCTTGTACTATAGAGTAGTAATGTGTACGTCATGCTATGTAAGTACATACTGTATTCCAGAGTGCTAGTGTGTGTGTGTGTATACTGTACCAGTGTGTGTGTGTGTGTGTGTGCTGTGCTAGTGTGTGTGTATGCTGACTCGTGCAGCCGGCTGACCTTGCTGGGCAGTGGAGGCGGGGGGGCCCCGGGGGAGAGCAGCCCTCCCGGAGTGGGGATGACCGGGGCAGCCAGGGGGGTCTGGGCCGGGGTGCTGGGCTCACTGCTGCTCATCTCCCCGGCCGAAGCCGAGCCTGAGGCCCCCGGCTTGGAGGTCCCCGTGGGCCGGGTGGGCTGGATGGAGACAGAGGTGGTCAGAGGAGGTACAGACAGGGGATACTAGAGACAGGAGGGACAGGACATACAGACAGGAGAAACTAGGATATAACTGTGATATATCAGGCTGTATTAGACGTTGAGAGGAAGAATGTTGGAGGATGCACACCAAACAAATTGACATTGATGGGTTTCGCTTTAGAAAAATTCCGGAAAACAACCAACAGATAAGGGTCGGAGGTCATGTTGTCCTGCGATAGTTTGGTTACGTAAGGCTGGACAGAGGAGTGGACAGAACTGGGCTCACCTTGGGCCGTCTGGCCGTGGTCTGCAGAGGTGAGGAGAAGGAGGACCGAGGGAGCATGCAGAGAGGGACGTGATGGAGGAGTGCAAGGCGAGGGCAGGATGAGGGGGTAGGATGAGGGTGTAGGATAATGGTGGTGGATGAAAGGTAGGAAGAGGGCAGGATGAGGGTGTAGGATGAGGATGTAGGATGAGGGTGTAGGATGATGGTGATGGATGAAAGGTAGGAAGAGGGCAGGATGAGGGTGTAGGATGAGGATGTAGGATGAGGGGGTAGGATGGAGGTGGTGGATGAAAGGTAGGAAGAGGGCAGGGTGAGGGTGTAGGATGAGGATGTAGGATGAGGGGGTAGGATGGAGGTGGTGGATGAAAGGTAGGAAGAGGGCAGGATGAGGATGTAGGATGAGGGGGTAGGATGGAGGTGGTGGATGAAAGGTAGGAAGAGGGCAGGGTGAGGGTGTGGTCAGGGATAAAAGGAGAAAAGCAGAGACACAAACATACAGGGTTAGTGAAACCAAAGTGAGCTCATACACAGAGCTGTACTGAATGACACCATGCTGTAAAAAAAATGTAGACATGAGGTTATCTGAGCCCTGAGCTATGCACTTTCCCCACCAGAAACACTCTCTGACCAGGACTAATACCGGATCACATTACACACAATCCTACTCTCTCTCGGGCTCTCTGCCTGCTTCCTGTCCTCCACCCCCTCCTCTCCTCCGCTCCAACCTCCTCCTCTCCTTTACTCCACCCCTTTCTTGTTCCAGCTCATGAAGAGCTAGTCCCAGTCTGGTTCATGTCTGGCTGGTTCTATCTGGCCACATGACAGGGTCACTGGGTTGGGACAGCGTGACTGGTGGTGCCACCAGGGAACTAGAAGGCTGCTTTGTATGAGGGACATCACCCTGGGATAGGTTAACCCTGGGCTTATCAGAGCCCTGCTCTACCACCCTGGGCCTATCAGAGTCCTGCTCTACCCCCCTGGGCCTATCAGAGCCCTGCTCTACCACCCTGGGCCAATCACAACTCTGCTTCACTACCCTGCACCTATCAAACTGGCTGACTGACTTGCTGACTAGCTGGCTGAGATCTGCAAACTGTGTCTTAACTTCTTTCCTATGGCACGGTCAAAATAACCTGCTGTTCTTCTATACTGTGGTCTCCCCTTCTCTTTCTACTATTCCCCATCTCTCCTTCTCTTACCTGTGGTCTAACTATATCTCCTTCCCTACCTGTGGTCTATGTATTCTTCTGTACATGTGGTCTAACTATGTCTCCTTCTCTACCTGTGGTCTAACTATCTCTCCTTCTCTCTCTCCTGTGGTATAACTATCTCTCCTGTGGTCTAACTATGTCTCCTTCTCTACCTGTGGTCTAACTATCTCTCCTTCTCTACCTGTGGTCTAACTATCTCTCCTTCTCTCTCACGGGTGGTCTAACTATCTCTCCTTCTCTCTCACGGGTGGTCTAACTATCTCTCCTTCTCTCTCACGGGTGGTCTAACTATCTCTCCTGTGGTCTAACTATCTCTCCTTCTCTCTCACCGGTGGTCTAACTATCTCTCCTTCTCTCTCTCCTGTGGTCTAACTATCTCTCCTTCTCTCTCACGGGTGGTCTAACTATCTCTCCTTCTCTCTCACCGGTGGTCTAACTATCTCTCCTTCTCTCTCTCCTGTGGTCTAACTATCTCTCCTTCCCTGTGTAAAGTGCTTCCTTGGATCTTCCATATACCCTGGCCTCCCTTATTGGATTAGGGCTGGACCCATCAGCAGAAATTAGCTTCACCCAACAGCTGCACCAAACCAGACCTGACAGCTTCTTAAGCAGTAACATCTACTGTGCCCAAGCTGCCTGCAGACCTGGCTGAACCCAGCCCGGCAGAGAGGTCAAGGTTCAAACCAACCTTACGTCTGTCTATCTGAGAGGATTACAATAATAATGTATTCATTGAGCTTTTATCCAAAGTGACCTACAGAGGGGGATTCGAACCTGTGATCTCTCAATCTGCAGTCAAATGCTCAACCACTGATACATAGCACCCATCCTATCCTCATCAAGATGAATGGAGAACAGAGTTAACATAGTTGGCTATGGACTGGACAATCTGACCTCCACTCAGCCTAGGTTAACTTTTTGAACTGTGACCTTGTCCACTGTCCGGGGCAGTGATGTATACTACGCCCTAGGCACCGCAACCTCTGTGTAATAAGACCCTTAGTTGACTCTCCCTTTCCATACAAACAACATTAGATTTAACACAGCAATACAATCAAGCAAGAAGCACAGAATACCAAAATCTCGAGAACAACTGAAAATGGCTGCCATTCCCTGTAAACCTCACACATAAGATAACACGTAAAGATCTACGTGGTACTTTGGACTGCTCTTACAGCAGCATGTGTCAGCTAAAGATCCAACATAGTTGAGGTACACAGCGATATCCCCACAGACAGCAAGATGACAAGGCATGACCATGTCTAACTAAACAGATCAGATATGAACTACAAACACACCGAAATGACAGGTGCTAGAATAAGGCTGGCTGACCCAACGTCAAACCCATCTTTACATAATGAACAGAAACGCGACCCTCGAATGCAACAAAGCGTGAATGAAACCTCAAGTGTGCATGACAGAAATAATCACAGGAAGAAACAGACGGTGATCAGTACCTTCCGTGGGGCGGGAGTCTGTCTCATCATATTTGCAAGAGAAGAAGACACAGACACACACACGGTCACACACACAACCGGTCACACACACAGTCACACACAGACACAAAGGGATGAAACAGGCAGGAGGACTCAGTCCTACAGATCCACAAAGATAGGAGGAATAGCAGTCCCGGCTTCACACAGACAGACAGACAGACAGACAGGCAAGCGGCAGACAGACAGCCGAAGCCTCGACGCTGGGCTCAGGCAAGGAAGCCGCAGTGCAAATGGCTGCAGATCGTTTCTTCCCAGGCTCCCCCAGCTCCTTCCTCTGCAGCCTGCAGCCTCTTCAGTAAACCAGAGCAGTCGGCAGGGTTGCCAGAGCTGATCCCTCAGACCCCCCTCTCACGCTGACTAAGACTCTGACATCTCGCTGCAAGCCAGTCTGACAAGCCCGTGTTCTCCCAGAGACGCTCCTCTCCTCTATCGCTCCCTCCCTCCGTTTCTCCCTCCTTCCTCTGCTCACTGTGGTCGGCCAACCAATGGCCTGCTTCAGCATTACATCACTGCTCTGCTCCCCCAACACACACAATGGATACATGGAGAGAGAGAGGAGGGAGGTGAAAAAGAGCACCAAAGTGTCTGTGAGAATGTGTGCATGTATGTGTGTGTCTGTGTGTGTGTGTGTGTGTGTGTGAGGGGCGTGTCATGAGGGAGAGGGTAGAGAGGGAGAGAGGGGATGGAGAGAGGGAGGAGGAGCTGAGGAGGGGGGGTAGCACTGATGCAAGACTCCCCCTGTATCCTAGCAACCCCACTCAATGGCCCTCTATGGGCCTATTTAAATTAGCTTTACAAAACAATAGGATCAGGGAGGGTGAGTGTGTCTGCTGCATATGGTCACCCAGGACAGAGGAGGCCGTGTAGAGACAGTAGATAGATATAGATATACAGAAATATTGACAGGAACACAAACAGACATTGGAAGCCCAGTCTTATCCTACCCTACCTTGGTACTAGCTCTACACTGGGCCCAGCCCAACCCTGCCTTGCCCTATCCTACTTTTCTCTGCCCTAGTCTGCTGTACCCTCCCCTGCCCAGCCCTGCCCCACCTTACATTACCCTGCCCAGAGGATCACATGCTCTTGGATAAGCAGCAGTGTCTCTTCCCCGGGTCTGCTTAATCTGCCCCCCTGCGGTGCCCACAGACCTACTGAACGGGTACCAAAGTGGATTAACTCAATTAGGATATTCTACTTAACTGTGCTTTACACCGTGAATACTTGACTAGATACTCCATACAGTCCTCACTACACTGAATCAAATCAGCTATTATGGTAAAAGTAAGGACAAGATATAAAGGGACAGCAATTCCAACTCCAAAATAATGTAAATCAGTCTATTCTCTTGGACCTGGTGCACTGGATACACAATGACGCTTTTGAGCCACTCATTGCAGAAGCAAAAGTGGGGGGAAAACTAAATGTGTGCATGTCCATTAACAGGCTTCACAGGAAACAAGTGTCCTCTTAAAAAAATTAAGGAAGATATCTTTCCCTCTCTCTCCCTTTCTGCGTCTCTTTCTCCCCATCTTTACCCGTCTCTATCCAATCTCTAACTCGCTCTTTCATGCTTACCTGAAAGGGAGAGCTCCCTTTCTCCTCGCTCTCTCTTACACTCTCCCTGCACTCTCCTCTCTCTGTCTTCCCTCTCACTCACTAGAAGTGCTCCAACCTGAGGGCTCAGTATATGATGTATACAACCTCTGCCTGGAGGTACTGTACAGTTCCACCATTTCTACATCACCAGAAATTGTGTGTGTGTGTGTGTGTGTGTGGGGGGGGGGGTCGGGGGGTAGAGATGGTCACTGTTGCTGAGTGTAGTTGACCTGGCAGGTAATCCATACTGTGCAGACAGACTGTCTGGATCCCCAGCAGGACTAGGTCCAACACCCAGAACCTGATGTTTCCCAGAAGCTCTAATGTGACCCCGCCCAGGAGGGAAGCACATTGGACCAGCGTATCAATAGTCCCGTGCAGCACAAACACAGTCTATGGAAAACACAGACCAGTGACCAGACAGAAAAACTAGCTAGCATAGGATCTAAAGATCAGGCAGATGAGCAAGCCACCAGAAAGGTAGCAACCAGATAGGACAGCTAATAACCAGACAGACAGGAGAGCTAGCTAGCATAGGACTTGGTGACCAGACAGGAGTGCTAGAAACCAGACAAGCATGCTCACATACAGATAACAGCAATAACAACCAGAGAGGAGAGTTAGCAACCAGACAGGCGAGCTAGCAACCAGATAGGAGAGGAGCTAGCATAGGAGCTAGCATAGGAGCTAGCGACCAGACAGGCAAGCTAGCAAACAGATAGGAGAGCTAGCTAGCATAAGAGCTAGCAACCTGACAGGAGAGCTTGAGACCAGAAAGCCGAGCTAACAACCAGACAGGAGAGACATGGCACTGAGCTCCCCTGGTTGCGTCTTACATTACAAACACACGGTCACATACACAAACAATAAACACACACAGCCATGGTTTTGATGAGGAACTTGGGGTGCAGGTGGGTTGTCATGAGGTGCTGTTGCCATGCAGCTAGGCCAATCAGAGCCACGGTTACCACATTTATAACATGACAACTGTTACCGAGGTTCTGGAGGCATGTGCCACCTTTTTGGGCTTCACTCCTCGCTGCGTGATCACAGGGAAGGAGGGGGTGCAAAGGTGTCAGGGTTAGAGGTCAAGGTTACAGTTCACATGCTGAAGGTGATGAGAAGATTGAGTTAGTGCTGTTTGTGCTCTTTATCTATTCAAGTTAATCAAAAAAAGACACATTGCAAACAAACAAACGCACACACATATACAAAAATGTATCCAGAGGCATTATGTATGCCTACAAACACTGACTATGTCTGGTTTATTTGTGTATCGACCTTTTTAGATTGTGAACTATTGTTGAGCCAGGCTTGTGATGCTGACAAGAGCTGACAGGCTGATCATCCAGGCCCCTCAGGGGAGAGGATATTAGAGGAGAAGAGAGGAGAGGAGGACAGAGTAGAGGAGGTGAGGGTAGAACGGTGAAAGGAAGAAGCGGGGATGTGGAAAGGAGGAGGGAGAAGGGTGATGAGAGGAGGAGGAGAGGGAGGATGGAGAAGTGAGAGGAGGATTGAGAAGGGAGCTGAGGATAGAGAAGAGAGAGGAGGATGAGGAGGAGGAGAGGAACATGAACAGTCAGTCGTGTCCACGGAGACACGTTGACACGATACCTCCTCTCCATCATATCACCTCTCCTGCGTATCACCTCTCCTCACCTCCCTTCCTCTCTCTCTTCCATCCTTCCTCCTCACCCTGAACTGTGAAGCCTATGTTTTGCTTCCTGCCAAGGATCGCAGTTGAAGCAGAAGCAGAACTCAAATAATCAAACATCAATCATATCTGAGACATTAATTGAGACTTTCAACAAATTCTTAAAAGCAAATCATCAAAGAAACCACAAAAAGAAGAAAAGAAGACTTTCAGGCATTCAGGAAATAAACTGGTGATCAAAGGGTGCCCTCTGCTGGACAGGAAATTAACAAACAGATCCTGGATGTGGTCCAGACTGCTACGCAGTCAAACAGACTGTGGAGATTTGGAGGAATGAAGGGTAACAAGGAACAGCAGAGGAGGACGTAAGAGAAGGGGGCTAGGATGGTGAGAGGCAGATCAGGGTCCATGACTCTGGGAAGAGGGATTAAACAGGAGAGCTGAACCAGCCTACAATACCATCGCTGTATTTAACATTCTGGAGCATTGAAGCATTCAGGAGCAATACAGTCATGTAAGACGCTTTAGGGATTACAAACACACATCTAACATATGACAGCCTGTCACACAACACCGCTGTTTCTATGAAAACAAATCCACTTTTAGGAAAACTTTCACACCAGAAGACACAGTTAGTTTTAACATTCAGGTCAGTCAGCTGGATGTGTGATAAATGGTGTGTGTGCTGGTATGTGTTTGTCTGTTCAGGTGTGAACATGCTCAGGTGTGTGTGCGTGCGTGTGCTCAGGTATGTGTGTGTTCAAGTGTGTGTTCCCTCCAGATAGGCACCCTATCTCGGTGTGCTGCCCCCTGATTGGTGGAGAGCTCTTGGCTCAGGTCCTATCACTCACCAGTTTATTGGACTTGGGCAAGTCCAGGATATCTGAGGAGAAAGGGAAAACAAACAAGACTTTAGTATATTATCTACAATATCCCTACAGAGAGTGAAGGTCTGCACACATCCTGGTTTGAACCCGACAATGTAAACAGGAAATACAGCTGCTGTCTCCCAGGTAGGGGAGCCATGTGATCCTCTGTACCTGGATGGCTTCGGAGCTTGCTCATGCTCTCAGATCCTTCAAGTAAATAACACCCACCCCCCAGGGAGAGACCTTACCCTGAATAACACACACCCCTCCTCTCCTTTCATCCCCCTCCTCCTCTCCCTCCTGTCCTGTTCTGTCTTCGGACCTCATCCCCTTCCCCCTCCTGCTCCTCTCCTCCTCCTTCTCCTCCCCCTCCTGTTCTCTTCCTCCTCCTATCCTCTCCTTGTCCTTCTCCCCTCCTCCTCCTCTCTTCCTCTCCTTCCGCCTCCCCCTCTTTCCCCCTGTTTCTCTCACTTGTCCTCCTCTCCCTCTGTTCCACTGTAAGCTCCAAATACAGAGCCCTGCCCCCCCCAAAAAAAATCACTGCTGCAGTGAGCTGTAACCATAGCAACACCCCTTTGGCACCACTCAGCCACTGCCTAGGACACAATCTTTGTTCTGACGGAGATATGAAAAACAAAAAAGAAATATAGAGAAAAAAAAACATTAATGACAGAAAAAGAGACAGGGAGAGAGAGACAGATTGCCTTTTCTGTGTATGTATGAATGAGTCAGACTGAGGTCAGTAGAATATCACATATGTTGTGAGTCTAGGGGTGCAGAGGGGCGCAGAGACCACAAGCTGCTTGACTCATTGTACCAGCCCTGGGTAACAAGACTGGGTGTGAAAGCACGTGCAGGGGACCATGATAGCTAAAGCTGATGAAAAGCTACAGGATAACAGTTACCTCCCTCCTCTTCTCAAACCCTCCACCCCTCCCTCTCATCCTTCCTCCCTCACTCCCCATTTCCCTACCTACCTTCCATCCTCCTCTCCATCCTTCCCTCTACCCACTCATCCTCCCTCCCCTCCTCCCTCCCTTCCATCCTCCCCTCATCTCCCTTACGTCCTCCCCTCTGTCCATCCCTCAAAACTCCCTCCTCCCTCTATCCTCTGCCTCCCTCCCGCCACCACCCCCCATACTCCCTGTCTTCCATCTTCCCTCCCACCCCTCCTCCTGGCTCCCCTGTAGCTTCTCCTCCGCACCTCGCTTGGGGACCTTGGAGGTGGCCGGTTCAGGTGTCTCAGGAGACGTGGTGTCTGCACCATCATCCACCAGCTGAATCTGAGGGAGAGAGAGGAGAGGGAGGGAGACAGGGGGAGAGAAGGGAAGACGGAGGGAGGGAGAGAGGAGGAGAAGGAGGGAGGGAGGGAGAGGGAGAGAAAAGGGGAGAGAGGGAGGGAGATAGAGGGGGAGAGAGAAAGAATTGGAGAGGGACAGAGATATAAAGGGATAGATGGGGAGAGAAAGAGAGAAGTAGGGAGAGGGTGAGAAGAAGAGAAGGAGGGAGAGAAGAGAAGAGAAGGAGAAAGGGAGGAGGCAGAGGGACAATAGAAAGGAGAGAGAGACATCAGAATATTAATCTTTGTGCGAAATATAATTACGGTTACTGACTGTCATGTGTGTATCCACAGCAACCATTTCATCCCAAAGCATCTGGAGTGTTTACTCTGTTACAGTCTGGAACCAACCAAGCAAAGGTACAGTATCTAATCAATATTTATATGATATTTATGCTGATCTACAGATTTGACTTAACACGGAAGAGAGAGAAAGATGTACAGACTTATAATGAGTGCAAGGAGTGAGACAGACAGAAAGAGAAAGAGAAAGAGAGAGAGAGAGAGAGAGAGAGAGAGAGAGAGAGAGAGAGAGACAGAGAGACAGAGAGACAGAGAGACAGAGAGAGAGAGAGAGAGAGAGAGAGCGTCTCACCTGGCTCTGCCGTACGAAGATGCCGTGGTTCTCCTCGCAGGTGAAGTATCGCTTGCCCTGCACCGTGCCATCGTTCTTGCCCTTGGCCTCGTCCAGGATCACGCCCACCCACTTGCCCGAGGCGAACAGCGTGGCGCCGATGAAGGCCACTGTGCCCCGCTGGCCCTTCCCGATCACCTCCACCAGGGAGCCCACCTTGGCCGGCCGGCCGCCCCCGTCAGAACTCATCCTACTGCTGCCACTGCTGGTGGTCTGGGGGGGAAGATGGAACAGCATGAGGTGTAAGTCTGGGGGTGGGGGCAAAGAGCAGAAAGAAGACACAGCAATAGACATGTCTGTCTGGGGCGAGGAGAGGGGGAACAATCACACCATTGGTGACACGTCTGGGGTGGAGGTGGGAGGAGACGAGAAACAGGGACAGCAGATACCATGAGAAGGACTGTGATCGTTTGGTGATCTAATAATGCTGGCAACACAATTAGCAGAGCTGTGCTATGAAAAACTGCGGAACATGACTCAGCAAAAAGGAAGAATGTTGGATTCAACCTGAGAGGATGTGGTTATCCCAGCACCCTGGTTATCCCAGATCCCTGGTTATCCCAGCACCCTGGTTATCCCAGATCCCTGGTTATCCCAGATCCCTGGTTATCCCAGCACCCTGGTTATCCCAGCACCCTGGTTATCCCAGATCCCTGGTTATCCCAGATCCCTGGTTATCCCAGATCCCTGGTTATCCCAGCACCCTGGTTATCCCAGCACCCTGGTTATCCCAGATCCCTGGTTATCCCAGATCCCTGGCTATCCCAGCACCCTGGTTATCCCATATTCCTGGTTATCCCAGCACCCTGGGTATACCAACACCCTGGACGTAACTCTAATAGCACAGGATTTGCGTCCAACATTCTAGTTTTGGTCCCTTATGTGGGCTCTTCTTTCGGAGGACGTAGGGAGGGCCAGGACCCTCCCCAGCCCAGACTTCTTCAGTTCAGGCCTGGGAGGGAGGAGGGGGGGGCAGGTCCCAAGGATGATGGTGGATGAGTAACACTAATAGCACAAAATCCCTCAGTTTGACACTTCTGTCCTAACTCTTATAAGGGTTATGAGTTGTATGGGGGCAATATGCCTGTCTAGATGTCTGCCAGGGGGGCTGTGTGGTGGTCTAGATGGAAGGCTGTGTGGTGGTCTAGATGGAAGGCTGTCTGGTGGTCTAGATGGAAGGCTGTGTGGTGGTCTAGATGGAAGGCTGTGTGGTGGTCTAGATGGAAGGCTGTCTGGTGGTCTAGATGGAAGGCTGTCTGGTGGTCTAGATGGAAGGCTGTCTGGTGGTCTAGATGGAAGGCTGTGTGGTGGTCTAGATGGAAGGCTGTGTGGTGGTCTAGATGGAAGGCTGTGTGGTGGTCTAGATGGAAGGCTGTGTGGTGGTCTAGATGGAAGGCTGTGTGGTGGTCTAGATGGAAGGCTGTCTGGTGGTCTAGATGGAAGGCTGTGTGGTGGTCTAGATGGAAGGCTGTGTGGTGGTCTAGATGGAAGGCTGTGTGGTGGTCTAGATGGAAGGCTGTGTGGTGGTCTAGATGGAAGGCTGTGTGGTGGTCTAGATGGAAGGCTGTGTGGTGGTCTAGATGGAAGGCTGTCTGGTGGTCTAGATGGAAGGCTGTGTGGTGGTCTAGATGGAAGGCTGTGTGGTGGTCTAGATGGAAGGCTGTGTGGTGGTCTAGATGGAAGGCTGTGTGGTGGTCTAGATGGAAGGCTGTGTGGTGGTCTAGATGGAAGGCTGTGTGGTGGTCTAGATGGAAGGCTGTCTGGTGGTCTAGATGACGAGAGGTCTGTCTACAACAGAGTTCCAACGAGGAGAGGAGAGGTGGAAGGACAGAAGATCAGGGCGACTTCCTTCTTGAAACTCAATCTTAAATATCCAGATAATCTGAGACGGCGAAAAACAATACTGCAGATGACTGAAACAGAATCTAAATATTGTCCAGGCTCTTGACCTGTCTGTAAAGAGAGCAGTTGCCTTAGATGGCTGTTCAGTAAAATGGCGATATACAGGCTCTTTGTCTGGGCAGTCTCACATGCTGCAGTGTGACTGTCATTACAGTCCCTAATATCAACTGGGGAATTTTAAGACCAGGGCTTTGAGAACGCTTAATCTCAAAGACACCACTACCTCTTAGGTAGTTAAACTAGTCAACATTCCTCGCCTACGTTCTTTACAGTGAGATTTAACCACCAATAATCGAAAGAAAAAAAGGCCAAAGTTAAAGTGAAGCAGGCAACAGCTGGACTACACCATATCACCCTGTGTTTTGCCTTTTTTTGGGATTGGTCAATAGGAACATCCAGGAACGCTCAATTTCAGGTGCACCAAAACAAGCATACCTTGGTGTACTATAATTGGCTCCTATGTTTATAAATATTTATCTATATATCTATATTGATACAGTAGAGACAGAAGGGCTGGAAATACAGCATTGGCTGTCATTGTTGAAAATATATTTTGTTATAGTTCCAATTCCTCGAGATAATAAAAGCAGCAAAAAAAAATACATGAATACACTTACAAATTGCGTGCCAAAACACATACCGTTGTGCTGGTTCAACGTGACAATCCCAGCCAGAGCGCAAGCACAACCCTGGAAACACCTGACACACAGACTAAGAGCGTTAGTGACTTCTGTCCTCCAACCAAACCTCTGAGTGCAAAGAGCTTAGAAGAAACCCAGAAAGGGATCAATTTGAGCATATTCAATCCCCCTCAGGATTCCTGAGTCTAGGAGTGTCTGATCCAAGTCCGGACCGAGGCAGCAGGAAAACAAGTCTTGTTTGTTTCATCCATAGCTATTCCCCATATCCCATGGATGCCCCGCACAACTTTGACTGCAGTTCTGCTGAACATTCAGACCATTGGTCCGTGACATGAAACAGGTCCGAGTAGTTGCACATCCTCCACACTCAATACCAAACCTCAGGCTTGTAGTTGAAAGTTGTGTGGGCCTGAGTGCTTTGTTAGACCACAACCGCAGGATCAAACATTCATAGTGTCTTATATAATACCTAGGCCAGTGCACCATGCTGTAGGAGGGAGGTAAGGGGTTCAGGGGAGGCAGTCTGAATTATTCACTAGCACTCTACTCTTACAACAACACAGACACACGCCAGGCTCATGCTACATCGTGCCTGCTGGTGGCTACCAGCACCAGAGGCGTACAAACAAGAGCGGGGACCCCAGTCACCCCAGCAGACAGGGGACGCTATCCCAGCACCCTGCCCACCGGACACAGCAACACTTCCATGATTCATATTCCAATTTGAATACCATCATACAAAACGGTAATAAACAGACATACAAATACTACATAAAGATAGGGGATTGAGAAAAACAAGGATCAGAAGTACATAGTTAAAGTAACGACAAAGAATTGGTGAGCACTGATGATGTCATTCCTGTGTGACCACAAAGAGGGGTAACGGCTAGGAAGTGATGTCACGCTGGCTGACTGAGTGTCCGGGGACAACAATAGACCAACCATTACACGGCCCTAAATATCTCCTGCTCCTGCAGCCACCCCTTCAAATACACAAGGCCTGGTGTCTTCCAGACACGAGACACCATGATCGGACACAGCCCGGACACTGAGGCAGAAACACTGAGATAGGTGAGATTAGAGATGAGGTTATGAGGTCATTCAGAGCATCCTAATCCCCTTATCTGAAGCGCAAACACATCAACACCTGACAGACGGGGCGACACACAGCACATCCGCCAGGATGCCAAGCACCAGGACAGGAAGCGGGGCGGGGGAGGGCGGGAGGAGCCCGTCTCCCACAGCAGCTGCCCCTCCCCAACGCTCCTCAAACCCCCTCGTCTGTTCGACATGTAAACACACACTCACCCGGGTGTACGTGTTCCTCCTAGTCTGAGACATGTCTGGATGTTCTCCACAGTCACAGCCTGCTGTCTCTGCTGCGCTGAGGCAGGTGCTGAGTGGCGGGTGGGATGCAGACACACAGGAAGACAGGGTTCGGTGATGCTACTGTAGGGTCTCTGCTCTCCCCCCCAAATCACAGCATCCCTGCCCTGCTTCTCAGACCCTGGGCTGGGCTACCTCCCCTCCCTGTGGAAGCTGGTCAGACGTGGGTCCTGAGCCTGGGTGGTCTGGGGCTTCCGGACGGCCTGAGGATCTGCCTCGCTCCCTCCCCCTGGGGCTGGAGAGGCGAGGAGAAGGATGAACGGACCAAACCGAAAGAGACAGGAGGAGCAGAGAGGAAGCGGTGGCAAGTGGCGGTGGGCTGCGAGGCGGCACTGCGCTACAGTCTGCACTGGCCTTCTGCGGGAGGGAGGGCTGCTAGGCCCAGACTGCTGCACTGGGTCCTAGAGCCTGCCACGTTCAGGATGCTTTCTCATGCAATCTTCCACCTCGTCAACCAGAGGCAGCGTCTCTCTCTCCTCCGTGTCCCGGCTAGAGTTAGGGATGATCAGAGGATTGGTAGTGTAGTGGTAATAAACCTGAATGTTTTATTTAGTAGTCTGTTGCTTTCACAGCAGACACTAAACATGGTTCTGTATATATTAGAATGAGCAGTGCCAGCAGAGGCAGACCAGTCCAATGTGTTTGCAGATGCGTCTAAGCAGACCTTCACAGAAGAATCGCACTCATTTCACCCACTACTCGAGTCTAAAGACAAACCATAAACCACAAACCACTGGCCATGCTTGTAATTCCAAACCAAGCAACAGTGTTTCAACTCGTGTTTGAAAATGCTGATCTATCACTTCACAAAGCTCACACCTGTTTGGGGGCTTTGAAAAAGAGGGAGTAGCCAAACACACAGACTATGGTCAATGTATTTCTACAATCAGCCCTGCCCAGCTCAATTCATTTGATTTCATTGTGTCGGAACACAAAAGCCTTGTGGGCTGCAGTCACATACAGCACAGACAGCTCACTGTAAGCAAAGCAGATTGCATGATGTGTTGGCAGATTACGACAGGCAAAAGGGATTCACGTTCACTATCAGCTAACTGTAACTACTGGGATTGTCCACCTATTTGATCTGTTTTGAGGACTAAAGAGGGGCCGATGCTCATTGAGGCGGGGGATGAGTAACTGTAATAGCATACAAACACAAACAAGCCCTCTTGACCAAACCACATGCGATGCATGAACACTATTCATCATAATTAACTATTAAGGATTCAATATAAATGAGCAGTGCAAAGGCTGGTTACAGTTTGAATCAAATTCAAAATGAAAATGCTATTAAAGCAGGTGTATGCTAGACAGGACAGGTCTGGTTCAGGCTGGGTGCTTGGAATAGTTTTCAGTTAGAGACAGAGATTTAGTCATTAGGAAATACCTGCAGTGCCTCTGGGGGTGGGGGTGTTGGTGGGGAGAGGGGCAGTGCTGATGGCAGAGGAGAGAGAGACTCTTCTTTCCCAGGCAAGAGAGTAGAGATAGGAGGTAGAGATATAAGGTAGAGATAGAGGACCGAGATAGAGGATGGAGATATAGGATGGAAATAGAGGGTAGAAATAGATCGCAAAGATAGGAAGTGGAGATAGAGGGTAGATATAGAGGGTAGAGATATAGGGCAGATATAGAGGTCAGAGATCGGAGGTGAAGATAGAGGGTAGATATAGGAAGTAGATAGAAAGTGTACTGATAGATGGTGGGGATAGAGATCTGTGTGATGCTGATCTGGTATGATGTCCGGGACACGCGCAGTGAGTGTTTGCACCCCTGGCTACACCCCTGTCAGCATTTCCAGAAGTTTCTTTTTACCCTGTAAATACGACACCATCAATCCTGATATGAACTGGTTAAAGGTCTATAAAGGGAACTTAAAAAGGTAGTCATTGTCAATAAAGCAGCAGCTGTGAGCTAGCGTTTCAGTCATAAAGACTTATACTAGAACCATGATGCTTCGTTTACGGTATGTTGCGTAGCATGCGTGAATATACCCTAAAATACCCTACAGCGTTTTACTTCAGGCTGTAGTATGAATTAACCCTTTGATACACAACATGGGTCCAAAGTGACCCGACAGAGTTTACATTTTCTTTATCTTCCCCAAAAATGTATCTAATCATTCAGTATTTCAGGTATTCCTCAATGAACTTGTTTTTAGTCATCACAAGTCCTTATTTTCATATTTTCTGAAAATTACCCAAATGCATTGACCCACATTCATTTCCCACATTCCTTTCCTAAGACATTTCATGTATGGCCGAGTGTTTCTTTGCCATATCTTTTCAAATCAATTTATTTCATAATGTAATATTCCAAGTATTAATTAAATATCTTGTTTTTGATTGCCACAAATACTTATTTTTTTCTTTTCTTACCTTCAGTTTCCAGACATGGGTCAAAAATGACCCATGTGTATTCCTATGGAGTTTTGTAGGCATTTTTAATATTTGTTAATTTTTGCAATTTGGAACATATTTACTGTAGACAACTATTCACCTGCCACACATTTCACAAATCAACACAGCTGATTTTAGGCTGGGAGATGTTCATCAGTGACATAATGGAGGAGGTCCTGAAATGCAACAACTTACAGATAAAGAGCTGCAGCAGCAAAAGTGAAAGAGAGGAGAAGCCTGGACAAACAAACTTGGTCAAGCTTGGCCTATATCAGTTTGACCCTCCTTGCAGGGGAGGACAAGAGCCTAGATGTGGCCTTGCAGGAGCATTTTTGGATTCAATTGCAAAATCCAATGTATAAAGCCACCATGGGGCAAAGAGATAAGATATCAGCAGCTTCATACTTTTGCTTCATGACAGGGCTTTGTGACAAGAAACAGATCACATAGCAGCATTCAGGTATGTGTGTGACTGTTTCCTGGTTAATTGCAGAGGACGGTTCAATCCCAGTAACGTTATCACCAGAGATGAGCAGTGTGTGCCATACATGCCCAAAAAGCCTGCAAAATATGGAATTCAAATATTCTGGATGTGAGGGTCCCCTATGTGGTCAACTGAGTGTTCACCCCTTCCAGTGTCCCTCTGAGTGAGAAGCTTCTTGAGAGGAACCTGAACATTGTGGGGACTCTTTGCCAGAACAAGCCAAACATACATGTCACAAAGGCATCCAAATCCAAGGAGATGCCAAGTTCCGAATTTTTCCATGGTCATGCTGCCATTCAATTTGGATTCAATGGCAACATGACCATGGTGAGCTATGTGCAGAAGAAGGGAAAGGCTCTTGTCCTTCTGAGCACCATGCATGATGACAAAGCAGTGGATGACAACAATGTTGGGATCCAGTACTGTAACAAAGGAAAAGCAGGAGTGGACACAATGGATCAGACAGTTCGCACTACTACTACTCATGTAAGTGGAGAACACGGAGGTGTCTGGCACAATGTGCTGGATGTTGCCACCCTCAATGCCTACACTAACTTCTACACCAGCACCCTGATTACATGGGTGGTTTGACCAAGCGGCAGTTCATCAAGGAGCTAGGCAAGGAGCTTGTCATGCCACATAAGAGGCCCATGAAGACCAAGTCACAGCTCCAAAAGTATATTACAGAGGTGATGGAGAGATGTGGGGTAAAAACAAAATGCAACTACCACCCAGCCACAAGAAGAGCTCTTATCATCAAACCTTATGAAGCTGAGGATATCCTCAAATCTCTTTAGCCCCATGGTGGCTTTATACTGAATCACTGATGAACATCTTCCAGCCTAGAAGCATCCGTGTTGAGTTGTGAAATGTGTGGCATGTGAATAGTTATCCACAGTAAATATGTTCCAAATTGCAAATATCAAAAGTTTCATTTTTGACCCATGTCTGTAAACTTGATGTAGTAACACAAAAATGTTTTTTGCTCAGAAAGTAAGAAAGACAAAAATTGAAATAATGATGTGTGGTAATCAAAAACAAGATACCTAATGAACAATTATAATTTTAAATAATGAAATGATTTTTTTTTTTATATATAAAAGCAACACTCAGCCACACATGAAATGTTATAGGAAATTTAAGTAGGTGATTTTGGGCCCATGTTGTGCATTAGAAGGGGTAAGCTTGTGTATCAAAGGGTTCATAAAAATATAAAATATATATTGCAATGTTTTTTTGTTGCATTGTGATATTATGCCCTACGCTACTCATTTCGGCATAATATTTATAAATTGTATCTATTCTAGCTGTACTTTCCCTTTTGCCTCGTGGTTGTAGGACACAACGGACATAGCCTCTTTTTTTCGACTGACATTGCCTATTTACAATGTAGTGCCATCTAGTGACGTAAAATACTACCTCCTTTGAAAATGTGTATGCGTTCAGTAAGCTATTCCACGAGAATACATTTCAAAACAGTAGTACAACTTGTTTGAATTTAATTTCCTTTCTTTGAATACAAAGAGTCGAACATTGATCAACCATTCCCATTCATAAAAAATATATCAGTAGGCCTAATATCTTGGAATTGTATTCACAAGGGTGTGGTTCTACACAAGCCAATGTTTAAGAAACATTAATGTCGCTAATGTCACCATTTTAATAATTACGTCCGGGCATACATCAACGAACATCTTTTACAAGATATATTCGCTCATTTCACAACCAGATAGCCGTGCCGGGTCTGTGCACGGGGCACTCCCTGTTGTAGACCACAGCTGATCGAGCGGCGTGGCCAGCAAGATTTCTCGTGTTTCTACCAACCGTTTCGGGTGCACTGTTTTGCTACAGAAACTCAGCCAGCATGTACATGTGAACGCGTATAGATTATTTATATAAAAAAAAGAATGACTTACCTCACTTAACTACTGTTTGTGTGTTGTATGTTTACACGCTCGCATTTGACAGTTCTCACGCCCCAGTTCCCAATGTCCAGTCACATCCTGAGGTGCCCGTGCACATGCCTGATCGTAGGCTATATAAACAACACCGTCAATCCAAGAACATTAAATACAGGAAAGAATCCTTTTTATTCAGCACAGAACAAAATATGGGAAATAATACTGTTAAATGACAATACAAAATTTAAAAAGAGAACAAATATAAAACTGCTTGTCATTAGCAAATGGCATTATTTATTGACTCTTGGTGTAATGTTCATTCTCAGAATGAGCCTCCAGGCCAGCATGCACACTGTATCCGTATTTATACACCATGAAGTTGATGAGTCTGGCCGGTAGGGAGGGCCACAAAAACTCTTCAATCTTGTGGAAGCCCATGCGGTGGTACAGCTTGTGGGCGTCTGTCTGCAGCATGGAGGTGAACAGCACTATATCCTTCACCCCATGAGCTGCAGCGAACGCCAGAGCCGTCCCACACAGCGCCATAGCGATCCCGCGACCCCTGACCTCCCTCCGAACTGATATCCTCTTCAGCTCCCAGGCGCCGGGCTGAGAGGGGGCTGGCAGGATGGCCACTGTGCCCACCACTCTCCCCTGGCTCTCGGCCACCCAGAAACAGGAGACGGCTCCTTCCTGCATGTAGCTGGCTCTCACATCCAGCAGGTCCTCTCGGAGCCCCAGCCTGATGCCTTGGTTGAAGAGGTACCTCACCCCCTCCCGCCCAGCCAGCACGAGCAGGGCTGTGGAGACACCAGCGAAGGAGAGGGACCCGGACAGGGAGCTGACGCCCCACAGGAAGACAAGCAGGGCCAGCTGCACCCAGGTCTGTCTGAGGGTCTGGAAGCACACAGCGTTGAGGTGCTCCCCAAACCCTGCGGAGTACACCTCCCTGACCTCGTCATAGTCCTCATCCTGGAACACACGGATCAGAGGAGGGGACATCACTCTGGGGGCCCTGGAAGAAGAAGACAGCTCACTAGCATTACACACACACACACCATCAAACCAGAGGTTTCATGAGGCTGGCTCTGTTTCCTGTTGACGGTACAAACATCCATTTAACGGACCTAGAGTAACAAACATAAAACAGCAGGCAAATTGTGCGCTCCTGAGACAGACAATCTCAGGATGTACAACAACAATGGCTTTCATCTTCACTCAATTGGACATAACAAAATACAGACCAAATACTTCACACTTTATTAAAAATAACATACATAATGCATCAGTACATTTAATAAGTCAGTTAAACATGAAATGCCTCTATTGTATTTAGTTTAGTATATCTGTTTAGGCAGAGCGTGGTCAACATGATCTATACAGGTCTGTCTGAAAATACGCCCTGAGGCTGGGGATTCAGCGAGGAATGCAACGTCAAAGTCCGCCCACCACCTTGCATCAGTCCTGTTTCTGCAAATCCAGTCTGTACTCCATCAGGGAGAAGTTTGTGATTTTTGCCACGAGCTCGGGAATGACAAACTCCCTGATCTTGGTGTAGCCCATGTGCTCGTACAGCTTCTGAGCATCCGTCTGCACCACCGAGGTGTACAGGACCACCGCCGGGAAGCCGCGCTCCTGGGTGAACTCTGCTACCGTCCGGCACAGCGCCTTGGCGATGCCCCTGCCGCGGTGCGTACGGAGGACCGACATGCGCTTCAGCTCCAGACATCCGGGCTCCCTCTCCGCCGGCAGGCAGGCCACGGTGCCCACCACCCGGCCCTCCCACTCCGCCACCCAGAAGCACGAGTTCTTCTGCTCCAGGTAGGTCTCCTGGATGTGGTTGAGGTCCTTTCTGAGGGAGGTGTCGATGTAGCTGGTGAACAGGTAGCCCACCAGCTGCCTGGCGCCCGCCAGCAGGAGAGTGACAGCCATCACAGGCAGCATAATGGACCGGGAGCTGGCCAGCAGAGCGCAGAACACACACATCATCACCATCTGGGTGAGGGGCTGCTTCAAGAGGTGCATGAAGGACGAGGGAACGTGCTCGCTCATGCCCAGCGTGAAGATCTCCTTCACGGCCTCCTCGTCATCCTTCTGATACTTCCGGATCTTGAGAGCAGCCATGACGTGGCCCTGACCTTCAGTGCAAAGACAAAAATAAGGGCTGGTGTTTCCTAAATAGGGTGGGGAAGAGCTACTCTTTCAATACATATGGACAACCCTGCAAACACTGAGGGGGCTGACTTTAGCATGGTGGAAAAAGGAAAGCTATAGAATTTAGAAAAATAGCAGATGATAAGTAATAAAACACCTGCATTGATTTTAGGCCAACTTTAAGGCAAAGAGGAACCCTTATGGTTAGCCTTCGGTTTGAGCCATCGATAAATTGCTAGCCAGTTTTAGGTGATAAAGTTGACGACTAATGGATATCTTTACTAAACAAATTAATTTTGTTTAGTATTTTGTGATTATATTGTATTTCGTTGTATTGCACTGGGGGTAGCAAGGTGCTTTAATTATTTCACGTGTGCCTAAAGTCTGTATGTCAATGACCTTAGTTTCATGAATGTCGTGAGACCGTATTGCTGGTAATTCATTAAAAGGTGCCTAGCTCTACCATTTTATCTAGCGATTAGCTAGCTACTGTACAGTAGTGTGGCTAGATTACCAGTAAACTCTAGCGGCTAGCTAAATAGTTCGCTAACGTCTAGTAGTGTAGACAAACACACCTTAAATCATAGCCCAATGACTGGTGATACCTAACTGTTGTTACATTTTCTTATTTCAAATTAGCTAGATAGAGCAGTTTAATATATTGATCCATCATAATCCTTTAACTTTGTCAGTAGGCTAACCAGCTACTACTAGCATAGAGCTAGAGCTAATTGTATTTGTGTTTAAATTAAATCATTCAAATAAATGTTAGAACACGCAACAACAAAATCAATACATATACCCCGATCAATAAGATAGCTTTGTTTGATTGTCATTCGCTACCTACCCGGAATGTAATGGTATCCGGGAAGAGACGAACAGTTGTGTGTTGTGCTGTCGTCAGTTTTGCGGCTACAGCTAGTTGGTATGCGTCCTATTCCCATACTAGGTCTCCTCCCATTTCTCCTACGTTTCTTATATATGCTTAATATATTATTAAGTGGGTGTTTCCGGCAAATTCATACAAATAAAAATACATACACAGACATACAATTATGACCCAGACAGATGCTCACTTTATTTTGGGAAAGGGAGTTGACAAGATCACATAAGAGGTAACTACTTTAGGAAAAGTAATGCAGCTCTAAAAACAACTCGTGATCAGTAATTTCCTGCTCCCTGTGAGTGGGGCGGTAATAAAAGTGTAAATGGGTGATTAAAGCTTGCGGACACTACAAATGATAAACAGCGATCGTTTTGGTGTTGCACAGATCAATCTTGGCACCCGACCATAATCGAAAGCAAATGGGTTTGTTGCTCGAATATATAGGCTATATTTTTTAATCTAACAAGATGAATTCATAAGAAAAGTGCAGAATGGACTAAAGACAGGCATGTTCACAAAGCTCCTACACTGCAGAGACTGACAATAATTTATTCAAAACGTCTTTTAAAATACATTGTTGACACAATTAACATCCAGTGATTGTATTTAATATTTTCCCTTTTTAAGACTAAAAGTGAACAACTATAGAAATTGTTTTTGAAACTATTTCATTTTTGTACATAACAAGCAGTTTATATTCAGTCCTGCTCATCTCAAATCTGTGCAGAAGCAGCTCACTTGCATCTTGTTACAATCGTTTTTCTCTCTCTCTCTTTCTCTCTCTCTTCAGCCCAGGTTGATATCACCAGCAAACATGGTGATCAGAAGAATGATGGCAAATCCTGTCAGGAGGCCTGCATTCTGGATGAGGAAGAAGATGACTTTATTCAAAGTCCCCTCCTGCTCATTCAATATGCTGTTCATCTCAGGAAACTGAAAGAGAAATGGAAACATCAGCTTGATACCATTAGCATAAAAGCACATTCATTTCCAGATGGCATCAATTGAACATTGCACAACTGTCAGGAAGAGTGAAGCTGTGTGCACCCTGAGTGAAACAGTTGTGATAATAGAAACGACAATCAAATGCTATGCTGTGATAATTAACTTGGCAACAATCAATGTAACAGTTGAATGTTGTGCAGCCTGTCCTGTCTCCTAGCATGATAAACCCTCAGTCGGCTCCCAGGCCCCCTCACCATGTCTGCCAGAGAGATGTAGAGGAACATTCCCCCAGCAATGGCGAAGATGGCGTTGGGGGCGAAGTTGCTGCCAAGAAGGATCCCGAAGGCGAGGCCAAAATAGCAGGACATGGCAGACAGCAGGTTGAAGAAGATGGCCTGGGGGATACTCATACCAGCATTCAGCAGTATGACAAAGTCACCTGCAGGGGGCGGTAGAGGGGGCAGCAGAGTCGCAGATGATTATGATTGTGAAGAGAAGATGCCTGTAGTTCAATCTATCGATGACATCAGCTATCGAAAAGGGACTTTGGAAATCTATATATGTGTAGGAACGTGGGTGAAAAACCGCTGCGCGTCATCCTGTGAAATATACACATTAGAAACCCAACATAGTGATAGGCCACAGAGGAAGAGGGACAGTTTAGTTCACAGTAATCTGGTCTCTTACCCAACTCATGAGGGAACTCCTCACACACTATGGCGATGGAGGTACTGAACCCAGCCAGCAAGGACACTGTGAACGAGGCCCCGATGGCCAGGCCGTCGATGAAGTTGTGCAGAGCATCACTCAGCGTGATCATCCAGGCCACGGTCTTGATGTTGGCGATGCGCTGTCCCCGGAGCCAGTGGCACATCACATTAGGCACCTGCACCTCCTGCAAGGTCAACCTCACAGAGGAGGGATAGAGATATGAGGGGTGTAGACCTCACAGAGGAGAGAGATATGAGGGAGTGTAGACCTCACAGAGGAGAGAGATGAGGGGTGTAGATCTCACAGAGAGATATGAGGGGTGTAGACCTCACAGAGGAGAGAGATGAGGGGTGTAGATCTCACAGAGAGAGATATGAGGGGTGTAGATCTCACAGAGAGAGATATGAGGGGTGTAGATCTCACAGAGAGAGATATGAGGGGTGTAGACCTCACAGAGGAGAGAGATGAGGGGTGTAGATCTCACAGAGAGAGATGTGAGGGGTGTAGACCTCACAGAGGAGAGATATGAGGGGTGTAGACCTCAAAGAGGAGAGAGATATGAGGGTTGTAGACTTCACAGAGAGAGATATGAGGGGTGCAGTCACAGGGAAACAGTGAGGGTCACGTGATAAAAAACAAAACAAGAATTAATATATTTGTCTTTGTTTTTATACCTGCAAACAGAGAAAACTAAACATTCGTTACAGTACGTGGAGACTTAGTAATGTGTGGCTGCTTCACAGCATACCCAGCAGCAACAAACCAGACCATTATTAGCCTGTCCAGAACAGGGGGTCTTTGTCTAATAGTGAGACAATTCCAGTGTTCATCAGGAGGGCAGGATCTGCGGGCCCGGCTGGTCCCTCTTCTCGGACCTGGGTCACAAGGCTACCTCTATCTGCTTACTGTCTTTGATCCTCCAACAGAGCCAGATTCACAGGAAAATCAGTGTTAAACATTAACACAATTTCCCTAATAATCTCAGGTCAGGTCATAGATAAAAGCTCCATAAATAACTCTGGGCTAATGAATAAACTTGAGTCTGAGGTTTCGATAAAGTTATTGTGATTCAAAGAAATACACGTCAGCTGTTTCGCAGATTATTTCTTTATCATTTCCTTTTTATATCTTAAAACTGGGACTGAACTTCCTGAGACAGGTAATGTAGGTGCTCAGATATCTTTGTATCCGGACGTAACAGTACCAGAGGTGCAGTCTACGAGATTCTCTGCACAGGCAATAAGGCCACCGGGACTTCCTGTATGGCCGCTGTAACACGAGCAGTGATACATGGGTAGCGGCGGTAAGGGGAGCGGGGGGGGGGGGGGGGGGCTGAGTTGACAGCATGCCCACTATACCAGACTTCACCACTGAAGTCTCTCCATAAGATATAATTCCACGGGTCTTTACCATAGAGTGCCATGCTCCTCCCTGTTCCTGTTTAGCTTAAGCAATATTCTAGCAGAAATAATGTGTTCATCAGGCTAATTCACCTAATGTCCAGCTCATGACGATTTACATGTGTCAATTCGTCAAGATAGTCAAGGACCAGAACAGTAATTCAATAGTTACCGCCAAGGAGTGGTCTGTATTAACCAGGCACAGTGTAACGGTAACATCCTCTCGTGAGTAATGTGCCCATGGTTGTAACAGGTACCTGTGGATTCACCTCCAGCGGAGGCCGGTTCATAATACTCTCCTCAGCGCTGATGGTGCTGATGTTGGCCAGAGTAATGCACTCCTTCACCTCCAGGTCTCCGTTCAGCTGGGATGGCTGTGCAGGGGCAGAGGGGCCGTGGTCATGCTGGAGGAAAACAACAACAAATGTGTAAGACATTTGGGGGGGAATTTTGGCTTTATTGAAATAGACAGTTAATAATGACGTGAAATGTCGGGGAGAGAGAAGGAGGGGAAGACATGATGGAAACGACCTGGTCTGGATCCAAACCCAGGCCCCTGTGTCGATGAAGAGGTGTACAGATAAGATGTTCATGTTGTCTATGAAACGAACTGTGCCAGGATGCCACGTAATTACCTCATGGTCTACCCGAAGCACCATCTTCAAGATTTTCTCTGTGACGTACAGCAGGTAAAACCCTCCAAATATCCCGATGGCATTCGGCACGTAGTTATCAGTTTTGGGATCAAACCCTAGCGCCTGAGGAGATGGGCATGTAGGGGTGAGGGGGTGTGGTGAGGTGAGGTGAGGGGAGGGGGGGTGAGGTGGGGCAGAGGAGATGGGGGCCACACATCATCATTCCAGTGTCAGTAAATGGAGAAGCATGCCTCACCACCCAAAGAAGCTTGCACAGACCTCTGGAATGAGCTGCAGCACAGCATTGGAGAACAGGGTCCCGATGGCCAGGCCGATGAAGTAGGTGAGCACCTTGGGGAAGTAGGGCTTCTTGGTGAAGGGGATGAGCAGCAGGCCCAGCAGGGAGGCCAGGTTGATCACAGTGACAGCCAGGAAGCCATACCCCCACACTAAAGGGCAGGCAGGGGCACAGGAAAGCCCCTCATGGTTAAATCATACCACTCACAGGACTGAGAATGACTAAAGCAGATTCAGAATACATGACCCTTCTAAACATTTATTTCGCAAATGTTTTTAATTTTTTTTTATCTCAAAGCAACATTCGATGTACAAATATGGCTGATAGTAAGTACAGCTGTTTACTGAGGACCAGAAGTGCAGTGTTGTACCGTGACCGGATCACATGATAAGAAAAATTATACTCTTAATTATTCAGTATTATCAAAATATGTCTCAAGCAGTCTTAGCCTCACGAAAAGGTGAGATAACAATCTTATCTGATATGGTCATATATATGATTACTGTACATGTATTAATAATGTTATCAGACCGGAGACAATTTGACATTTGTTGATAACTTAATAGCATGGTGCTTTGACCCCCTTAAATACATTTTCTCCGGAATGTGTCTGTGAGAGCTGTCATCAGCAGTGCGTGTGTGTGCGTGTGCGCATATCCCCTCTCAACTGTTAGGAGGGAGTTTTGCCTCTCTCTCAGCACAGATAACCATCTCATTCCCTGGTTCTGTGGCCCTTTCCACCGGGACATAATGAGAGCTTGTTAGAGGCAGGGCCTCAGGGTCAGACAGCACAGGTGCTCTCAGCTCTTATGCACCTGCAAAGTCTCTGTGCGCAGCTCGGTGGTAGTACCGGGCTGCATATCTGGAGGTTACAGGTTCGAATACCCCCCTGTACGCTGCTTTGGATTAAAGGGTCTGCTCAATGAACACATTATTTGTGACACTGTAACTATCAAGCATTTGAGAAAGTATCTTGCATACAAGAGAATGATGCATGAATGTGATCATCTGTTAACTCACCAAGGTAGTCCACAGCCTTGAGAGAAGTTGGGATGGTGTATGGACATGAGGGTAGCACTACTTGTGTCAACACAGCTGGACAGATCTTCTCCAGATGCTGCACTGTCAGCTGACTGACATTGCTGAACCCATAGTGAGACAAGATCTGCCCCATTGAGGGACACTGAGGACAGGGAGAGGAAGACCAGGGTGACCCAAGACCTCAAGGCCTTCAGCAGCTTGGGTCATCATTATACATTATTAATTTAGTTCGAGTTTGATTTCAGGGATTTTTTATATTTGAAATAAAAACTTTAACGTAATGAAAATTCGTCTGAAGAAAAAGTGTGTTCCTCCCAAAGGCGGTCAGGTTATTTCAGTTAGAATTTTTTTTTGACAAAAATCTATCGTCATAAATAAAATCTATATATTAAAATACAGAATGATAAAGTACTTGAGTAGCTGGACGGGTAATGTCAGACGGAAAACATGGTGGGAGAAATGTGAAAACACAGTAGAAGAGGTAACTGTAGAATATAGAAATATAGGCCATATATATTTATATATTAAAAGTTAAATTAGAGTGAACTTGAAAGTTGCATCGGCAAAGAAATTTGATCGATATCATACCTTAGAATTTACCAGAGGATTTTCGTCATGAACTATTAATTCTGATCTTCTGGCTGAAATAAGTAGGAGAAAGTTTTGCAAGTTGTCTGTTGAAATTGAACTATTTTTACCGTAAAAAAGCAAAATGTCCTCTAAAAATACTTTTCCATCTTGTTCACTTGCATCGGTGGCACGAGACTCCGAGGTAAATAGTAAAACGCATGCAACTAGATACTTAAAGTTATTCATATTTGTAAGTGTAAAGTCGCTCATCGGGTTGTGCATGTGCTGTTTGCGTAGTCTTCAGATTGTCTCTCGCTTTTTAAGTAGTTAATTTTGGCAACAAAAAAAAGTTTACAACATACTTTTGACTGTTTTATGATCCATCATTAAATTATGGTATCTAACGTTCACGTCACTATTTGAGTCCAATGCAACACGATCGACTGTTCCGGATATTCCATGCAGTAATACTAAGAGAATACTATCAATAGCGGCAGAGATTAGCGAACGCCCAAATGGTTCAAAGATCACCCGTTTACCCAAAGGTTTCCAGCTTGAAGGTGTCCAGAGCACATGTAAGTCGATCACTTTCTCAATGGTTTGTTTGTGCGACTGACTTTCTCAGTTTTACAGCATGCTCATACTAGCTTACATAAGAGCAGAATAGTGATTTTCACACAGATTAAGCATGCCTTTTAACGTGGAACAGGCCATGTTCGGCCCAGAGTGACCTTTAAGTAACATTTTACCTTGAACCCGATTTGCCTGTATTTTGTATTGAAGTAAAAAACATCATTAGGCCTAACTGTGTTACATCAATATGTGATCTTGTTTTCCAAGTTAACACCTGGTTACTTTCTGCCCCCCTGTGGTCGCTACAAACGCAGTATCCAATAAACTCAGTGGTAATAAAAGCCTAATATTTCACTTAATAAAAGCCTAATATTTCACTTACATTCAATACATAACTTTTTGTTATATACAAATTTATAATGAAAAAATATACAATTTTATTACGACCAAAACAAATATTCAAAAACCACTGTGATGCACAGCGAAATTATCAATCAAAAAAAGAAAGAATTTACCACAATTGATGATCCCTAATCCTCAATTTCAGTTCCTGACAGAAATCAACTCAGGGGAGGGCAAAGATCATTAGATTCGCTCCGCTGAACATCCCTGAACAGCCCGTCAGTACAGGTCTCTCAGGGTGGTGATGACGAGGGCGCGGGCCAGGTCTGCGGCGCTCGTGGGCTCCCAGGGGAAGAAGTGCACCACGGTTTCCCTGGTGACCATGAGGAAGCCGTTAGAGCTGAACCGACCCAGGATGGCGCCCACGTCCAGCCACACGTACGGGGCCACGGCGAGGGATCGCAGGGTCACCACGAAGCCCTCCCTGTCCTGCTGGACCACCGCCTGGACAGGAGGGGGCGCCACATCACTCATACATCGTCTATACTCAAATACACGTGGAACTACAGTTATACAGCTCATACTAAAGATGTACCACACAAGAGAAAGAGGCAGAGGGAGAGAGAGGATGGAAGAGAGAGTGAGAAAGAGAGAGAGAGAGCAAAGGAGAAATAGAAAATAATCTCTACTGGTCAAAACCAATGCCTTGCATTTTATTAACTGCAAACAATCACTTTTCTGTAATGGCCTGTGAGACTACTTTACAGACTCACTGTGTTGCTGGGTGTCGTCAAGGTCATGGTCAGGGGTCAGGGCACTCACCGTAATGTTGGGGGCCTGCAGGCGGAGGGCGTCTTTGGGGGAGCTGAGGAACAGGTGGTTGAGGGGTCCCTGCGGCCCCTGGGCATCCTGCAGCTGGAAGGTGACGAGGCAGGAGAGACGACTGCACCGCCCACATCCGGCTAGCAGGCCAGCGATTGGCTGCTTCAAGATGGCGCTGGCACTCCCACCTCTCACGAGAGCTTGGCTGGACTTGAGAGCGCACACAGGATCCTGGCTGCTCCAGGCATACACCGACACCTGGAGAACCAACAGCTACAGCTGAGTCGTGATGTTTTGCTTTGTGATGTTGAGAGACCATTGGACAGGGTTAACAGGAGAGCATGATGTATTTATCACTGCATTGTCCGATCATCACCATGATTCAATTATCATGGCATTGTTGCACTTTGTCTGGTAAAACTACATTGCATTCCTTGGGAATGACCCCTAAAAAACAGTTAGATCTATGCACTTCTGGCCAATCATCTATTGTCCTTCCAGCACTGACGCAGTCTTTGTCTCTGGAGGGTAGTGTTAGGTGTAAGGCAGAGCAGGGGCCTACCACAGCGTGGAGGAGGAGGTCTGTACTCAGGTCAGACACAGCGTAGACGATCAGCGCTCCCTCATCCTCAAACCCCACAGCCACCACAGGGGCAAAGAAGCCCTGGGCAAAATAGTGCAGCATCTTCCACTTGGAGGAAAATTCTGGAATAAGAGGAAAGGTTCATAAGGTGTCAATCCGACTCCATTTCGTAAGTTACTCACTCTCTACCTAAACCAGGGGCTTTTAACCCTGCTCTGCCCTCCTTTAGATTTACACTTCAGCCATAATCTAGCACCAATACATGTAATTCGGAATGCATTTAGTGTTTCTCCCTAAACCTGTGTGTGCGTGTGTGTCATACCTATAGAAGACCAGGAGGGCGCCTGCCAGATGTCATTGAGCTGCCAGTAGAGGGCTCCCATGGTGTGACCTTTACCCTCGACGAGCTCACTCCGACTCCGCCGATAAAACTCAGTCTGAGTCTTCACACACTGGGCCTGCATGACCTGGCAACCAAACACACGCAACGCTTCACTGAAACCAAATCTGTGTGTGTGTGTGACCGGGCGGTGTGAGGGTAAGTGTGCCTCACCTGCGTGAGGTAGAGGGTGTGTCTGTAGTTCTGGGCTGGGTCGGAGGAGTTGGGCAGGTGGAAGTGGAGCGCTGCCTGCTGCAGCATCTGCTGGTTGCCGCCGTCGTGGTGCTGGCGGTGGGAGGAGAACCTGCTGTGGTAGCTCCAGTCGTCAGCCACGGACGCCTGGGGGAGGAGGTGTCACAGGGCTGACTCATCTACCCAACCACCCCCTCTCGAAACGCCTCTTTCGGCGGCTACGCCACCCCCCAAAAAACTAGCCATTCAACGTTGTGGGTGGTCGGTGTTTATACAGAGTTGAACCAGTTTAGCTGGGATGCACCGGCACACTGCTCCGACGTCACTCAACATACCAATGTTCTAACACTGATCTAACATCGTTTAAGACTGTTGGGGGACATTCTTTGACATAACTGTCAAAGCAAACTCAACAACAACCAAACCAAGGGTCCCAGCCGGTAACGTTTCATAACAATAACAATCATGTGTTCCTTTGGTTGGTTGTTTTCTGCCGGACATCCCAGTTGGGTACCTCCTGCAGGGTGGAGAAGGAGGGCCAGGACTGGAAGCCGTACTCGGAGGCGAAGCGCGTGCGAGGGAAGGTTCTCCAGTCCCAGCAGTCCTGGGTGTAGCTGTAGTAGTGGGTGTCTCCGTAGAGGGGGTTGTAGGGGTCGGCCGCCACCCAGCCCTCCTGCTGGGACTCTGCACCGTTGGTGGGACTGGACACCAAGAACGGTCGGCTGCGGTCCTCCTGGGCGGGGACAGTCGCATCGTATTAACAACCTTACGATGAACAATATAACACGTAGGGTTTCCTGTTGAAAGAAAAGACACATTTTCGCTTGGCAGATGCTTTTGCTGAAGCGACGTACAGGGAACCCTTTAACCTGCGACGTCTTGATCTGCAGTCAAACGCACTGCCACTGAGCTTCAACCCCATGAACCCTCCAGCCTCCTGAATCCAGTCACCCCAGTTAGGGCCTCACCTCCAGCACCACGGCTCGGATGTTGTCCACGTACAGGGAGACGTAGTCCCTCAGGTACCGAGGGCGCTGGGAGGCAGGGATGCCGAACCAGTCTGTGGCCAGCGCCGCCTCGTTCTCGTTGTTCCCGCTCCACACGATGATGGAGGGGTGGGACTTCAAACGCCTCACCTTGACGATGAAACAGGAAGTCACGCGCGGATGACGCGGGGCACCAGACGGGGGGTGACCCCCCATATTTGAAGAGCTACTCAAATGAGAGGGAGTCCTAAGTGATCCGGAAGTTTCCGGCTGACCTGCTGTAGAACCTCTTCTCTCACGGTTTGGATGAAGTCGGGCTCCGTGGGATACAGGGCACAGGCGAACATGAAGTCCTGCCACACCTGGACACACACACACACACTGTACTGCCTATAATCACAATAATAATTATAATAATAACAACGTATTTAGCAGACGCTTGTGACATGCAAGGGGGTATTTGAACTGGGATTGTGGGTCAGAATAGCCAAAGAAGAATGCTGACTCATCAACTGCAAAATGCTTCCAGATGTGGAGGACATCCTGCATTAAACCAACTATATACTGGGACATATTGAATCTTTCTGTCATGGGAAACAGTATGGTAGTATGGTTACTGTCATGGGAAACAGTATGGTTACTGTCATGGGAAACAGTATGGTAGTATGGTTACTGTCATGTGAAACAGTATGGTAGTACGGTTACTGTCATGTGAAACAGTATGGTAGTATGGTTACTGTCATGGGAAACAGTATGGTCGTATGGTTACTGTCATGTGAAACAGTATGGTAGTATGGTTACTGTCATGTGAAACAGTATGGTAGTACGGTTACTGTCATGGGAAACAGTATGGTAGTATGGTTACTGTCATGGGAAACAGTATGGTAATATGGTTACTGAGCTGCAGTTTGTAGCATCACTCAGATAAACAGACGTTACCATGATGCCCAGCTCATCACAGGTGCTGTAGAACACGTCCTGCTCATACACTCCCCCGCCCCACACCCGGACGGCGTTCATGTTAGCATCCACCGCAGACTGCAGCAGGTTTTTAATACTTCAACACAAAACAGACAGACAGCTAGTCAGTATGAACCACAGCCAGTTTGACTTAGATATTACACACTGTAAGTCGATAGCATCCAGACTATTCCAAATTGAGAATGACAAATATTCCAAACATTTCACACCAATGAGAATATCATTTTTTACTAATGTCCTAGTGACAAAGTGACAAAGTGGTTGTGGACGACTGTCTCAGTAAACACATTGTAAGCTCTCACACTGCCGGGGTCACCCGGTCCTGCAGGGCGTGGGCCGGGATCCAGTTGGAGCCCTTCAGGAAGATGGGCTTCCTGTTGACCCGGAAGTAGAAGCTCAGCCCGGACGAGCCAGTGATGGGTTCCTGAACAAGCTCCACGGTCCGGAAGTACACCTGCCGATTGGACAGGGAAACAGAACGCTTTCTGATGCCGCGAATGAAGGAAAAAACATTTCCGTTGATGTAGATGCTTTTTTTAAATCCAAGGTGACATAGAATAGTGCACATAGTCAGTACAGTAGATCATCAAGGATGATAGATAAAGACAGATCAATAAACTGGTATCTCTAAGGTATTCCCCTTAGAGAGAGGGGAGGCAGAGAGAGGAGAGGTGGTGGGGCTAGAGGGGAGGAGGAGAGGTGGAGGGAGTAGAGCAGGGGAGGGAGAAGAGCAGGGGAGGAGAGGAGAGACAGGAGAGATGAGAGCCCTGACCTGCGTGTCTGCTCTGAGACTGAGAGAGCCAAGCAGCCCAGCGACGCTCAGCAGGTACGACGGCTGGCCGCCATGTCCATTAGGCCACCACAACTTCACCTCTTCACTCTACAACACACAGCAACAAGCATCAAGGTACTGACTAGAATAAGCATGGAAGATAAACATTTAGTTCATTTAGCAGAGATTTATGTCCAACGCAACCTACAAATAGCGCATAATCAAAGAACAACAGAAAATCAAGCATCCGAAGTGCATCGTTGTAACAGTTTTTTCAGAGTCAAGGAACAGTCTGTATCTACCAGGGTCAAACCAAAGTAACCACATCACAGCTGCCAGGCACACTCAACTACAGTGCAGCAGTAACATCTCAATGACAGTATTTGTGTCACCGATTCACGTTGACCTGACCCAAAGCCAGGCTGGCCTGTCTCACCCTGTCTAGGTGGAGGACCAACGTGCTCTTGGTGTGGCCTGCAGAGAACACGGCTGGGAACGCCTGCATGGTTCCCAGCTCAGGAAGGGCGAGCGTTACGTTCCCCTTCACAGCCTCCACAGCATCGACACACAGCTCCACCTCCACGGTCCACTGGGACAGGGAGGCATCTGAGAGGAACAGGGAGACTCGAGTCAGGAGGGGGATGAGCCGATCCTGGCAAACGACATCTGTACTGTAGGAGGAATGTGAACGTTCTTACCAAATACATCTATAATGTAGGAGGATCTAGAGGCGGAGAGGAAGTGGAGGAGAGCTAGAGGAGAGGGGGAGGTGAGGAAGGAGAAGTGGAGGGGAAGGAGGGGGGGAGGAGAGGGGGAAGTGAGGTAGGAGAAGGGGGCGAGAGGGTGAGGAAGAGAGCGTACCGTAGACAGGGACGGAGGAGAGATGGACCAGCCTCAGGACATCGTAGGCCTCCAGGCGCACCTCCTTCCACAGGCCCAGGGTGGGGAGCGACGGCCCCCAGTCCCAGCTGAAGGAGCTCTGGGCCTGGGGAACATGCACACAGGAGAGGGCACATTCTCCAGCTGGAGCTTTTAGGAATGTGTGTGTGCAGCAGAGAGCAGGTCACATTGTATTCATAGATGTGTGTGTGTCTGTGACTGTGTGTGTGCACAGTGTGCTCAATACTCCTGTACACGAAACCCGCATATCACCGTATACAACATCTGAACCTATCAACTAGCCGAACCCACTCACCTTCCTGATGAAGTTGACGTGGCATTCTCCCTGCTGCACCTCAGGGGGGCAGTCTGGGGGCACGCGGTAGGAGGAAGCCTGGCTCCGCCCCGCCGCGTACAGCACCGGGGACAGCAGCCGCACCTCCAGAACGTTCTCCCCCTCCAGCAGCACCTCTGACACACGCAGATCCTGCGCACACACACACACACACACACACACATGCAGGGCGCTCAGGGCTCCAACATTGTCAGGTGTCTTGTTTGTAATGTCATGTACGTTTAGCAGTTCCTGGTATGTTACTTTTAGATACTGCTATCCAATGAGAAGTATGGGGGGGGGGGGGGGGTTAATCCTTGATCTATAGTCAAGTGCCTTAGCCCAGAGTGGCATCAGGTTTCTAATTGAGGTGGGGCTTGTGATATCCGGTTCATGGTGGGATGGAGGAGAAAGGGGCGGGCAATTAGTGTCACTCCTCAACCCACCTGGGGGACCCAAAGTGAAGACCACAAACAGTTTGGTCCTGCAGAATTACACGGATGAAAGGGGGTGCGCACCTTCTGCTCTAGGAAACCTTATAAAACAATGATTCTGTGAAATGAGAGGATAACTCGTTTCGTTTTGTGCTTACATATCTGCGAAACATGTTGTCCGTCTTGCCAACTGTGATTCCATTGACAGTTACGGCAGACACTGTGTCCACTCCCTCAAAAACAAGGTGTACTTCCTGTTTAGCCCTGAGAGAGAGAAAACGTCACAGGCTTTCACCCTGTGGAAAACACATGAGTACTGATCATAGGTGAAGTCAAGTCCATTATGAATCACCTTAGCGATGGTGGCACCAAGAAGGTTGTAGTGTATGTCCAGTTCTCCAGCGCTATCCACTTGTACGCCACATCGTTGAATCTGAAGTAAGGATCCTGTCAGATTGAGAGTGAGAGAGGTGTTTGGGTGAGCACATGAAGAACCACATGACAAGGCTACTCAGATAAACATGTGTAAAGAATAGAATGCCATCCCAGTCTAATAGGCTGGTCACGCGGTCACGTCTCCGGGACAGGTTGGCATCAGGGTAACTAGCACACCTTGTTTGTTACGGTATTCTCCGCCAGGTCTTTGGCCGTACCTACCTTTATCATCCCCTGTTGCAGCAAAGCTGAATGAACACATCCCGGCACATTTGCAGTAAGCGACAAGTTCCCGTTGGAGTTCTTTAGTGTCCATTTGCCATTCAAAATAAGTTTGTCCGCCTCCGGTCGTGTGACATTGTATCCACACAACACACGGAAACACCACGCGCAGTAAAGACAAACAAAAATGTTTCCTGGATTTCCCAGCGCAATCATATTGTGAAAGATGCAATATTAAGATTGCCCCCGTGTCTCAAGTTAGCATAATCCTGTGCTGAACGAAGTAATGTTTCACTTTTCTGCGGTTCCTTGTCTACTGTATACACTGATGCCCATAGCTCGCGTTGTCGATCATGTGACACGCCAGTGCGTGCACGGGGCAAAGCAACACATTTCACTCAGTCTACCGCGAAAATTCAAAAGCCAGAACCTTTCTTCTGCAAGCAAATATCTGACCTGGAAATGCTGTCAATAATTTTCATCTCACATTCCACAATCTAATGAAATGCACAGAAATGTTACTGTTAGAAATATGCACTTCTGAAACATGAATTTCTGTTATCTTCTCTGTGCACCATTATATCTGACCTGGATAAAAGTGTCCGCTAAAATTAAATAAAATGCAATGAATGTCAGTGGACAGAAGGCATTTTTTGGTCTAATACAGGTTACCTCACCCAATCAAGATGCTGTGTCAAGTCCAGAAGAGCCGCTCTATTAGTAAGATCCAAAACAACAACAATGTAATATGATTTAAGCAACTTTATTGGGGGGGAAATTAAAACGAAACAGAGTTACAAGTTGATCATCAACGGTTAGCTCTGCATCATATTTCAGGGCTACAAGAAGACAGTGTTGGGGGGGGGGGGGGGGGGGGGGGTGGTATAAACTATAATAGCTCTCACTCTAAAACCATGAAAAAGAAATGAATAAAAAGCCTTAAACAGGATCCAGTTTCCAACTGCCCTTACTTCCAACCTTACCTGCCCATTTCACTTGTACAACATATTGAATATATACCTTTATTAACATGCATAAAATACAACATTAAATTCTTATTTTCCTAACTTTGGATGTTGACACGGACTGCAGTTTTTTTTTTCGGTTCGCACAGTTGTATGACTGCATGTTTTTTTTTTGTTTTGTTTTTTTCAGGCCATGGGAATCTAATAATATGAATTAGAAAAGCATACACTGACAACCCTGTCAGGTCTATCAGAAGGAAATGGGCCAAATTGGTCAGTCTACGTGGTCAGAGCAAGACACGATCAAGACTCAAGCCAGCCAGGGTCTCGTCTTGGTGCAAAGCTCAAATTTAGAATGGTAAACCATGGTCAACTCTACATGAAAAATGTTTAAACTCAAATTTAACAGTCATGTCCAAGCAGGTAACACTATCTTCTTATGAGCACGCGTGTCAATGGGGGGGGGGCAAAGTGGTCAAATTAAGAAACAGAAAAATGAAACCGGGGATTTCAGTTTAATCCAGCTACAACATTCTCCTTCAGGTGTCATGCGAGAGTGTTCATCACATGGCGTATTTCTGCGTCCATTCTTTTGCTAATCTGTTGTATCTGTGAAAGGGAGAGAGCAATGTCAGTCACAACCCTTTCCAACAAAAACGACATCCACAAAACACACCAATGAACCCATCTCAAGGCAAACTGCCACTCAAGCCAGCCAAAAAACATATTCATGCTGACAAACCATCTCAGATCAGATTTCCTGTCGAAAATGTGATGAGTATTCGTTCCGAATCATTACTTTAAGAGCAGCACTAACTTGACAATGAGCACTGGGTAGTTCCGACCCAAAATATGATTGTCTGATAACCATGGTATATTGGTGATATACAATGGATAAGACCTCTTCACAGTTTTATTAGAGATATTATTGTACATAGAAACCACGATATACACACACACAAAACTCTTATTTATTTATTTTTTTAACGCTAAACATGATCAACCAACACCTTTTTAACCTCTAGTCAAACTGGTGACATGAACCCTGGTTCTATCTTCCTTATCATACCCACCCACCCACAGCCATATATCCCACCCACCCCACACAACCACCCACAGCCTTATCACACCCACCCACGGCCCCACACGGTCTGCAGCTGAACACTGGGAGAGCGTGGATTAGAAGCTCTGATTAGTCCAGCATGATGACACACAGGACTACGGAGACAGAGCAGACAATAGCAACCTCCATGCCACAGGCCCTCCGCCTGCCACCAGCCCTCGGCCTTACCCTACAGCATGGCGTACTTCTCTGTCCACTCACGAGCTAGTCTATTGTACCTGACAGAGCAGACCTGGGTCACACGCTGCATTCAAACACTGGCAACAGTACGGAGGAATGTACAGCTGTTCTAGAATGTTAGCCATTGTTCCAATTCGGACCAGCTGACAATTAACTGATCTCATATGACGTTTAGATACTTGGTGCAAAAAAAAAAAAAAAAAAAACCCCACCTTGAGTAAGATATATATCCATAACAAAACATCATAATAGCACAAATATAAGTCTGGTAAATAATGAATGAACATGGCTGTCAAAGGGAAGCGGCCCGGATCCGGTACATCAGACTTACTTTGGACTGTCTGTTTTATAGATTCGTGCAATCTCTGGCACCAGGGGGTCATCAGGGTTCGGATCACATAACAGAGAACAGATGGACAGAAGCACTGGGGAGAGAGAGAGAATGATGAATGAAAATGAAAGAGAAAATGAAAGCTGCCAAGTTTGTTTTGTTTTTTTTCACAGAAACATTCCATATGTAGGTCAACATGACAAGAAGTGTTTGTCGCGTTTAAGAATTACCTTTAGATATAGTTAATGCTGGGGACCACTGTGACCTGAGAATATCCAGACATATGCTGCCATTACTGTTAATATTTGGGTGGTAAATTCTTGTGGTGAACGCAACCTAAAAGAGAAAAGGACATGGAGCACAATTCACATGAAAACCTTACAATCAGGGATCAAGACGAAAAAAACCATAGAGTGAACCTCTCTTCCTCCTGAAGGGAAGGGAGGTGGAGCGGGGCATCAGTCTCACCTTGGGGGGCTTGAAAGGGTAGTCCGTTGGGAAGTGGATGGTCAGGAAGAAAACCCCCCCCTGATATGGACTGTCATTCTGAAAGCACGAAACACTTGTCACGTCAAGCCTTCTGTAGCCCTTATTAGACGCAATGTCACAGAGGGCTTCACAAATACCCACAGATCAGCACCTAGAACCAATCTCAACCCTCAAAGACAACAAGGAAAACCTGAGAAAGAAACGGAAGAAACCTCTGGAGGAGCAATTCGAAGGGCTCTCCTCCTCCAGAGACAGTTCTGAGCTTATACGAGCTCTGTCAAACTTCAAACGCACTCTCTACTGCTAACATCGTCATTGACGACTTCCCCCCCTTTAGGGTATCCATATCCATATCACTCTGCCGCCCCCCCCCCCCCCCCCCCATGAAAATGTCACAGAGGAGTTCTACTTACAGGTCCCATGATTGTGGCTTGCCAATGAAACACTGTAAATGACATACAGATGAATGGGGTTAGAACAGCTTGTAGGAGTCCACCTGCTGGGTACTCCTGCTGACAGAAGGATGGAGGTGTATGGACACTTACTGTCGTCGCCCACTGGACCTGCGGAACACTGAGCAGGAGGGTCACGAGCCAAGTCATTCAGCTCCTGCAGGGAGATCAGACGGTTGGGGGAGAGAGAGGGGGAGAGAGAGAGAGAGAGAGAGAGAGAGAGAGAGGGGTGGTCGGGGGAGAGAGGGATGGTAGAGAGAGAGGGAGGTTTGGGGGAGTGGGGTGGTAAGGAGAGAGGTATGGTAGGGAGGGAGAGAAGGTGAGAGAGGGATGGTAGGGGGAGAGAGGGATAGTAGGGGGAAAGAGGGATGGTAGGGGGGAAAAGAGGGATGGTAGGGGGAGAGAGTGGTGGTGAGATACACAGTGATTGAAAGGCATCGAACCAGCATGATGCTGCCCCATCTAACACCACAGTTTTGATTCTGTCTACTCTTTCTCAAATACTATTATCCTTTAATGCTACTACAATTCAGCACCATCAATTTCTAGCGGCTCCCATCATAACATTGTACTTTGGGAAAAGAATCAATGGCAGGTCACTGCCAGCATAAAGCCTCATGTGACCTCTCTCCCACCCAGAACCAAATTCTGCATCAGCCTCTTACACTGGTTTTGCACACTGGCATCAAGCAAGTCTTAAAACCCTGCTGGCTACATCCAGGAAAAAATAAGTGTGGGGCCAGGACAGAAGAGACAGTATAGAACGCGGTGCGGCACAATACTTCACCGCTCAAGTCACATTGCTTTATCATCCCCTCTAGAGTTAAATTATGCATCTGTCCAGGGCCTAGGCCTATGTGGTTTTCGCTACTACTACTACTACTAGGACTGAGGGCAAGATGAGACCTGGTGGCTCACACTGCCTCTGCGGTTATTTTTAACTCTCTAGCTATTTTTAAGGGGTGGGGGGTGGGCTACGCCCAACCCTGTGGGGCACACCGCTTTAGAATTACATTTACAGGAATAGGCTAACTTTTTTTCTCCCAATTTGACAAGAATTGTGTGCGCATTAGGGTAGTCTGTACTTTGTCTTTGACTCCTCTTATAAAGTATCTAACCAAACGAAATAATATTATTGGACAGCTAGTAACTAGAATCCTCGCCAGAATTGAGAATTATCGTCAATAGCAAATTATATCATATTCTAGTTTTTGGCGAATGACAATGACAAGCGGCAACTAGATAACATGCCGGCTAACTAAAGGGTGGATGTGAGGCCTAGAAAAACATGGCATGTCAGAGTCAGAATCATCTGTTGCCAGCGAATTTACTTACAAGTTGATCAAGTTACTTGTTGATTGTGTAAGGGTGTAGCCTACACACCTAGCTAAATGAGTTGACTGTAGCTCGATAGCTAGTTAGTTAGCAACCCGGCCTTATCGAAAGTAGATATACGTGCCCCGTTTTTAAGCTAGCTACAGTAGAGCTTTTACCTATTTGCATAGCTGGTTAATTAACCAGTTAAGTTGACGAGCACTAGCTAGCTGGCGTTAGCTGACCAGTTTAGTTAGCTAGTTATAATATAGCATTGAGGGCGCCATAACAGAAGAGGCTACTGTACTGTACCTAGCTATTCTTAAGATACGGTAGCAAACCAAATATAAATCGGTTTAGGTGGTGTACAGTACAGCCAACTAGCTTGCTAATCAAGAGTACTCCAGCAAATTCCGACACATAATTCAGACACACACGTAAACGGACAAGCTCCCTGGTATGCTTACCTTTTGGATCCTTTTCAACGCCATTCTTGCTCCAATATTGGTGGGATGTTTACTTATCTACTTGGCTGGCCAGCTAACGACAGTGTTAGCTACGCCTTGGCCCCGACTACGGCGAGCTAGGCAGCAAACAAGCTAGCTACACTCACAGTACGTAGCTTTACAGCCGCAACAAGACCAAAATTCCCCGTGAAATTAGCTAACGTTACTTAATATTTCGCTATGATTCTATTTTCATCCCCAAATATGCGTCAAGATGCGTATACTATCGTCATTAGTTTGGTTAGCCAATGTAGCTGTAGCTAGCAATACTCGCAACAAGATGTCCTCTGCCTCCACCGCTCCAAACACTTGGTCACTGGGTAAGTTCGTTTTAGTTAGCCTGCGTAATACATAGCCACATGACATGAAAAGACCGCTGAGCACGGGTGGAGCTTTCGAAACTAGTTATTTTATTCTGTGGACAAGAACGTTTTCGACGACCGTGGACTTCGGGTTGTGATAGCTCTTCTAAATCATTGTCGCTGGGAAGCTGTGTACTGAATATCCATCAAGCACAAACGCATTGACACAGACAGAAAGTCATTATTTAATTCATATATTGTAGAAAAGACAATATTCTCAGTACCAGGATGGAATTTGACTGGCATTCTTTCTACAGTGGAAACTACTGCCAAAAACCAATGACAACATAACATGGTTAATATATATTCAGAAATTAAAAATCATTTGTTTATTTGACGGAGAACAACAAACAAGTTATTAACTAAATGTATCCACAACTAAAACAGTAATCAATTAGACTGAAGACTTCCCTTCTAAGCCTTACATTATACATAAATTATCAGCATTGTTACTGGTTTTTATAACCTGATACATATACTGTATATAACCGTATTTAAATAGTTTATCAACCATGAATCACTTTTACAGAAACGTCAGTTTGGAAATTAATCTGTAAATGGAGCTTTTAATGGATGTCCTATTATTTGGGGCTGAATATTATCCTTCTTGATAAGAAACACCATATCTAAACACAACCCATTCTCTATACCATCAGGGTCTTATCCCAGAATGAAGGAGTTTGTGTTTATTTTCCAACACACTTGTTGTTTTGGCTTCCCTTTTCCAGTTCAAGGCACTTCTGTGCTGTCCTGCTACAGTGATTTTATGTTGGCCTCTCTGAGAGCACCCAGGTCATCGGATGAATCTGTGTGAGGGATTTATTCATTGTACTATGCAGCTTCAACATTACACTACCCGACTGTCCCATGTGCGGATGACTTGGTTAAGTAGGTTTCATCCCTTGTTGAGTATCTACAGGAGACTTCCTTAGGGACTATGATATTAACCCCTTCACCTCTCCATCCATCCCCCCAGACTCTTTCATGGTGTGAGGACTGCGTTACTCGTTATGTCAGTCAGTCCATCAGTGTTTGAAATTTGAGTTGGCCACACTTGTCCATTCTGTTCTCTGCAGTCCTCACATTTCCTGTTGGTTTTCAGTGCTGTGTTCTGAGAGGAAACAGAGAGACTATCAACCCCAGAGTCTGACTCGTTACCTTCATCTTCTTCCATGGTATCTGGAATACTGCTGCGGTTTACCCTTCCACAGAAATCCCCCTCTTTCTGCTGTTTATTGCTATCCTCTCCTTCTATGCTGTCTGCATTGACAGGATGAGACTGACCCCAGGGTTCGTTTTCCAGGGTTCCCAACCTGGACCTACTGCCCGGAGAGCAGCTCGATCCCAGACTGACCAAGCCAACACAATCTCCAGTGGAGCTGAAGAGAAAGCCTTCAGGCATTCTGTGGGGGTCTTCTGGTCCCTCCTCTCCTCCTCCGCCTGTGTCCTCCCCACCTTTAGCCCCTCCCCCTACACCACTAGCCCCTCCCCTTCCACTTTTGGCCCCTCCCCCTGCAGGGCCAGGTGACGCCAGGGTTCCTGGGAGCTCCTGGGTGGCGTTGGTGGGTGGGATTTGATCAGTCCTTTTGGCAGCTACACCATCCCCCATGTCCCCCTGGAAGGCCCCAGCCTGGGCCTCACCTGCCCCCATGTCCCCCTGGAAGGCCGCTGCCTGGGCCTCACCTGCCCCCATGTCCCCCTGGAAGGCCCCAGCCTGGGCCTCACCTGCCCCCATGTCCCCCTGGAAGGCCCCAGCCTGGGCCTCACCTGCCCCCATGTCCCCCTGGAAGGCCCCAGCCTGGGCCTCACCTGCCCCCATGTCCCCCTGGAAGGCCCCAGCCTGGGCCTCACCTGCCCCCATGTCCCCCTGGAAGGCCGCAGCCTGGGCCTCACCTGCCCCTGGGGTGGGTCTGACTGACTGGTGGCACATGGGGCAGGTCTCCTGTACATATAGCCACTTTCGCAGGCAGTTGCCATGGAAGAAATGTCCACAGTATGTGATCACAGCAGAGCTCATTTCCTGCAGATGATAACAGGTATGTTACTAATTAGATTACAAAAGAAGACATTCACACCCTTGCAACAACTGTGACCAATCAAATGAATTACATGTATGAAGTACCCATTTTCTCATTCTACACAAGTCATTCATCCAGTCTAGTGTACAAATCACTCGTATCGTAATAGTGTCAATCACACATTGGCACGATGAGTGCACGACCCCTATCCTGGACCATGTGGCCCAGACTGACCTGGAAGCAGATGGCGCAGACGTCGTTGTACTGCTCCAACTGCTGAGCCGTGGCTCTGGGGAGGGACTTGATCTTCTTGGCAGCTTCCTGTCGGAGCAGGAAGCTCTTCCACCCAGACTGCGCCCTGAGCCAGACGTTGAAGTAGGAGTGGATGATGATGACCGACGCTCCCATCCAGCTCCACTCCCCGAACAGAGACTCCCACGTGCCGTAGCCCACCACGCAGAGGGCCACCACAAACTCCAGCACCCTGCTCACCGCGTTCACCCAGTAGATGATCTCCTCCAGGCTGTCTATGGGGTCGCTACGAAACAGCTCCACCATGAACATGGAGTATATCAGCACAGTCCCCGTTACCTGACACAATGAACAAGAACACAAGAGTTTTCCATTTGATTCGTTAAGCATTTTCTGTCAAATGTAATGAAACATTTACATTTATGTAGTCATGTAATAATGTCTTCGTTTAGCAGATGCTTTTTACCCAAATCGATGTATAGGGGTGGGATTTGAACCCCTGACCTCTTGATCTGCAGTCAAATGCTCTACCACTAAGCTGTTTACATAGACATCCACCCGAGAAAGTTCACTCGGTGTCAGTCGTAGATGAGAGAAAAGCTGGAGTGATTCTGTCTCCCCCCAGACTGGTGTACCTGCAGAGACGTCAGCATGCAGCTGGACACTAAAATAAGCAGCCAGAAGTCCATGTGGAAGAACTGGGAGATTTTGTAGGCCATGTATCCTGGGAATATCAACAGCACCAAACACATGCTCAGGCCTCGGAAGTGTTTCCACAGGCTCCTAGACAAAGAAGAAGAAGCCGTCACTGGCACGAACGGAACAAGGCTGACAAACTTTCTGAGGAATACTTATTCAGGATTCATTCAAATTTCATCAGAAGTACAAATGTTCTTGATTGGGTGCTGACTAGGTGACCGTGTCGGAGGTGGGGGTCGCCCACCTGTTGCGTGAGGCTCCCAGAGCCAGGATGATGGGATCTGTGATCTCAATCATGGACTGCAGGGTGGAAGTCACCACGATGAAGAGGATGATGCTGAGGAGGAAGGTGCGCTGCAGGGTTTGCATGTCCAGCAGACCCGTCTGGAGGGCCAGAAGGAGCAGCGTCACGCCCTCGGTCACCCCCCTGATCCAAAACAAACATATCGCAGAAGGTACAGTCATGGAGGGTTTACTGAAGCAGAGGGAGGATCTGTCTCTTCTCATGAGCACCTAGTATAGCCACTTCCTACCCATGGCATTTCAAATGAGTCATATTCCCGTGCCTACGTCTTGAGTATAGACATTTCTGTCATAACTACACCACTGGCTTCAACAACAGTAGGACCGTGCCTGTAACCAGCAGGTGTATTTGCTGATTCATCTTTCTGCAGGACTACAGGTTCCTAAACATCCGTCATTAAAATGCAGGGTTAGTCAGTAGAAGTAAAAGAAGAATAATAGAAGTAAAACACTCGCGGAGACAAGACTACATAGTTCCTGACCTGTGCATGACGTTGTCGTTCTGCACAGCAGCGTAGCCCCCCAGGTAGAACTTGCAGAGGTTTAGCAGCCCCAGCGCCAGGTAAGAGACCACGAAGGTCATGCCCAGGAGAGAGTAGGGAGTAGAGCAGCACTCAGAGACACTGGCCACGCGTGGGCAATCACCAGGGAGACGGCATGAGACGGCAGTCATGAAAAAAAAAAACACATGAAACAAATAACGGTTTTGAGACACTGTTGTAATCCAACATACCAATCCATCCATCTAATCAATGACTTCAGTGTGTCAGCATGACAGGTGGCAGATGTTCACCTAGTGAGGATGAAGAACAGGATTCCCTGGTGGCCAGCTGAGCTGCTAGAGGCTGCGGAGTACGTGCACAGCTGGACCAGGAAGAGGACCAGCCAGAAGACACTGAACAGCACCGGGACGGCAAACTGGCTCCACAGGGAGACAGCCACGGCCAGGAGCCTGTCCAGCTCTATCACCTGAGGGAGGGAGGGAGGGAGGGAGGGAGGGAGGGAGGGAGGGAGGGAGGGAGGGAGGGAGGGAGGGAGGGAGGGAGGGAGGGAGGGAGGGAGGGAGGGAGGGAGGGAGGGAGGGAGGGAGGGAGGGAGGGAGGGAGGGAGGGAGGGAGGGAGGGAGGGAGGGAGGGAGGGAGGGAGGGAGGGAGGGAGGGAGGGAGGGAGGGAGGGAGGATTCACACAAGGGGGTGACAGAAAAACAGATGTTGTGTCTCAGAGAAGCAGGGGAAGGAGCTCATATTAAGTGACGAAGAGGATGGTCATAGTAGGAGATGAAGATGGAGGTGGTGGTGACGTCATCGTGCAGTCACCTCCAGCTCCAGCATCTCCGAGTAGACCTCTCTGGCGAGGCGGTACGGCAGGAACAGGTTGGCTAGCAGGAAAATGGCCACGCCCACCCCGGTCAGCAACATGGAGAAGGAGTTGACGGCGAGCAGCACGCTGTGCGGTGCAGCGCACATCCTGGCCAGCAGGGGCAGCATGTGAGCGGAAAACAGCCAGACCTTTCTGGTCTTCATGAGGAAAGCACACAACGTGCTCAGAATGATCTGACCTAAACATACACACAGACAGAGAGTTCAACACTAGCTAGACACCGCAAAGCTTCAGCTGGACATTCTAGTGATACCTAGAATTCTGCATGCCGTTTCTGAGATCCTGTGTTGAGAGCCATCTTGTAAACACACTGCGCCGACAGACATTCTTTAAGTTGTTGCAGTTAATACATCATGTTGCTATTGTTGACTTGTCCTATGTTCAAAATGCTGTAAGACTGTACTTGTGGCATTAATGTTGCACTGTCTCTGGTAAAACACTTTTCTTGGCTCTAATCAGAGTAATACTGTTAGAACTGTGCACTTCTAGTCACAAGATCATTTGCTGTACTTAATGCACTAGTGCTGATGAATGTATCTGCTGACTGAATCAAATGTCAGTGGAGCAAAGGGAACACAAGGTCGGGAGCCTACTGGTGAGCGCGGTGACAAAGCGGTTGAAAGCCGGTGAGTCCAGGTACAGCGCCCCGTCATAACCGTGTAGCACCTCACCACGAACGTAGTCCCTGAGGAGAACACACACACACTTTCTGAGGGCTTGGCTACAGCTCAGTGGTACAGCATGAGACTGCAGATCAAGAGGTCCCAGGTTTGAATCCCCTCAGTATGTCTCTTTGGATAATCACATCTGCTAAATAAATACATACTTATTGTTAGTGTTGTAATAAGGTTTTGAGCAGTACTACAGTCTGAGGAGCCCAGGGCTTTCATCAGGAACACATTGGTGCCTCAACATAGAAATGATGTTACTGCATCCATCAGGCACCTGAAGGGACTGGAGGATGTTTGTAACTGATCTTTTAAGGGGAAAATGTAAAGTAATGAACTTACTTGGAGATCTGATGTCCTACATACAGAAGCAGGGCAGCAAGGATGTGGAGGTACAGATTCACGATGTGCCGCAAAGGAAGAACTAACACCACCACGTTAACAACGTGACCTGGAACAGAGGGATGTTGTAGTTTCATGCTCTCATTTGTGTTGCAAATAAAGACATTCAAATGTTTTGTAATAAAATGTTAAACCAAGATGATTGCATATGCTTGTATACATACCAAAATAATACAAGTTCCAGATAACGTATTTGTATTTAAAAAGCATGTCTTCGTTCTTCGCCTTAAGGTGCTCCGTTAAACTATCAATGTCACATTTATACAGCAAGTCAAGCACCAATATGCTTGGCACCCTAAGGGCAACGTTGGCAATTTCTTCCAACCGTGGCATCTTTCTTTCTTTGGGCACGAAGCTTCCAGCTGGCCAGAAAACATATCACATTGTCATGGACGTCCTCGGTCACCGACACATACACTTCGCCCCAGACTGGACTCACTTCATATTCGGCTCTAGCACATTTACTCTGGGTCTCCGGGCTATCCCTATCAATGGCTTGCCATCAGCACAGAAAATAAATGTCGCATCAAAAGGACGACAGGCTTTGATCGGGCGCTTGAAACTCCTCAGTAAATTTACGATGAAGCCGTACAGCCGGGAGACACAGAACCTGTCCTGTCTTGCAACTTTTCCGGGAATGGAGATAAACGTCTATTCCAACTGTGGTGGGCTATGCTACTACTGCTGGGAGTCTAAGTTGTCGACTGCCCTAATTGAAATGTCGCTTCTGAAGTAACACAGAGGCTGACATGATGGACGACAGTTACAATCTAAGTTCTTCTAATTACAGACAATAACTGATGTAAACATTCAAACGAAACAACTAGTATACATAATATCTTACTATGCCTACAAAACGGAACATTGTAAGTGTAGTCTTAAGAGCAAGGTGTTCCACAAATATTGGTCGCTTGCGTGGCTACTTCCTCTTCATTACAGCAGTGCACCAATCAGAAATGCTGGAAAATCCTTTCAAAGTAAAAGCCCAAAGTGAAACTATTGTTTGTGAGAAAAATGTCAAGATAATAATAACAAAATATAACTGCAAGCAGTAATGGCGGATTCCTCCAAACACTGCAAACCATTGAACAATGTTTATTCTTGACAAATTGTAACTGTATAGAAGAATGTATGCTGCAGAATTACCAATGGCATACCAAATCTGAAATGCAATACCATCAAGATCCACAAGGGCCTTTATTTCAAGCCAGTAAGTGAAGGAAGGGGGCTTGGTGAGCTTATCCATTCCAGAAAGCCTTGTATCTTTATGCATTAAGGCGTGGCCTGTAGCGCCACCTATGGGTAATGGTGGGCCATTTGTGGTGTGGTAGTTACTCTTGGCCTATACTATTAATGTTTCAGGATTTTAAAAACTTTTTACCACTGCATATAAAATCGAAAATGCAAAACCAACAGGATCCACATGGGCTTTGGGTAAAGTGTGGTAGTTACTCTTGGCCTGTACTGTCAATGTGTCAGGATTTGGAGACCTTTTTACTATTGCATACAAAGTAGGAAATGCAATGACACCAAGGTCCTCAAGGGCCTATGCTGATATTCAAGGAATGAGTTGGGGCTTGGTCAGCCCACACAGTCCTGATATGTTGCGTGTATGTCTTGCCAAGCCCGCGCATGTCAAGGGAAGAATGAGTGTGTGAGAATTTGGAGCATGCGCGGGGAGGAGCAGGGGACACATTTCATTGTAAATTTCCCTAGAAATTAGCCAAGCATGCATGTTTCAAAGATTCACCAAAAATCGACCTTTCATCTTAGAGTCAACTTTTTCTCAGATTTGTGTACTAAACATTCTCAAGAGTCTTCATATGAACTTGTTTGACTGGCTTACATGTAAAGCATTGCGAACCATTGAAAAATGTATATTCTTGACAAATTGTAACTGTATAGAAAAATCAATGCTGCAGAATTTCCAATGGGATACCAAATCTGAAATGCAATAACATCAAGATCCACAAGGGCCTTTATTTCAAGCCAAGAAGTGAAGTGCTTTAATCTTCACAAGAAGTGAAGTGCTTTGTGCTTTAAGGCGTGGCCTGTAGCGACACCTATTGGTAATGGTGGGCCATTTGTGGTGTGGTAGTTACTCTTGGCCTATACTATCAATGTTTCAGGATGTTTTTAACTTTTTACCATTGCATACAAAATCGGAAAAATATACCAACAAGATCCACATGGGCTTTTGTTAAAGTGTTGTTGTTACTGTTGGCCTTTACTATCAATGTTTCAGGATTTGGAGAACTTTTTACCATGGCAAACAAAATCTGAAATGCAATACCATCAAGATCCACAAGGCCTTTGCAAAAGACCAAGGAATGAGTGGGGGCTTGGTAAGCCCACACTCTCCTGAAATGTTGCGTGTGCGTCTTGCCAAGCCCGCGCGTGTGTCAAGGGAAGACCTATGGGTAATAGTGGGCCATTTGTGGTGTGGTAGTTACTCTTGGTCTATACTATCAATGTTTCAGGATTTTATAACTTTTTACCATTGTATACAAAATCGGAAAAGCAATACCAACAAGATCCACATGGGCTTTTTGTTAAACTGTTTCTTTGCCTATACTATCTATGTTTCAGGATTTTTAGACCTTTTTACCATTGCATACAAAATCGGAAATGCAATACCATCAAGATCCACATGGGCCTTTTTTCAAGCCAATACGTGAAGGGAGGGGGCTTGGTGAACCTATCCATTCCAGAAAGCCTTGTATCTTTGTGCTTTTGGGCGTGGCCTATAGCGCCACCTATGGGTAATGGTGGGCCATTTGAGGTGTGGTATTTACTCTTGGTCTATACTATCAATGTTTCAGGATTTGAGACCTTTTTACCATTGCATACAAAATCGGAAATGCAATACCATCAAGAGCCACATGGGCCTTTGCTAAAGACCAAGGAATGAGTGGGGGCTTGGTCAGCCCACACTCTCCTGAAATGTTGCGTGTGCGTCTTGGCCGCGCGTGTGTCAAGGGAAGGCTGAGTGTGTGTGTGAGATTTTGGAGCACGCGCGGGGAGGAGCAGGGGAGACATTCATTGGAAATTTGCCTAGAAATTAGCCAAGCAAGCATGTTTCAAATATTCACCAAAAATCGACCTTTCATCTTACAGTCAACTTTTTCACAGATTTGTGTTATGAACATTCTCAAGAGTCTTCATATGAACTTGTGATTGAATCAGAGTATCAGTTTTTGACTGGCTGATGTGTAAAGCATTATTTTAGCGTTAGCGATAAGTTCAATTTGCTTTATATCAATCATTTTTTGAGATATGAATTTGCCTTTGCACCTGGTAACATGTTGTAGTGTCTTCCTCCGATCTACCAAGTTTAGTGTTGATATCTCAAAGATTTGCTGAGACATGACTTCACATCCTGTTTGGCGGCTTTTCTGATTAATTTGATTGGCTGTACCGGACAGACGGTTATGAGGATCAAAATTCCTTTGATAACTTTTGTGAGGCTTGGTCTGAAGATCATCTCTGGTGATTTTGAAGAAGATATGACAAAAATTGTAGGAGGAGTAGGCTTTCAAAGGTTTTTGATAAAACCGGAAATGGCGGGAAATCTATATAACCGGAAATTAACGCCATGGTGTGCGTTGAACTCGGCTTGATCCAGGGAATCCAATGGTACATCATTTTTGAAAATGAGTCATATGGTTCTAAAGTTGCGTGTGTAAACACAAGTCCAACTTTGACCCATTGGTGGCGCTAGAGTGGTCTAATGGGAGACATGAAACTTGGTGTAGGTATAGAAGAAACTGTCCTTAATGAGTGTGCCAAATTTCACAAAAAGTTGTCGATGGGGTCTAGGGGCTGCCATTGACTCCCATGGTACAAGAATTACAAATAATAAAACCACCAATAAATATAGCTGCAAGCAGCAATGGAGGGGCCAAGCAGTCCAGAGCAGGACATGGCCTCCATAGCACTTGCGCAACAATTAAGTCACAATAACCTGTTGCACTCATGCAACACACCAAGTTTGGTTGAAATATCTGTTTGCGTTCCAAAGTACTGAGTGTTTAAAGTGTTTTTTTTCCGGTGTAACACCACAAGCCTCCTCTGCTCCTCTTGGGAACGATGGAACCCAAGTTCGGTGACAATCGCTAAAATGGTTGCTGAGTTACGCTCTAACGTGTCTTTTGTGGCTTCGCCGCCGCCTTTGATCGGCTCTACCGAACAAACGGTTTCGAAAATTTGAAAATCCATCAGACACCTTTGTGAAGCTTCGTCTGAAGATCATCTGTGCCAAATTTAGTAAACATTGGACAAAATTTGGGGCGTGTAAAAGGTTTTTACACTTTTCCATGAAATCCAAAATGGCGGCCGCGTCAATTCGGTTGTTATGAAATATTATCGATGGTCAAGCTTGATATCTCACAAGACATCAAGAGACAAAGAAATTACTTTATTAAGGTAAATACTTCAACAGTTATTAGCCAAAACACGTTTATGCTTCCGGCCACGCCCCCTTTTAGTCACATGACACCATTTTTGGAGAACATCCTTAGAATAAAGTTCCGAGTAGGCGTACCAACTTTGGTGTCACTGCTTCAAAGAACTTCTGAGATATGGCTTCACTTCCTGTTTGGCGGCTTTTCTGCAGAATTTGATTGGCTATACCGGACAAACGGTTTTGAAAATCAAATATCCTTCGATAACTTTTGTGAAGCTTGGTCTGAAGATCATATCTGGTAATTTTGAAGAAGATTTGACAAAATTGGTAGGAGGAGTAGGCTTTTAAAGGTTTTTGATAAAACCGGAAATAGCGGAAAATCTATATAACCGGAAATTGACGCCATGGTGTGCATTGCACTCGGCTTGATCCAGGGAATCCAATGGTACCTCATTTTTGAAAATGGGACATACGGTTCAAAAGTTGCGTGTGTAAACACAACTCCAACTTTGACCCGTTGGTGGCGCTAGAGTGCCAAAGTATGGGACATGAAACTTTGTGACTTGGACCAGGGGACTGTCCCTAATGAGTGTGCCAAATTTCACAACTTTCGACCAAGCGCTTCTAGGGCCTGCCATAGACACCCAGTCTTAAGAATAATAATAATAAATATAACTGCAAGCAGTAATGGCGGATTCCTCCAAACACTGCGAACCATTGAAAAATGTTTATTCTTGACAAATTGTAACTGTATAGAAAAATGTATGCTGCAGAATTACCAATGGCATACCAAATCTGAAATGCAATACCATCAAGATCCACAAGGGCCTTTATTTCAAGCCAGTAAGTGAAGGAAGGGGGCTTGGTGAGCTTATCCATTCCAGAAAGCCTTGTATCTTTATGCATTAAGGCGTGGCCTGTAGCGCCACCTATGGGTAATGGTGGGCCATTTGTGGTGTGGTAGTTACTCTTGGCCTATACTATTAATGTTTCAGGATTTTAAAAACGTTTTACCATTGCATATAAAATCGGAAATGCAATACCAACAGGATCCACATGGGCTTTGGGTAAAGTGTGGTAGTTACTCTTGGCCTGTACTGTCAATTTGTCAGGATTTGGAGACCTTTTTACTATTGCATACAAAGTAGGAAATGCAATGACACCAAGGTCCTCAAGGGCCTATGCTGATATTCAAGGAATGAGTGGGGGCTTGGTCAGCCCACACAGTCCTGATATGTTGCGTGTGTGTCTTGCCAAGCCCGCGCGTGTCAAGGGAAGAATGAGTGTGTGAGAATTTGGAGCATGCGCGGGGAGGAGCAGGGGACACATTTCATTGTAAATTTTCCTGGAAATTAGCCGAGCATGCATGTTTCAAAGATTCACCAAAAATCGACCTTTCATCTTAGAGTCAACTTTTTCTCAGATTTGTGTACTAAACATTCTCAAGAGTCTTCATATGAACTTGTTTGACTGGCTTACGTGTAAAGCATTGCGAACCATTGAAAAATGTATATTCTTGACAAATTGTAACTGTATAGAAAAATCAATGCTGCAGAATGTCCAATGGGATACCAAATCTGAAATGCAATAACATCAAGATCCACAAGGGCCTTTATTTCAAGCCAAGAAGTGAAGTGCTTTAATCTTCACAAGAAGTGAAGTGCTTTGTGCTTTAGGGCGTGGCCTGTAGCGACACCTATTGGTAATGGTGGGCCATTTGTGGTGTGGTAGTTACTCTTGGCCTATACTATCAATGTTTCAGGATGTTTTTAACTTTTTACCATTGCGTACAAAATCGGAAATGCAATACCAACAAGATCCACATGGGCTTTTGTTAAAGTGTTGTTGTTACTGTTGGCCTTTACTATCAATGTTTCAGGATTTGGAGAACTTTTTACCATGGCAAACAAAATCTGAAATGCAATACCATCAAGATCCACAAGGCCTTTGCAAAAGACCAAGGAATGAGTGGGGGCTTGGTAAGCCCACACTCTCCTGAAATGTTGCGTGTGCGTCTTGCCAAGCCCGCGCGTGTGTCAAGGGAAGACCTATGGGTAATAGTGGGCCATTTGTGGTGTGGTAGTTACTCTTGGTCTATACTATCAATGTTTCAGGATTTTTATAACTTTTTACCATTGTATACAAAATCGGAAAAGCAATACCAACAAGATCCACATGGGCTTTTTGTAAAAGTGTTTCTTTGCCTATACTATCTATGTTTCAGGATTTTGAGACCTTTTTACCATTGCATACAAAATCGGAAATGCAATACCATCAAGATCCACATGGGCCTTTTTTCAAGCCAATACGTGAAGGGAGGGGGCTTGGTGAACCTATCCATTCCAGAAAGCCTTGTATCTTTGTGCTTTTGGGCGTGGCCTATAGCGCCACCTATGGGTAATGGTGGGCCATTTGAGGTGTGGTATTTACTCTTGGTCTATACTATCAATGTTTCAGGATTTGAGACCTTTTTACCATTGCATACAAAATCGGAAATGCAATACCATCAAGAGCCACATGGGCCTTTGCTAAAGACCAAGGAATGAGTGGGGGCTTGGTCAGCCCACACTCTCCTGAAATGTTGCGTGTGCGTCTTGGCCGCGCGTGTGTCAAGGGAAGGCTGAGTGTGTGTGAGATTTTGGAGCACGCGCGGGGAGGAGCAAGGGAGACATTCATTGGAAATTTGCCTAGAAATTAGCCAAGCAAGCATGTTTCAAATATTCACCAAAAATCGACCTTTCATCTTACAGTCAACTTTTTCACAGATTTGTGTTATGAACATTCTCAAGAGTTTTCATATGAACTTGTGATTGAATCAGAGTATCAGTTTTTGAATGGCTGATGTGTAAAGCATAATTTTAGCGTTAGCGATAAGTTCAATTTGCTTTATATCAATCATTTTTTGAGATATGAATTTGCCTTTGCACATGGTAACATGTTGTAGTGTCTTCCTCCGATCTACCAAGTTTAGTGTTGATATCTCAAAGATTTGCTGAGACATGACTTCACATCCTGTTTGGCGGCTTTTCTGATGAATTTGATTGGCTGTACCGGACAGACGGTTATGAGGATCAAAATTCCTTTGATAACTTTTGTGAGGCTTGGTCTGAAGATCATCTCTGGTGATTTTGAAGAAGATATGACAAAAATTGTAGGAGGAGTAGGCTTTCAAAGGTTTTTGATAAAACCGGAAATGGCGGGAAATCTATATAACCGGAAATTAACGCCATGGTGTGCGTTGAACTCGGCTTGATCCAGGGAATCCAATGGTACCTCATTTTTGAAAATGAGTCATACGGTTCAAAAGTTGCGTGTGTAAACACAAGTCCAACTTTGACCCATTGGTGGCGCTAGAGTGGTCTAATGGGAGACATGAAACTTGGTGTAGGTATAGAAGAAACTGTCCTTAATGAGTGTGCCAAATTTCACCAAAAGTTGTCGATGGGGTCTAGGGGCTGCCATTGACTCCCATGGTACAAGAATTACAAATAATAAAACCACCAATAACAATAGGTTTCCTCCTTACGGAGGAATCCTAATAATACTACCAATTACAATAGGTGCCTCGCAGCTTCGCTGCTTGGCCCCTAACAATAGGTTTCCTCCTTACGGAGGAATCCTAAAAACATAAATTCCAATAATTGGAGAGTGGTCAGATACAAATAAATGACTGTTGCTGAGGTCAAAGCTTCCCCAATGCAGGCTGGGAACCTCACATGACCACATTGTGACCAGAATTACTTGTCAAACCGCCCTGTCCTGCCCTGTTAACTTTCCCCGTGTCACCACAGGGTTCCGTCCTGGGCCCTCTGCTATTTTCGCTCTACATGCTCCCTTTAGGAAACACAATTAGATGCTACGGAGTACATTTTACACCCAGCTATACGTGTCCATAAAGCCTGGAAAACTACCACATGCTCTGGAAAAAATTATAAGAACTTAGATTACAGCAAATTTCCTTCTTCTCAATTCGGATAAAAACAGAGGTGCATATTTTGTGACCTAAAAAATACAGAAATAATTGATCTAATCTGACTTTAGACCTAAACGGCATCAAAGTCTCCTAAAGCCAACTGATCAAAAATCTGAGGTCACAATGGACCCAGACCTCATTTGTTACATCCCGATTAGACTACTGCAATGTATTATTCTTTGGACCCCCAAGTACCTAATAACAAATGTACAGCTGGTGCAAAATGCTGCTGCTAGACTACTGACCAGAACCAGAAATTATGATCATATAACATCCAGCCGAAGCTGATTTCAAAGTTCTATTAGTAACCTACAAATCTTTGCATGGATTGGCACCACTATACCTCTCTGGTCTTCTTGTACCCTATCACCCCATAAGGACACTAAGATCCCAAGATTCCGGCTATCTGGTTGTTCCAAAAATTTAAACAAAAAAGCTGCTGGAGGCAGGGTGTTCTCATATACAGCACCTCTTCTCTGGAGCAAATGATCTGTCTCAATTAAGGACGCTGATTGATACCATTTTGACATTCAAATTTAGGTTGAAAATGTTTTTGTTTAGTCAGTTCTACGACTGCTAAAATGTGTGTGTATGTACTTTCAATGTAAACCTGAAGTGTGTGTTGTCTGTATATGTATCTTATATAACTTTTAAACTACAAATAAAGCTTCTATATGTCCATGGAGACCCAAATTGATTTGACAAATAAAGTAAACCTGTTACTGTATATTGTTACTGTTATTGTTTCTGTTACTAGTTGGAGACATTGAGGGATGGGGCATTCTCATTCTTATTCGTATAAGAATAACATATTTTAGAGTTTCTCTTTTGATGTTTCAACACCCATTGACACTTCTCTGCTGTATGACTATGTTTAGTCTGTGTTCTACACATCTATTTCCCCAACCGTCTCTGGAGGAGGGGATCCCTCACTGAATTGCTCCTCCCAAGGTTTCTTAAATGTTTACTCCTCTAGTGAGTTTTTCGTTGAGTTTTTTCTTGTCTTCCTTGAGGGTTTAGGTTTGTTGAGTTCTATGGGCGTAGGTGAAACCTCTGTGACATTGCTTGTAAAAAAGGGCTATACAAATACATTTAGATTTGATTTGACCATCGGGCCTTTTGCCCATATTTCCTCTGACTCTGGACAACTTGAGGTGGTAATGTGATTGAAGAGATTCAAACGGGGGCTAAATGTAAAATGTGAAGTAACATCTTGGTGCTATCTATATACCTTCACGCTAATATGCATTTTGTGAAGTGTTTAAAGAAAAGGCATTTACATGTACATAGACTTATAATAAAAGCATGTAATTATGTGATTCTGCCTGTCAGAATATTAATATTGTAATAAGAGTTGATAAAATCCTACAAACATAACTTTTTTCCATAGACCCTCACATGTTTATTTTATGCATGTTAGGTGTTACTTCATACCATTTATTCACCATAGCATGAATCATCATAGAGTCTGAATGAGGTCTCACCAACTGCTACACTAGCAGGCCTCCGAAGGGATATGGTCCACAGCACCAGGCTGGCCTGGTGTCAAACAACACAACCAAGAATCACAACCTCCAGATGACTCGCCAAGCAACTAAGCTCCTCTGCAGAGGGCCTATAGTTTCTCTCTCCAAACGTGACTGATCTAAGAAACCAGCTGTTTGATTTACATCAATTTACAAAGACAGCGATGGGGACAAGATCATATCACAAAATATCCATGATTATTCGTTACAAAGTCAGGCAGTGACACAGTCCAAATCTGTTTAGGCCAACAGTTTGAAACAGTTTTAGAATGTTTGTAGTTTTAGAATGTCTCTCAGTTCAAATACTGAGATGGCACCAGAGATAACACTTCTAGAAGGGAGAAGGCTATTTCAAGACAAACATTCCATTCTAAAACTAAAACTTCTCCTCTTGGCTGTCAGTGTTGCATTTAAACTCAACACATCAACATTGTTTTCACACTGTGTTTTTCAGGAAATTGGGACATTTGTTTTTAAAAGACCAGTCCAACCAGAGTGGGAGGTTCTGGAGCAGATGAGAACCACGGAGGCCATGAAGACACCAGGGACTGAGCACCAAGGCATTCCTAGTGATATTGAATCTATTCATTTCATGGAAGAGATTTATGACTTTAGATTCCTCCATGAATATGCTGACTCATGCCCATGCCCCTGTGTGGACTATCACTAAGAATGCAGAAGTGTAGGCCAAAGTATCTGGACATGCAGTGGGACATACTCCATCATCCTGAAGAGAAGGAGAAATGGAAAGAGAGATGGAAGGAGAGATGGAAGGAGAGATGGAAGGAGAGATAGAAGGAGAAATGGAAAGAGAGATGGAAGGAGAGATGGAAGGAGAGATGGAAGGAGAGATAGAAGGAGAGATGGAAGGAGAGATGGAAGGAGAGATAGAAGGAGAGATGAAAGGAGAGATGGAAGGAGAGATAGAAGGAGAGACGCCGTCACTGTGAGCTGAAGACTGAGGATGTCAGGGAACTGGAGAAGGCCATAGAGATGTCAACGTAAGACATGCTATAATAACTTTTATGTTTTCTGTAATATCCACCTTGACATTTTTTTATAAAGACATGCCACTATAGAGACAAAAAATTCAGGTTAAAGACATGGTATTTCAAATAATACATTCGAAAAGGCTTTCTTTCTCCTCTGCAGGACATGACCACTGTACTACAGGAGATCACTAGTGAGCTGTTGGAGATGGATGGGCGTAATTTGGTTTGAAATTGGGGGGGTTGAAGTAACATAACACAACAATAATAATATTCTAACATTATTGTCATTTGAACATTTTATGTAAAATATGAGCTAATTTAGGAAAATATAAATTTCAAGCTTTTTTTCGTTATTTGGGCAATGTGTATTAATTTAGCACGTCTTTTTTAACATGCCTTGGTAAGGCAGTCTGCAATGCTTGAGTGACAATTTGCTTGCTCGACGTTTGACTGTGAAAGTTGATTCAGCGCGTTTGTTTTAGAGGTTTTACGTTTTTTAGGTGGGGGTGTCTTGTGGTCTCCTTTTGGACAAGGTTTGGATAGCTTTGAGGACTCACATTTACGCACAGATAGGAAATGATGGCAGAGGCATCATTGTGCATTTTAGCTGCGATAATCATTTCGCACGCTTCTTACAAAGTAGGCGCATTCAATAACGACACTCTAGTTGTGGAAAATGTAACCAGTTCGGCCACAAATTTGGAGACCAATACCACGAATTCTGCCACCAGCCAAACTAGCAACTTTGGATTTAACCCTACAACTGCTCCTAACTTCACTACTACAAAACCCGTCCTTATAGAGATGACAAACAGTACTAAAGATACAGCTGATAACCGCATCGATAAAGACAAAGAGGAAAGTATTAAGACCGTCGGGGAAGATGCGCTCAATGAATTGGGTATGTCTGAAGTATTGTACTACCGTGGCGTAGGCGTCCAAAAAGCTGTAGCTCTAAATTACTGTCTGCCAGAAATACTTCATTTCTGTTTTACTTTACAGTTGTATGAGGTTGCATCAAATTAATATTGAGGAATTCTTATCGACGTAAAGTAAGTCTGATTTGCAAAATATCGTGGTGTAAACTGGAGCAGTTCTAAACAATTGCTCTTAGAATAATGGAATTTCAGCTTTGAAGTTGCTCAGATTGGTTTTTCGGGGTTAGACAATTTGTCAGAACAGAAAAAGACAAAGCTGTTTATCGTTTATGAACTAGGTTTATTTGTTTTGTCACTCACAGCTGCAGTAGTTCTCCCTCTCCCTGCTATGTTTGACTTGACTCCGCTAACCTCCTAACCGAGTCTCATATTACACCCACGACTCTCCATCGAACCCATGTACCCCGGCTCCACACTCCCCCGTACAGACAGAGGGGGGTGGGGGTGCCTGTTCAACTTGCACAGAACTGACCCCAGATAACTGCATATTTGGGATGTTCTAGGGAATGTACTTAACTCAAGCCAAGCATTGTAAAACCTTACAGCTTGCATTTGCCCTGAGGTTTCAAACTTGACAGCAACTTAACCCTTCAGTAGTCATTTGTCCCAATTGTACTGTTCTGTCACTGCATAGAATTCCATCCTAGAACAGCATGCAGCATAAAGACTTATGCATAAAGACAGCATGAACAAAGCCAACATCCGACATGTATACCTCAGATGAGGTTATCTTGCACTGTGGCTGATAAAAACGTTCATTGACTCCGACCGCATAAACAATTGTACTTCTAATTCATGATTTTCCGCTGTACTTCCTACGTGCACTCGTTCTGTCTCTTCGGATAAAAGCATGCGCTGAATGAATGAAGCTGTAGAAATGTGAATTGTGTGACTGTGCGTCTCCCCAGACTGCCCCCCTCTGGGTCTGGAGGGCCTGAGGGTGGAGGACAGCCAGCTGCGTGCCTCCTCCCAGCAGCGGGCGGGGCTGGGGCCTCACCGCGGCAGGCTGAACATCCAGGTGGGTCCAGACAGGAGCGGCTTCTGTAGGGACGAGGAGGGCTGGTCGTCCATATGGGCTCTTCAGCCCACTAAGGGCTTTATATATATATATATATATATAGCTAAAATATATGTATGTGTACAAAACCATTCAGCTGCTGCATGTGTGTGTGTGCGAGAGTGTGTACGTGCGTATGGATGCATGTGTGTGTTTTTGTGTGTGTGTGTGTCTGTGTGTGTGTACCAGTCTGGCATCGAGGATGGGGACCTGTACGACGGAGCATGGTGTGCCCAGTATGAGGACCAGGACCAGTGGCTGGAGGTGGACGCCCTGCATCTCACCCTGTTCACCGGGGTCATCCTGCAGGGAAGGAACTCCATCTGGAGGTGCAGCTACACCTGACTAAAGATACCTAACTACACTTGACTAAAGATACCTGACTACACCTGACTAAAGACACCTAACAACATCTGACTAAAGATACCTGACTACACCTGATTAAAGATACCTGACTACACCTGACTAAAGATACCTGACTACACCTGACTAAAGATACCTGACTACACCTGACTAAAGATACCTGACTACACCTGACTAAAGATACCTAACTACACTTGACTAAAGATACCTGACTACACCTGACTAAAGATACCTAACAACATCTGACTAAAGATACCTAACAACACCTGACTGAAAATATCCTTTTAAATAGTGTCCTGTAGTGGGTTTTAGGAAGAGAAATGAACAAATTTAGATTTAAAATACATATATATAAAAAATATAAAAGAAAGTTACAAATGTTTGGGGGTGTTAATGAAACTGGAGCTGGAGCCCCCCCCAAAATAAGGCTAGATACGCCCATGCTGACTACACATGACTAACTAAAGATACCTATCTACACACGATTCAAACTAAACAAAATAATGTATTCACTTAGCAGACACATGAACCAATTACACTCTACAAATGAGCCATACCTACACAGAGCTATCTCCAAGAGAGTCTAACTAGTTCTGTGTTCAGTCATGTATCTTGTGTGCCTTCTGTACGTCTTGTAGCTGGGACTGGGTCCACACCTACAAGATACAGCTGAGTAATGACTCGATGTCCTGGGAGACTGTCATGAATGACACAGAGGAGGCGGTGAGGAGATGATAACTCAGTGTTTACCTGTCATTTCTGTTTACCTGTCTACCTGCCACCATACCATAGACAATGCCTTTGGAAGGGGGAAAAGCTGGTTCTCTTAAGAAAGTTTGAAAAGCTACGCATTTGTAGTTTTTAGTTTGATAGATTGTAGATATTTTATCATTGTAGATATTATTATTGTTCTGTGCCTGGTAGGTGAGATGTGGTTATTTTCCTTAACTCGGACCACCAAAGACTAAGACTATGTTAAGACTATGTACTTCCGAACCAGAACCTCTGATGTACTTTCTAAATGCAAAATTTGTGAGTCACCTTGGGTAAAAGCATCTGCTAAATGACTCAAATGTAACAGTACTTGGTATTGTGTTTAGATATTTCCGGGTAACCAGGACCCTGAGACGCCGGTCCTAGGGCTCCTCCCTGAGCCCACCGCTGCCCGCTTCCTCCGCATCAACCCCCAGACCTGGTACTTCAACGGCACCATCTGCCTCAGGGCCGAGATCCTGGGATGTCCTCTGCCAGGTGACCAGCCACAGACTAGGGCCAGACCTGGGTTAACCTGACAGACCAGGGCCAGACCTGGGTTAACCTGACAGACCAGGGCCAGACCTGGGTTAACCTGACAGACCAGGGCCAGACCTGGGTTAACCTGACAGACCAGGGCCAGACCTGGGTTAATTTGACACACCAGGGCCAGACCTGGGTTTACCTGACACACCAGGGCCAGACCTGGGTTAACCTGATAGACCAGGGTTTAGATTCTATGCACTGTTTGTAATTATAATAATGTGTGCATTTAGCAAAGCCGCTTTTATCCAAATCCATCAGATGTTAGTCTGATGGATTTGAGAGACCTCTCGATCTGTAGCCAAATGCTCTACCCCAAAGCTGTACCCATTCATGTCAATTCTCTGGATAAAAGTATCTGCTAAATGAACACATGTCAAACTGAAGGGAAACAAAAATAGTAGGACAGTTATGATTGGACGGCTGTGGGACCTCCATCAAGCAGGCCAACATGGTACTAATCTGTCGCCGCTGCTGATTGGACCCCTCAGATCCAGGCGAGATGTATGGAGAGACCCAGTCAGGCTCCAAGGACGATCTGGACTTCAAGCACCATAACTACCAGGACATGAGGAGGGTCGGTTCCTGTTGAACACTGAACACAACACGAACCACGCACTGGGTTGTTCTGAACACAGTTTCAGTCATGTCTCTGTGTGTGAGACCTCACGTCGACCCTATGTGACCTCGTGTGTGTCCCTGTGTATACCCGTGTGTCCCCGTGTGTAATCCCCTGTGTGAGTCCTCCTTCTGACCCTGTGTTGACCCTGTGTGTGACCGGCAGCTAATGAAGAATGTGAGTGAGGAATGTCCAGACATCACTCGTATCTACAGCATTGGGAAGAGCTACACAGGACTCAAACTGTACGTCATGGAGATCTCAGACAACCCTGGCAAGCATGAAGTAGGTAAGAGAGCGGCTGACTGCCCGACCACAGGTGTGTCTCCAAAGCCACTTGAACCCAATGTTATTTTTGTAACTGTAGGTGACGTCTCCAGACAAGATCCTCTACTACTTGTCTCAGCTGTTGGAGATGCTGTATGACCCATGAAGCCCTTTGTGCCGTTCGTGTCACAAAGAGCTTCGTAGCTGCTCCCAGATGTTACCTATCCTGATCCACCCTTCCTCCCATGTCGATAAGAAAAACTTGACTTACCAGAACTGCTTATAGCAGCCTTGTGTGTGTCTGTGTGTGTCTGTGCATGTGTGTATTTCTGTGTGTGTGTGCGTGTGCGTGCTAGTGCGTGTTTACATAGGGCTCGACTGCTGCTCCAGATGAGATAGGCAGACTCAGGACCACTGGAGGCCTCTCTTACATAAACACACTGATGGGGGTTTGAAGACCCTGCACAAGTCTCTGAAACTACAAAGACTCAGTTGTTTCCATGGGAACAATTCCTGATTCCAGATAGCGACTCTAATTGCAGAAGCTTTTTAACTTTTGCCAACGGGGTTCATGTTTACAGAAATCAAATAAAACTCCTAACAGGATTTTGCAACCAGACAGTTGATATTTCTAATATGTTTCGACATATTCAGCCTTCTCAGAGTCAGGGACACAGATGAGAGAGGAGGTTATTATTCATGCGCTGACAGCTGATATCAGTCATGGATAATTAGGTCGGGGAGCCCGAGGAGGGAGCTGCATGTGGTTTTCATTTCACAAAGAGGAATGTAGAAGACGTTAATATCGGTGGGTTAGTGAAGCGTTGTCAGAAAAGATCTTGGTGCTGCAGCCAGCTCCCTCTGCCCCTGGCCTCCACGCAGAACCCAGAAATGTGGGATGTTGAGCCCGAGGAGGGATGATCTCTGGCAGGCTCTGGTCATTGTATCTCACACCAGCGCTTAACACGACACACAGAGACTCAACCTTCCGTCAGATCGAACACATGTTTCAGACCTTACCATCATCTGTGGTAGCTCAGCGGTTGAGTGTTTGACCACCGGTTAAGACGTTGCAGGTTGGAATGCTCCTCGGTATGTGGCTTTGGATAAAGATGTCTGCTAAATGAGCAGGTTATTATCCTCAGTGTCGGGCCTGGGGTGTTCAGGTCTGTCTGTCTCCAGCAGCCATTGATGTCCCCAAGCACACCTAATGTGTTTCTCTATATTCACATTTTCTTATTTCAAAGTACAGCAGAACATCAAGGATTGGAAGTGCATCTAACAGGAACATGACGGGTGCATATTGCCCTTAGAGAGACAAGTTAGTTCTAACAGGATCTCCACCATCAGGGTGTTTCCACTCAGAAACACCAAACTCCTCTGTCCATTTGAAGAAGAGGTGTGTTCAGGTGTTCAGCGCCAGAGTTCATATCAGTCTACCTTTACTTCCCCCGGCAGGAGCGCCGGAGTTCATATCAGTCTACCTTTACTTCCCCCGGCAGGAGAGCCGGAGTTCATATCAGTCTACCTTTACTTCCCCCGGCAGGAGAGCCGGAGTTCATATCAGTCTACCTTTACTTCCCCCGGCAGGAGAGCCTGAGTTCCGCTATGTGGCTGGGATGCACGGGAACGAGGCACTGGGCCGCGAGCTGGTGCTCAACCTCATGCAGTACATGTGCCAGGAGTACAAGAGAGGCAACGAGCGCGTGGTCCGCCTGGTGAAGGACACGCGCATCCACCTGCTGCCCTCCATGAACCCCGACGGCTACGAGGGAGCGTACCAGAAGGTGGGAGGAGTTTGGACACCCCACATGGCGCTGGGAGAGGGACCGACACTGGATTTTGTGAAAGGATTTCGTTTTTTTGTTGGGAAAGCACAGATAGATGAGTTATTGTTGAGATCAACAAGATTTCAATGTATTCATTCATGCTGCTTAGATACACGGATGTCATTTCCATAATCGGAGTCATGGGTGTGTGTGTGACTTTGTGTGACCTTGCCCTCCTGTAGGGTTCAGAGCTGTCGGGCTGGGCCCTAGGGCGCTACAGCTACGAGGGCATCGACATGAACCACAACTTCCCAGACCTGGATAACATCATGTGGGACGCACAGGAAATGGCGGCGGACAAATCTAAAGTCAGCAACCACTACATCCCCATCCCGGAGTACTACACTAAAGAAGATGCCTTCGTAAGTGAAGCTCAGGGGTGACGTTCTCTTTACAAGCCCTATTTGTATGTCTCTCTGAATCAAAGTGTCGGCTACTGGCACAACTGGTCTTGTGGTACTGGTACAGCTGTTATAGCTCAGTGGTTAAAGCATTTGACAGCAGATATAGATAGCAAGTTCAAATTCCCCTTCTTGGCTTTGGAGAAAAGCTTCTGCAGACTACATTAGAAGAACTACTGTACAGTTACTGCAGAAGACACTACTTCTACAGCCTAAAGATAAAGCTGTTAGGTTATTTTATTTGTAAATGAGTTTTGTTTTTACCTAGGCATTGAATGCCTTGTTACTATTGGTAGTAATGCAGTAGTAAGAGTTGTAGCCATGGAATATTGCTCCATTAACTTGAGGCCTAAGTAGAAACACAGATTTGTTTTGAAGAGAGTGCTGAGGACATGTTGTGAATGTGGAGGTTCTGAAGAATGTGTTTCCCTGCAGCGGGCTGTGGGCCTCTGTCTATAGACAGAACAGGAAATAGAATGAGAGTCCAGGAAACAGGGTCAAGTTCACAGATACCAGAGCTCTGAACGTTTGGTAACAGTCTCTTCAATAACACCATGTGTTTGTAATCATTCCTGTTACAAAAGGATCATGTGATATTTTTTGCTGTTTTGAAGTCAAGTCAATATTGTGACCCTGGAGCGAGCCACTTGAAACACTGTGGTATACATGTATTCAGTATAAAGGAGCCATGCTTCTGCTTCTGCCTGTGTGTAACGTGCGGGATCAAAAACCTTCTGTCCGAGTGACGTGTCCCTGTCACCAGGTGGCCCCAGAGACCCGCGCCGTCATCAGCTGGATGCAGGACGTGCCGTTTGTGCTGGGGGCCAACCTCCACGGGGGCGAGCTGGTGGTGACGTACCCCTTTGACTGCACGCGCGACTGGATCCCCCAGGAGGACACCCCCACGGCCGACGACGGCTTCTTCCGCTGGCTGGCCACCGTGTACGCCTCCACCAACCTGGTGATGGCCAACCCGGAGCGCCGCGTGTGTCATTACGAAGACTTCCAGCGGCACAACAACATCATCAACGGGGGGGCCTGGCACACCGTCCCAGGGAGTGAGTCACACACACACACCGTCCCAGGGAGTGAGTCTCACACACACACACACACACACACAGCATCCCAGGGAGTGAGTCACACACACACACAGCATCCCAGGGAGTGAGTCACACACACACACACCGTCCCAGAGAGTGAGTCACACACACACCGTCCCAGGGAGTCTTTCAACCTGGTCTCCGAACTCTGTTTTGCGCAGGCATGAATGACTTCAGCTACCTGCACACCAACTGTTTCGAGGTGACAGTGGAGCTGTCCTGTGACAAGTTCCCCCACGCCAGCGAGCTGCCCACAGAGTGGGAGAACAACAAAGAGTCCCTGCTGGTCTACATGGAGCAGGTCAGCTCTCCCTACCTCTCTCTCCCTCCCCCTACCTCTCTCTCCCTCCCCCTACCTCTCTCTCCCTCTCCCTACCTCTCTCTCCCTCTCCCTACCTCTCTCTCCATCTCTCTCCCTCTCTCTCCCTCTCCCTTCCTCTCTCTCCCTCTCCCTGCCTCTCTCTACCTCCCTCTCCCTCTCCCTACCTCTCTCTGCCTCTCCCTACCTCTCCCTACCTCTCTCTCCCTCTCTCTGCCTCTCTCTGCCTCTCCCTACCTTTCTCTGCATCTCCCTACCTCTCTCTGCCTCCCTCTCCCTCTGCCTACCTCTCCCTACCTCTCTCTCCCTCTCCCTACCTCTCTCTCCCTCTCCCTGCCTCTCTCTACCTCCCTCTCCCTCTCCCTACCTCTCTCTGCCTCTCCCTACCTTTCTCTGCATCTCCCTACCTCTCTCTGCCTCCCTCTCCCTCTGCCTCCCTCTCCCTACCTCTCTCTCCCTCTCCCTTCCTCTCTCTCCCTCTCCCTACCTCTCTCTCCCTCTCTCTGCCTATCTCTACCTCCCTCTCCCTACCTCTCTCTGCCTCTCCCTACCTCTCTCTGCATCTCCCTACCTCTCTCTGCCTCCCTCTCCCTCTCCCTACCTCGCTCTCCCTACCTCTCTCTCCCTCTCCCTACCTCTCTCTCCCTCTCCCTACCTCTCTCTCCCTCTCCCCACCTCTCTCTCCCTCTCCCTACCTCTCTCTGCCTCACACCAGGTCTCATCGCTCTGAGTCTAGCTCTCCTTCCATCTCTCTGTCTCGCTCCATCCCTTTCTCCATCCCATCTTCTCTCTCCATACCTCACTCCATCTTTCTCTCTCTCTCCATTGCTCCATCCCTCCATCTCTCTACCTCGCTCTCTCTCCATCTCTCCGCCTCGCTCTATTTCTCTTTCCACCTCGTTCCATCTCCTCCCTCTCATACTGTGCACTGTAACTGCTTTGCCATTCAGTGGACGGTGAGGGGATGAGAGAAGCTCTCAGCAGCTGAGTGAAGGTGACTGCGAAGCCTTCTCTGTCTGCAGGTCCACAGAGGCATCAAAGGGGTGGTGAGGGACAAGTTCACCAAGGCTGGCATAGCCGACGCTGTGATCAAAGTTCAGGACATGGACCACGACATACGATCAGGTGGGGTTGTCTGCAACATTCTTTTTCGAATCACATCATGTATTCCACAAATTATCCTTTCTGCCTCCTTTCAAATATGACTCACTCCAGAGTCAAGGGTTATTTACTGATAGGAAATCACGTAATTTTACAAACTAGATATAATGCATATAATCCGATCTATCGGTTAGTCTGTCATACTTACATATTATGATTATGTACTACAGTACTACAGATGATTGTGTACTGCAGATGATGAACAGAATGAAGCCAATCCATCAACCAACATTTTATCCCTGATTCAAAACATAAAAAATGATAAAACCGTAATAAATTCATTCCAAAACATTAGACTGATTCAGAATGATAAACAGTCCATAACATCAGTGATTCCAGATGTTAACTACCCCCCCCACCCCCCCCCCCTCCCCTCCTCACTGCAGCCGCTGGAGGGGACTTCTGGCGCCTGCTGAACCCGGGGGACTACCGGGTGGTGGTGTGGGCGCTGGGCTACCTGCCCGCCGCACGGCGCTGCCAGGTGGGCACCGAGGCCCGGCCCACCCCCTGCCACTTCCTCCTGACACCCGTGCGGAGGCTGAAGCCAGGCCGGTGGGGGGGCGGGGGGGCCCGCCTGGACACTCAGCTGCGCCTGCGGGCACTGAGGCTGAGGAAGCTCCGCGCCACCACCAAGGTCCTGAACCGCCGCAGGGAGCAGCAGCAGCAGGTTCGCAGGACACGCTCCGCCAGGATGCCCCAGGGATGAGGGCAGGCCTGCTCTCTGGAGGGAGGTCAGGGGATGAGGGGAGGTTAGGGGATGAGGGGAGGTTAGGGGATGAGGGGAGGTTAGGGGATGAGGGGAGGTTAGGGGATGAGGGGAGGTTAGGGGATGAGGGGAGGTTAGGGGATGAGGGGACGTTAGGGGGTGAGGGGAGGTTAGGGGATGAGGGGAGGTTAGGCGGTGAGGGGAGGTTAGGGGATGAGGGGAGGTTAGGGGATGAGGGGACGTTAGGGGGTGAGGGGAGGTTAGGGGATGAGGGGAGGTTAGGCGGTGAGGGGAGGTTAGGGGATGAGGGGAGGTTAGGGGATGAGAGGAGGTTAGGGGATGAGGGGAGGTTAGGGGATGTTAGGGGATGAGGGGAGGTTAGGGGATGAGGGGAGGTTAGGCGGTGAGGGGAGGTTAGGGGATGAGGGGAGGTTAGGGGATGAGAGGAGGTTAGGGGATGAGGGGAGGTTAGGGGGTGAGGGGAGGTCAGAGGATAAGGGATGAGGGGAGGCTAGGGTTTGAAAGGACTTTGCCCCCCTCCTCCCCTCCTGTGAACAATGTCTACACGTCACTGTGGCTCATTACTGCTGCTGTATATGTCACATATTTGTTTATGGGGTTGTTAGGGACCACATGTTGTTTAAGGGGTTCGACTTGAAGACTTTATTGTATGTTTCAGCTGGTCTGATGTATACGTTTTGTAACGCAGGAATGAAAAGATTTACTATACACCCAAAATATGTATCCTTAAATCTCTTTCAATATCAACCATAGTTACACAAATGATCTTTATTTTACTATATTGATTGACGTTATAAATCATAATGTAAGATATTATCAAGACCCTACAAGGTAAGGTATTATGAGATCTACCGATTAGAATTAACATGTCAATCCTTCAACTCTCCCACATAACTAATGCCCCTGTATTTGACTAATCTTCAGAAACTGCTAGAAGAAAACCCCTTTGTAAGGTTCACATGACCCTGACAAGGATCATAACTACTGTTACTCTTAAACTGTCTAATACTGTCACCTGTTAGGATTGTTATGAAGCATACTATCCAGCTACTGTGTACATGATGCATTCATTTCATGAAGCAGGCTCCAATCCACTGTGATGTACACCCTCGACTTCTTGATCTATCAAATGCTGAGATACACATATCTCATTCTTACTGTCACTGGTGAATCTATCACTGCATCGCTGCATGGTTGTGGTGACCCTGGGGAACACGACAGGCTGTAGTGACCCTGTAGTGACCCTGGGGAACAGGCAAGCAGGAGCAGAGGTTCACGTCCCCTGCCCCCAAGTGGCACACTTGCAGCATTACACCCTCATCACAAACTGAAGAAAGTTCATCAACAGTGCAAAATGCCACCTTTTATTTCAGTGAGACGTACCATATCAGCATCGTTGTCTGGATTATTTAGAGACACGTTATTATAAACAACAATATATATGCGCTTCAAACTCATCCTACATGAACAAAGTAATGGTGAACAAACCAGGGAACAATCCTGCGATCCCCCCCCAAAAAAATCACAAACGTTAGCTTCAACGAACATGAAGGTTCAAAACGTGAGCAGAGAGGGGTAAAAACAATAACAAGGTGATCCAACGCATCTAGCTCACGAGTCCTAACATGGCCCCCACTGAGGATGGACAGTGACCCACGACAGATGTCGACGTAGAAAACGTCCGATTCGTCGTCCTTTCTTTTGAAATGAAGGTAGGTCAAAAGCAGCAGTGAAGATTTCCCTACAGGAGCAGAGCCTTGGTGCTCCTTACGAGGACTGCATTAGACCGGCGAGCTGAGGCACTGCTTTCTCTACCAGGAGCTCTGCGGTAAGCAGCGGACGCAGGTGACCCCCCCCCCCCCCCCCCCACACACACACACACACACACACACACATAGGACCACCTGAGTCCTACAATCTTAAGACATCTGGAGTACTCAAGAGCATCCAGTAGATAGCATATTCATAAAGGCTGGTATGCATAGAAGCATTGGGTTCATGTCTATAACCAGGTCTACATAGGAAGGCTCTAACTCACTATCACGTTACATGTACTCTGGATCTAGGACTGGGCGCTGTAACAAGCTGCTAGGGTGGGCTCAGATCCGCACACTGGATCTCCCTCGGAGCAGAAATACACCAGGCTGGCCTCAGCAGTGATGAGTGTGTGTGTTAGCTGTTCCTCCTCAGCAGTGATGAGTGTGTGTTAGCTGTTCCTCCTCAGCAGTGATGAGTGTGTGTTAGCTGTTCCTCCTCAGCAGTGATGAGTGTGTGTGTTAGCTGTTCCTCCTCAGCAGTAATGAGTGTGTGTTAGCTGTTCCTCCTCAGCAGTGATGAGTGTGTGTTAGCTGTTCCTAGTCACCACCGGCTCTCTGGATCAGAATGGTGCTGAAGCTTAGTTTATTGGCATGGTGATGTTCTCATGGTGGTACATAAGCTGTGATGGCTTGGAGGGGTCGGGTATGTAACTCACACGCAGGCACACACACAGAACAAAATGCTCAAACCCTGTCATCTCATCTCAACACCAGGATGTAAACCTAACACCTCAACACCAAGCTGTAACCCTAACATTTCAACACCAGGCTGTTACCCTAACATCTCAACACCAGGCTGTTACCCTAACATTTCAACACCAGGCTGTTACCCTAACACCTCAACACCAGGCTGTAACCCAAACATCTCAACACCAGGCTGTAACCCTAACATCTCAACACCAGGCTGTTACCCTAACACCTCAACACCAGGCTGTAACCCTAACATCTCAACACCAGGCTGTAACCCTAACATCTCAACACCAGGTTGTAACCCTAACATCTCAACACCAGGTTGTAACCCTAACATCTCAACACCAGGCTGTAACCCTAACATCTCAACACCAGGCTGTTACCCTAACACCTCAACACCAGGCTGTAACCCTAACATCTCAACACCAGGATGTAACCCTAACATCTCAACACCAGGCTGTAACCCTAACATCTCAACACCAGGCTGTAACCCTAACATCTCAACACCAGGCTGTAACCCTAACATCTCAACACCAGGCTGTAACCCAAACATCTCAACACCAGGCTGTAACCCTAACGCCTCAACACCAGGCTGTTACCCTAACACCTCAACACCAGGCCCGAACCACCCTCAGCAGAGTGGGAGGAGCGACAGATCCCAGGAAGAGGAGAATAGAGTTGGGGCTGGGGTGGGGGTGCCGGCCCTGGAGAGTGGAGACAGGCTGACAGAGATCCAGAGGTTGAAAGTCAGATGTAGGAGCAGAGCGGATGGAGCCTCCATAAGAGGAATGGAAGAACACAGGGGAGGGAGTAGGGGCTGGGGGTACACCATTCCCCCCCTGGGGAGGAAGTCTTGTCAGGCTGAGAGAGGGGTGTGTGTGTGTGAGAACATCCTCTCCTTCCAAGGACCTCCTGGTCCTGGATGTTCCCAAGGGACGGTCCAGAGATGGTTCTAGAACAATATTGGCTCCGGATCCAGTTCTTGGAAAGTTCTCGAACAACATCGGCTCCGGCTTATAAGAAAGTTCTAGAACGACGTCTGTTCCGGATGCAGTTCATCGGGGGGGGACGGGGTGTTCTAGAACTTGGGCTGGTAGAGGGCCACACGCCCGCTGAGACAGCCCGAGGCCAGCTGGCAGTGTGTGGGGGAGAACTTGGTGGTGAGCACCACGTCGCTGTGGGAGTAGATGGAGCGCACCTCCCGCAGGCAGCTGGTCTGGACGGGGATGCAGTCGGTCAGCTCGCCGCAGTGCTGGTCAAAGGCCAGGAGGCGGACGCCGTAGCCGTACGGCGAGCAGATGAGCCGGCCGTCGGGGCTGAAGCACAGCTCCTTGATGTAGCCCCGGCCCACGTTGGCCTCCTCGATGTAGTGGGTGAGCCGGAGAGAGCAGCGGGGGGAGGCGGGGGGGCGCGCCGGGGCCCCCTCCTGGAACTCGTACACGCACGTCCACTACAGGGGAGAGAGAGAGAGAGAGAGAGAGAGAGAGAGAGAGAGAGGTTTAAGCACTTGATTGGATGTGTTGTGTCAGGTTACTTCTGCTGTTTAATAGACGTGTTCTACAGGCATGTTCTACAGGCGTTTTCTATAGGTGTGTTCTACAGGCGTGTTCTATAGGTGTGTTCTACAAGCATGTTCTACAGGTATGTTCTACAAGCGTGTTCTACAGGCGTGTTCTACAGGCGTGTTCTACAGGCGTGTTCTACAGGTGATTGGGACTGTAGGGGTCGGAGGTGGCGTACCTCCTGGTCGTCCATGTTGCTGGAGCAGCGGATGAGCGTGGCCCAGCCTTTAGGGTGCAGCTGCAGGGAGGTGATGCAGTTCCCGCGGTCTCTCTCTCCAGGAACCTCGGGGGTCAGCACCTCCAGGCTGTTCCTGGGGGACAGGCCTGGGACAGGAACACAATGACACCAAAAATCAACCCAGTGGCACTTAATGAAGCAAATTAACTTTGTTGCTTAAGTCATACATATGACCAGGAGCCTGACTTTAAACCACTAAACAACACTGTAATGGTCTTCCTATCAGTTGATTTACATTTACATGTATTCATTTAGCAGACGCTTGAATCCAAAGCGACTTCCAGGAGAGAGCTTTACAAAAGTGCATAGGTCAATGATCATAACCAACACAACCCTAAACATTGTGGGTAGCCAAAACATGAAGCATACATTGTGAAAAGCAAATAAGTGCCAATGGGAAGAAACATATGAGCATGTAGTTAAACAAGCTACAATTAAGTTGATATCAACAGATTATATTAGATCAATTGAATGAAATCAAACAAATCAAATGTAAGTGTATGATACACATGGTCTAGCTGTAGGAAACCAGGAGAGTCTCACCTTCTCTGTGAGGGTGGATCTTGCTTGAGTCGTTGCCGTGGCGAGGAGCGCCTGGTGCCGACCTGGAGGCTGAAGTAGCACCGTCTTGAAGAAAACACATAGTCAGCAGAGTCACAGTCAGCGCTGAGTCACAGACAGCACTGAGTCACAGACAGCACTGAGTCACAGACAGCACTGAGTCACAGACAGCACTGAGTCACAGACAGCACTGAGTCACAGACAGCACTGAGTCACAGACAGCACTGAGTCACAGACAGCACGGAGTCAAAGTCAGGGCAGAGTCACACTCAAGCAGTCACAGGCCATACAGAATCACAGTCCTTTTAGGTGTCGAGTAGGAAGGGTTAGGAAGTAGAGGCAGGTAGAGGAGGTGGAGACTCACCGGAGCTGAGGGGCGTGCGGCGGGCACGCAGCATGCGGTAGCTGCCCACCTCCAGGGACTGGGTGAGGTCCAGGTCGTGGAGGATCAACAGGTAGCCCGAGGACGTGGAGATCAGCATCTTGGAGCAGTCGGGCGTCAGACGCATCCTCATCAGGTAGCGCGTGTGGAAGAACTTCTTGTGGGGGCAGCCGTCTTCCGTGAACCTGCAGGGAGCACAGATCCAGGAACTGGGATGAGAGCAGGTCAACGTGAAACGTGAAGGATATTAAACTGACAGTGTACACACACGTACACACTCAAAAGGTTTGTTTTTTTAATCCTCGTGGGGCTCGGCCATTCAAAATGATGTTATTATTATGATCTCCAACCACTAATCCCTAACCTTAACCCTTAGTGTATTCTAACACTAATTGCAACACTAACTCTAAAAACTCCCGGGAAAAAAGCGTTTGAAGTTGTGGGTCCCAGCAAAAAGGCCCAACAGGGTCACGTTTTTCATGTTTCACTATGTGAGAATATGTGGTCCCCACAAGGGTCGTTAAACAAAACCACTCACACACACCTAAACACTCATACACATGTACCGACTCAGACACCGATAGACCCTCACAGACAGACAGACAGACAGACAGAGAGGCAGACAGACAGACAGACAGACAGAGAGGCAGACAGACAGACCTGTTGGTGTCCCAGGTAATGACATTGCCATCAAACCCGGACGTGACGAGGAGGCGGGTGTTGGTGTCGTACTCGATGTTCTTCACCCAGCTGGCGTGGCCGTGCAGCGTGCACACCTTGGAGCTCAGCTTACGCAGGTCCCACAACGCAATAGTGGTGTCGTCGGAGCAGGTGGCAAACAGACGGTTGTCTAGAAACCTGTGGAGTCAAAACACTCGTCTATGAAAGTATAAAACTGTGGAGTCAAAACACTGGTCTATGAGGGCATCAAAACTGTGGAGTCAAAACACTGGTCTATGAAGGCATCAAGACTGAGTGTGGGTGTAAGAGGGACGGCCGGCTGACCTGATGTTGTTCACGCAGTCTTCATGTGCCTCCACCAAAGTCTTGATGTGCTTGGAGGAGATGGGATCAAACAGCAGGACCTCCGTCTGCTCACAGGCTACTGTCAGAACGGACCTGGGACGGGACACACACACACACACGTTCAGGAATCACTAAAGAACATAGCTCTTCTGCTGACCATTAATGCTCAAAAACCAAAGGAAAGGTTACGTGACGCTATCTGCGTCAGTCACCCTGTAATGTAACACCATCTCGCGTATCCGTCATTGTAATTCACAATCACTAGGTAATGCCGCTAATCTAGCTAGCTATCATGGCAAATTACCCGTCCGGCGAGTATTCCAAATTGAACACGGCTCCGTGCGTTTGAGTGCTCAAGTTGACGGAGTCTGTGGCAGGATTCATTGAGCGATACAAGTTTGTCATTGTCCTAAAGTTGTCCCTTGACGGATCAACGAAAAGACCTCTTCTAATAGTCCTGCTTTGTATCCATGAAAACAAGCTGGAGTAACTGACATCCGTGGCAGTGCTAGCACTGCCACTCTTCCCCGGCTGAGATGGTGCCTGACACGGGGGATTGGTATCCGTCGTCACCGGTCTGGCGTTCCTTTCCCTCGGTGGACGTGGACAGGTGGTCGGGGATTTCTCTTCATCATCCGAGTCTTCAATGTCGGGGTCTTCCTTGTCAGACACTGCCCTTCCTGGCCTGTCTTGAGAATCGTCAGCGTCGTCGCCATCACTTTGGTGGTCCGAGCTCATTGTACGGATAAAGCGCCCCAGTAGTTACTTGCAGTGTCTCCGTTCAACAGTGAATTATCCAGCGTCTTACTAGCAAGCGAATGTGCATACAGGTATTTAATTCCTCTCCGCCCCTGGGAGCCAAATGTCGCTGCTAACTGTATGGTTTACAACAACGCTCGCATTCAATATTTATTAGTTAACCAACGCTCTTCCAAAACACATACTGTAATGTAAATTACATGATGTATTTCCGTTTCCTAGTGCACTTCTGAGAGGTCAACAGAAAGTGAACAGCGCCCTCTATTGGACATGATCGGCATGGTCCATAGGTGACTTCATCCAATGCCAGAACCAACAGGTAGCCTAAGTAAACCTGTACTGTAATTCGCTCACCGTCAAACCAGCAGAGGGCAGATGTGTCAAACCAGCAGAGGGCAGATGTGTCAAACCAGCAGAGGGGAGAGGTGTCAAACCAGCAGAGGGCAGATGTGTCTTGTGCGTGGCAAAATGTTTACCCACATTGCGATATAGTTTACTTGTGGAATATATTTTAAACAACCGCATCCATTGTTTTTACAGGATGAGTAGAAAACATGTTGAAACAAAATGAGGGTCACATTTCATATGCAAATTCTTATTCAGAGACATGCTGATGGTGTAAGTTTACACAAAAGTTTCAAGGAGAGGATGCAGCCCGAGGCAGGAGCCATAATTACAGGTGCCGTCCGGGGGGTTTAATGATCTGCACTTTACACAAGTGTCTGTGTGTTTGTGTACGAGCGTGGTGCGTGTGTGTGTGTGTGTGTGTGCGTGTGCGTGTGTGTGTATGTGTGTTTGTGTGTGTGTGTAAGGGGCCCGAGGAGTGTACTTTACAAATTGTGAGCTCATAGGTTGAATAGGACAGTATAACATGCGTTTGCAAGCAAAAAACGACGCACACGCACGCACACACACACAGGCACACACACACTCTGTCTCTTTCTCACACACACGCACACACACACACACACACACACACACACACACACATATACACACAGGCACACACACACACACTCTCTGTCTCTCTCACGCACACACACACATTCACTCACTCATGCACACTGTTCAATGAGAGTAAGAGCAAACAGTTGAGCTCCTTCTGAAGCAGACGGCAAAAATGACAAGGAAGCGGGATGCTCCACATTCAAGCGCAGCCGGAGGCGCACGGATCCTCTCTGGGGGGGATGTAGAACCGGGACTACGGAGACCGCGCTTTCTGTGCCCTCTACTGCACACGATATTGACATTATTTCTACTCGTCCTACCTCAACAAATATCGTCTCATCCGCAGTGTCTAGACTTCGAACCCCCGTTTAAACCTCCGCACCACCTCGAGTTCTGCAAGGAGTATGAGCTATTTGGTTGTTGTGACCAGGAGACTGATAACACGATTGCGGAGCGATACTGGGACATCATTGACTTGCTGGATGTCCAAGGATACGAGAAGTGCGGCGACTCTCTTAAAGAAATTATGTGTCAGGTAAGTGTTTTATTAAGACATGTCAAAATGTTTTCATAGATGTAATAACATAATTTGCTCATAGTCTATCTGTGGATTGGCCAAAGTTAATTACACTGATGCTGTGGTAGGCTATAAACTGGTTCGAGAACGATTGTCTCTTTCATCATAAGTTTGTATTGTTGAAAACCTCTTACAAATGCGTGCCTCTTGATAGACTGATTTGCCAAATATTTGATTTAAAGCCTAGACGTTCCAGAGTCTCTGAGACTCAACACCTGGAAGCACCACACAGGACACTTGCTTCCAATGACGTTTGAAATAACCAAGATATAAGATCCTGCATGTGAAATGCCATAACAGGAACTATTTGAAGTCCCACTGCTGTGCTTTATGTCTTATATTCCTCCAGGAGTGCTCTCCGTACTCTGCACATCTCTACGACGCAGAAGACCCCTACACTCCAGTCAGACAGCTGCCTGGACTGTGCTTCAGCTACTGTACCGAGTTCCATCGCAAATGCCACCAGGTGGTCAAGTACCTGACGGACAGCCAGACCCTTCAGGAGGCAAGCGAAAAGGACACGTCCCGGTTCTGCAGCTTGGTGGGGCTGGCGGACCAGGACTACTGCTACCCCAGCGTGCTGAGGACCACCAGCCTGAACAACAACCTGGGCCAGGTGTCCCAGGACCCCCAGGGCTGTCTGCAGCTCTGCCTGACCGAGGTGGCCAATGGTCTCCGCAACCCTGTGCTCATGCTCCACAGCAATGACGACACCCACCGGATGTTTGTGGCCGAGCAGGTAGGCTTTGTGTGGGTGTACTTGCGGGACGGCAGCCGGCTGGAGCAGCCTTTCCTGGACCTGAGCGGGGCAGTGTACACCACGCCCTGGCTTGGTGATGAGAGGGGCTTCCTGGGGCTGGCCTTCCACCCGCGCTACCGCCACAACCGCCGCTTCTTCCTCTACTACTCTGTCCTGGTGGGCAGCATGCTGGAGAGGGTGCGAATCAGCGAGATGAGGACCTCGGTCTACGACATGAACCTGGCTGACCCTCACTCTGAGAGGTGGGGGGGGGGGCGTTGGGGGGCTGAGGAGTCTGACTTGAGAGGGGGGGGGGCTCGCTTTGAGAGGTGGTGGTGGGGGGTGGTGTTCTTTGAGGTATGAACCTGGCTGATCCTGTAAGGTAAGCGGGGATGTTTTTTTTTTTTTGCTGACAGATTGAACTCCTTTCTGCCTTCATGTGTGCGAGGTGTTGATGGGTGAAAACCCTGACGCTCCTCTTCCACACCTCAGGCTGTTACACCACCAGGCACATGCATGAGCATGCTCCCTATGTCATCAACTTATGTGATGTGGGATGCAAATGTGATGTAAGCCTAACAACACACACACTGGTAGTCTGAATGAGACCTGCAATGTGTTCTGCTGGTCAAGGACCAGGAGTGAACTCTACTTCTCCCTCAGGGTCATTATAGAGATAGATGAACCGGCAGCCAACCACAACGGAGGGCAGATCCTGTTTGGGCTGGATGGATACCTGTACATCTTCACTGGTGACGGAGGCAAGGCTGGTGACCCCTTTGGGAAGTATGGAAACGCCCAAAACAAGTAAGGCTGACTGACTCACTGTTCAGTGAGTCAATTAAGTTAATCAACAGTCTAACTATACTAGAGTATTAAAATGATGCATTTGTATTCATACAATGTTCACAATATCTACTGTGCAATGGCTTTCATACTATTTCTATTTCATAATATGCCAGATCTCTTACATCTCTATGTACAATATTTACTGTAGCTACTGTGCAATTTCTCCTTTTCAGTATGCAATATCTGCTGAATACTGTGTAATATCAACTGCACAATACCTATTATGTATATTGTACATTATGTGCTGTGTTATAGAAGTGCCCTCTTGGGTAAAGTCCTGCGTATAGATGTGGACGGAGTAGGCCCCCATGGCGGTCCATACAAGATTCCCCCAGACAACCCCTTTGTAGGGCATGCGGACGCACGTCCGGAGGTGTATGCCTACGGGGTAAGGAACATGTGGCGGTGCAGCGTAGACCGTGGCGACCCCGTCACCCGCTACGGACGCGGGCGCATCGTCTGTGGCGACGTGGGGCAGAACCGCTACGAGGAGATCGACATCATCGTGCGCGGCGGCAACTATGGCTGGAGGGCCAAGGAGGGATTCGAGTGTTACGATCTGAAACTGTGCCAGAACTCCTCGCTGGGTGAGCACGGTCTTGCGTTGACGACTGAAATATGTACACTGTGTATGTTGTTTGTGAATTGTTGAACCATGCGCCAGCATGTTATGTAAGGGTTCTGTCAAACCCAGTGGCGGTTCTAGACTAATTTCACTGGGGGGGGCCAAGGTGGGGCTAGTGTTTAATCAGAGGGGCACACAACAATGGAAACAAATCATATTTAAACATTAAATACTTTAATTTTGCTTTATATTAAAATCATACAAATGGCTCTCGCTCTCCCTCTTCCAGCTCCTCAGCTTTCTCAATACCTTGATATGTTTCTCTCACTTTTTTATTTACTGTGGCAAAAAAGGCTGCAATGTCCCTTCCTCGTTTCATGATGACTCTCGAAGAAGAAAAATAACATAAAAATACAATTAAAAATATAACTGCAAGCAGTAATGGCGGATTCCTCCAAACACTGCGAACCATTGAAAAATGTTTATTTTTGACAAATTGTAACTGTATAGAAAAATGTATGCTGCAGAATTACCAATGGCATACCAAATCTGAAATGCAATACCATCAAGATCCACAAGGGCCTTTATTTCAAGCCAGTAAGTGAAGGAAGGGGGCTTGGTGAGCTTATCCATTCCAGAAAGCCTTGTATCTTTATGCATTAAGGCGTGGCCTGTAGCGCCACCTATGGGTAATGGTGGGCCATTTGTGGTGTGGTAGTTACTCTTGGCCTATACTATTAATGTTTCAGGATTTTAAAAACTTTTTACCATTGCATATAAAATCGGAAATGCAATACCAACAGGATCCACATGGGCTTTGGGTAAAGTGTGGTAGTTACTCTTGGCCTGTACTGTCAATGTGTCAGGATTTGGAGACCTTTTTACTATTGCATACAAAGTAGGAAATGCAATGACACCAAGGTCCTCAAGGGCCTATGCTGATATTCAAGGAATGAGTGGGGGCTTGGTCAGCCCACACAGTCCTGATATGTTGCGTGTGTGTCTTGCCAAGCCCGCGCGTGTCAAGGGAAGAATGAGTGTCTGAGAATTTGGAGCATGCGCGGGGAGGAGCAGGGGACACATTTCATTGTAAATTTCCCTAGAAATTAGCCAAGCATGCATGTTTCAAAGATTCACCAAAAATCGACCTTTCATCTTAGAGTCAACTTTTTCTCAGATTTGTGTACTAAACATTCTCAAGAGTCTTCATATGAACTTGTTTGACTGGCTTACGTGTAAAGCATTGCGAACCATTGAAAAATGTATATTCTTGACAAATTGTAACTGTATAGAAAAATCAATGCTGCAGAATTTCCAATGGGATACCAAATCTGAAATGCAATAACATCAAGATCCACAAGGGCCTTTATTTCAAGCCAAGAAGTGAAGCGCTTTAATCTTCACAAGAAGTGAAGTGCTTTGTGCTTTAGGGCGTGGCCTGTAGCGACACCTATTGGTAATGGTGGGCCATTTGTGGTGTGGTAGTTACTCTTGGCCTATACTATCAATGTTTCAGGATGTTTTTAACTTTTTACCATTGCATACAAAATCGGAAATGCAATACCAACAAGATCCACATGGGCTTTTGTTAAAGTGTTGTTGTTACTCTTGGCCTTTACTATCAATGTTTCAGGATTTGGATAACATTTTACCATGGCAAACAAAATCTGAAATGCAATACCATCAAGATCCACATGGCCTTTGCAAAAGACCAAACAAAGACACTCTCCTGAAATGTTGCGTGTGCGTCTTGCCAAGCCCGCGCGTGTGTCAAGGGAAGACCTATGGGTAATAGTGGGCCATTTGTGGTGTGGTAGTTACTCTTGGTCTATACTATCAATGTTTCAGGATTTTTATAACTTTTTACCATTGTATACAAAATCGGAAAAGCAATACCAACAAGATCCACATGGGCTTTTTGTTAAAGTGTTTCTTTGCCTATACTATCTATGTTTCAGGATTTTGAGACCTTTTTACCATTGCATACAAAATCGGAAATGCAATACCATCAAGAGCCACAAGGGCCTTTTTTTCAAGCCAATAAGTGAAGGGAGGGGGCTTGGTGAGCCTATCCATTCCAGAAAGCCTTGTATATTTGTGCTTTTTGGCGTGGCCTGTAGCGCCACCTATGGGTAATGGTGGGCCATTTGTGGTGTGGTAGTTACTCTTGGTCTATACTATCAATGTTTCAGGATTTTTATAACTTTTTACCATTGCATACAAAATCGGAAATGCAATACCAACAAGATCCACATGGGCTTTTGTTAAAGTGTTTCTCGGCCTACACTATCAATGTTTCAGGATTTGAGACCTTTTTACCATTGCATACAAAATCGGAAATGCAATACCATCAAGAGCCACATGGGCCTTTGCTAAAGACCAAGGAATGAGTGGGGGCTTGGTCAGCCCACACTCTCCTGAAATGTTGCGTGTGCGTCTTGGCCGCGCGTGTGTCAAGGGAAGGCTGAGTGTGTGTGAGATTTTGGAGCACGCGCGGGGAGGAGCAAGGGAGACATTCATTGGAAATTTGCCTAGAAATTAGCCAAGCAAGCATGTTTCAAATATTCACCAAAAATCGACCTTTCATCTTACAGTCAACTTTTTCACAGATTTGTGTTATGAACATTCTCAAGAGTTTTCATATGAACTTGTGATTGAATCAGAGTATCAGTTTTTGAATGGCTGATGTGTAAAGCATAATTTTAGCGTTAGCGATAAGTTCAATTTGCTTTATATCAATCATTTTTTGAGATATGAATTTGCCTTTGCACATGGTAACATGTTGTAGTGTTTTCCTCCGATCTACCAAGTTTAGTGTTGATATCTCAAAGATTTGCTGAGACATGACTTCACATCCTGTTTTGCGGCTTTTCTGATGAATTTGATTGGCTGTACCGGACAGACGGTTATGAGGATCAAAATTCCTTTGATAACTTTTGTGAGGCTTGGTCTGAAGATCATCTCTGGTGATTTTGAAGAAGATATGACAAAAATTGTAGGAGGAGTAGGCTTTCAAAGGTTTTTGATAAAACCGGAAATGGCGGGAAATCTATATAACCGGAAATTAACGCCATGGTGTGCGTTGAACTCGGCTTGATCCAGGGAATCCAATGGTACCTCATTTTTGAAAATGAGTCATACGGTTCAAAAGTTGCGTGTGTAAACACAAGTCCAACTTTGACCCATTGGTGGCGCTAGAGTGGTCTAATGGGAGACATGAAACTTGGTGTAGGTATAGAAGAAACTGTCCTTAATGAGTGTGCCAAATTTCACAAAAAGTTGTCGATGGGGTCTAGGGGCTGCCATTGACTCCCATGGTACAAGAATTACAAATAATAAAACCACCAATAACAATAGGTTTCCTCCTTACGGAGGAATCCTAATAATTGTATAATTCAGTCAGCTCAGGGGGGACACAGGGGGGACCAGGGACTTTTTTTTACAGAGGCACTGGCCCCTGTAGGCCCCCGTGTAGAACCGCCACTGGTTTTAGTGACAATGATTGTAAAAATGGCTATTGAAGTGTTGATTTGATTTGTTTTCAAGTGCTTTGAGTGTTTTATTTCGAGTACTTTTTTTGATAAAATGTAGTCTTGTGATGAACACAATTTTAAGGACATGTATCTTGTTACTGTTGAACCAAAGAATCAAGAATGGTTTTAACATATTTTATAATTATAATTGCTACTTCATACATAGTGATGAATTCTACGCATGAAAAGATCCAAATCGCAGTGATTTTATCAGGTAAACTTAGATTTGCTTCTTCCCCTTGGTAGATGACGTTCTGCCGATATTTGCGTATGGGCACCATGTTGGGAAGTCCGTGACAGGAGGGTACATCTACAGAGGATGCGAATCACCAAACCTCAACGGCCTCTACGTGTTTGGAGACTTTATGAGTGGGTAAGGGTTCGAAAAGTTGAAGTAGAGAGCCATGGGACATTTGCATGCATTGTTTTAACCAATGACTGTAAAGAGCGGGGCTGCTTAAATAGCTGGACAGACAAATGGTAGCGGACAAACTTTGTAGCACGATGGCGTGTGATGTTTTTGTTTCCTTGTGGGCCGGCCACAAGCAATAAAGCTTTCTTAAACGTGTTAATTGACTGACTATGCAATGCTTCATAGATCCATATTTCTGACAGTAAGCTCCTCCTCGTGCTTTAGTGGTCTTGTCTTGCAATATCACAGAGAGCTTCAGAGATGCCCACATGTAACCTCACCCAGCACCCTCCAGTTCATCATTTAGGCTCAGTTTCCCAGACATGGATGGAGCCTAGTCCAAGACACTGGACTAGGACACAATCCATGTCTGGGAAACTGGGCCTTAGTGTTGGCGCTCTATATGATCTGGTCTCTGTAGGCACTATAGTACTTTCAGGGGGTTCTTCACTTACAGGTGAACAGTTGACTAAAGCAAACTGGTTCTTCTTTGATCATTTAGAAGGATCATGGCCCTGGAAGAAGACAGGACAACCGGGGACTGGAAGGAGAGGAGTGTGTGCATGGGAGACACAAAGACATGCTCTTTCCCAGGACTCATAAATCACCATCACAAGTTCATCATCTCCTTCGCTGAAGATGAAGCAGGTCAGCCGTTGTATGTCTTTCTGCCTGCCTGTCTTCCTGCTTGTCTGTCTGTCTGTCTGTCTGTCTGCCTGGGGGGAGGATGCAGTGGAATGCCTGCTGTACTGCTCTGCTCTCTTTGCTGTCTCCTGCTGATCACCTCATCATGCTGCTCTGCTCTTTGTTTCTGCATCTTCAGGTGAACTGTACTTCCTAGCTACCTCATACCCCAGCACCATGTCTCCCTATGGAACGGTTTACAAGTTCATGGATCCTTCAAGGTACAGTATACTGTCTACCCGTATATATATATAGGCAGTGTATAGGCGACCCGCTACTGGAAAGGATTTCTGGTTGTCGATGCCAAGGTTAAGGTTGTGGGTGACGTTAAGATTAACGTTCTTCAGTTCTTGATATTTTCTCAATCTTTTAAGATCACATGGGTAGAACCGAATCCTCACGATGATGACTCGATTCAAAGATGCTCTGAAATGCCTTTTTTCCTTCAGCCGATCAAACCTGCGTATTGATCTCTGTTCATATCTGCTGTTGGAGTCTCTGCCTCTTGTGTAACTCAATATCTGTACACGTGTCAGAAATGACTTCACGCCAGTTGACACAATGGGTTCATATACTCCTGGACTGATGGAATCATTAGAAGCTATCAGATGTTCGACATTCTTTCCTTCCCTTTTGGAATCTTTGCCAATTCCAAGGCATGTGGGATTTTAACTACTGTACTTTGAAGGGATGCAGGGTGGATAACCCCAGGATTAGGATTGACCATTTAGTTCAAATTGAGTTTATTGAACGAAAGTTGTTATTTAGTTTGTTGTTGTCATTTTTCACACAATGAGGGACTTCTAAGCGTAAACCATTAAGTATTAGTAGATATAAACTAAAAGTATGAGTAGAAAACACCCATATGAATTTAACTTCAGATCTGAGAAACACCCGTGCAAGGTGTTTTTGTTTTTCCTCGCAAATGAACTCTTATAGTTTGACCTTGGTGTTGTCGTCCTCTTACCCTGAAACACTGACAGACCGGGCTCACCTGGTCGTCCCAGAACGTCCCAGAGCTGAGCCCCTGAGAGGAGCACGGTCCTCGGTAGTGGAAACTCTAGAAGAGGAGAAGCCTTATAAAGACCATCTGGAGTGGCCACAGCTGCACACATGAATGTACACTCTGAGTACACTACGCTGAATATATAACCCGTGTATTCTATTTTATTTAGCACAACATTGTGAATAGATAATACTCTGAATAAGTACTACTTTCTACTTCTCTGCTGTAACATTCTGAAAAGATACTCTAATATATAATACTCTGAATAGATACTCTGAACATATAATACTCTGAATAGATACTCTGAACATATAATACTCTGAATAGATACTCTGAACATATAATACTCTGAATAGATACTCTGATCATATAATACTCTGAATAGATACTCTGAATATATAATACTCTGAATAGATACTCTGAACATGTAATACTCTGAATAGATACTCTGAATATATAATACTCTGAATAGATACTCTGAACATATAATACTCTGAATAGATACTCTGAATATATAATACTCTGAATAGATACTCTGAATATATAATACTGTGAATAGATACTCTGAATATATAATACTCTGAATATATTCTACTTTGTTTGAATATATACTCTGAATGTATACTCCAAATAGATATTCTGAATATATGAAACTATGAAAAGACACTGAATATACTGTATTCTGCTGCACATGGCTTTAGGTCTGGATATAGCACTAAATACAAATTGCAGCCGACAACCTGTACTGTTCATGATATTATGTAATTTATTTAATAAGCAGATGCTAACGTCTTGATCTGTTGAACGTTTCACCATCACCACTCAGCTGGCAGAAAGTGCCACTGACTAAACATGGACTTACTGATGGATACTTACTGTTGTAAACACATTGTTGGGATTCATTGTTATTTTATTTTCACTTACATTTAGTCATTTAGCAGACACTCTTATCCACTTAGCCGCAGTCTTACATTCCTGAATGTGACCTGGTTGTCTGCTGATTCCCCACCCTGCTGCCCCCACAGGAAAGCCCCTCCAGGGAAGTGCAGAATCAAACAAGCGCCTGTGAAGGTCAGGAGCAAGAAGCTGCCTTTCACACCAAGAGAATGTAAGTTACAACTTCACAATGGGTTGTGTTATTATGTGTTGTGTTTGAATGCATCAAGTGATGAAGCAATGCCTGTAGCTCTTGGTGTAACCAGTTTATTAGGGGCAGTGTTTGTATCGTTGACACATGCTCCTCCTTCACTTTGAGGACCCTCTAGAACTCCAGCTCCCTTTGAGCCATGCCCAGGGTGCTGCTCAGGATTCATCCTAATAGTCTGCATGTTAGGAAGCCAACTGATCCATGGTTTACTGTTTTCTATTTGTACTCATTTCATTTGGCAATGACATGCTGCCCAACTTTATAAAGGGACTCAACTTACATTTACATTTTACATTTATGCATTTAGCAGACCCTTTTATCCAAAGTGACTTCCAAAAGAGAACTTATAAAACTATCCTAGGCAACAGCCTATTTTACATCAAACATACCCTATACATAGTGTCAAAAGAAAGATAATTCCAAAACATGTCCTTCATTCAAGGCCAAACATTTTGATCACAATGTATAAACTTATTTTTATATTTTTAGGGTTAATCTTAGGGAGGCAGGCTAAATGTTGAAAGTGCTTGCTAACACGTATGCTTGTGTGATTTCAGTAACAGTGCTGGACGTACATGAAAAACCCACCAGACCGCCACTTCGGAAATTCACATTCACTAGCAAGCCTCCTGCCACCCCCCAGACCAGCCCTCCCTCTGCCAGTCTTAGCCCCAGGGTCCCCACCCCCACACCGGCACCCGTATGGAGAGCAAACAATAAGAATTTGACCACGACAAACACCAAAGGTAAAAAACTCAAAGCCAAACAACAGATGAAGAATAAATCTCTCAAAAATCGGACAGCAGAAGCACAAACCACAAAGAAGATGCCTTTCACTGTCATCGACAAGCAAACAGCCCAACTACAGTTGAGGAAAAAAGCTCCATTAAAACCCCTGAACCAGCAGGAAGCCACAGCACAGGCAAAGAGTGAGACCCGTCTGAAAATGGACCAACAGGCTGTCAAAACGCAATCAAATAGGAAGGTCCCACTGAAGAATCTCAAGCAGACAGTCAAAACGCAATCAAAGACTAAGACGCCTCTGAAAAATCTAAACAAGCAGAATGTCAAAGCACAGACAAAGAAGGCTTCCAAAAGAGCCCAGGCTAAGGGAAGCAAACCAGTGTTGGACGCAAGGAAAACGGTGCAAAAAAAAAAAACTGTCAAAAGCAAGCAAGTCCATTAAGACGATATTGTTCCTTGTGTAGCTGTTGATAATTAATTCAGCATCATGTTTCTAAGAAATCGAATAAACTGGTATGGTGAATTTGTTTGTATAGTCCTGTCACTTTGAACTGAAGTGAAGTCAGTATTTAAGCTGATAATTTTTGTTACATGTTACTTTAGAGTTAAATAAAAGATAGAACTGGGCAAAGTCGGCAAACCCTGAAAAAACCCCCATTAAAACCAACATCATGGTGTTGTAAAATTGCGCTAATTTTACAGCACATGCATGCTTTAAAAATAAACATCTGTGGATTGTAAACAAGCTGTGTGTTTCTGAGAAGTCCTCTGTCATTTCACTCCACTGATCATGATTGAAACCACAGAGACCGTGACTTAAAAGGGAGTCAGATGGCTGAGTGGTGAGGGAACCGGGCTAGTAATCTGAAGGTTGCTAGATCGATTCCCGGCTGTGCCAAATGACGTTGTGTCCTTAGGCAAGGCACTTCACCCTTCTTGCCTCGGGGGGAATGTCCCTGTACTTACTGTAAGTCGCTCTGGATAAGAGCGTCTGCTAAATGACTAAATGTAAATGTAAATAGTAAAGGTTCAGTAGACACAAGGATCTGCTGTTTTGTAAATGTTTGCTTTCAGGGAAGTGTTTTTCAGTTCATCCCAGAGCCTACGGACACCAATGGGTCAACTTGTTGAATGATATGAGCGTTTACACAGTGCCAACCTGTAGATAAGTGAGTCAGACGAGTCAGATGGCTGAGCGGTGAGGGAGTCGGGCTAGTAATCGGAAGGTTGCCGGATCGATTCCCCACCGTGCCAAATGACGTTGTGTCCTTGGGCAAGGCACTTCACCCTACTTGCCTCGGGGGGAATGTCCCTGTACCTACTGTAAGTCGCTCTGGATAAGAGCGTCTGCTAAATGTAAATGTAGATAAGGATCAGTGGACTTGGTAGCCTCAGGTAGGGACTTTTTATATGTTGTGCATCAAATCTACTGTCTAAGAGCAACCTCCAGTGCTTTGTAGAGTTGCCAGAAACACGTACCCTCTCACCTGGGCATATCTCTGCATCACGTGGACCCTCAAAAATGCATTCCAACAGTGTTGTGTTCTTTTTTGGATCCTTCGTTGGAAAACAGGTTAATACATGAACGTACACAAAATATACATTAAAGCCAGGTTCAAGTCAGTTTTAAAAACCGCTGTTCACTGTAAATGTGCCACCCCTAAATGTTGAAACTCATCCTCCCACTTTGTAGGGAAATCTTCCTGTCTGCTCTGCTGCAAGCACTCATCAGACGTCCCCCCGGTTAGTCATTACTCCTGTCTGTACTCTGAGACGTTTGTAGAGTCTCAGTAGTGGGGCAGTCATGACCCTAAGTGCTCTGTTGACATATGAGGCTCGTGCTGTGACACGTCTGTTTTGTGACAGGCTTGCACACCTTTTGAAGTCAGATTTTTAGTTTCCCTCCAAAAATGTAACAAACAACGTTCCCTACCCATGTTGAAGTCTTCATGTTGACATCTTTCTGGATATGGTCAAATAAACAAGATTCAAATATGATTTCAGCACCTCCTATAATGTATATCCAGATCAGTCATGTTTTCATCACTCTGCAGGAGTTCTGTAGTCAGAACATTAATTTATTCTGAATAGGAAGTATTTAGTAATTGTTGTCCCAACTGTAGCTGGTGGTCATGTGAGCATAACCCCCCTCAGAGCTCCAGGCCTGCAGTAGCATCCAGGGCTACAGATGGAGATCCAACACGGAGACATAGTTCTGTTGCCATGGGCTTGACACCCATGACGACCACGAAGACCTATCACAACTTTGTGAGAAGTTTAACACCACTCTGCCACCTACACTGAGTCTAACAATGATTAACAGTTACACTACAGGAAAACCAGGCAGGATTCATTGCTTTTATGAAAAAAACTTGAATGTGCTTTATTGCTGCAACAGAAGCACTTCTGGCAGAAACTAAAGTGAACTTGTAATCAGTAGAATCTTTGCTGATCTCATTGATACAATCTTAGACATTATACAACAGTTTACTTGCATGATGCATATGCTATTATTTTCATTTTCCTTCATGTTTGAATTATATACTACAAGTCGTTTTCTTGGTAATCTCCCCCTTAAGAACTTTCCAAACACGATGCTGTGATGAAACCAGTGTGTGTTGAGCAGGTGTGGTGATATTTATCAGACATTCTCAAAACTGGGGTATTGAGTGGGAGGGAGATGAAAGGTGAACAAAACTGCCACTATTCTGCTTTAGAAAGAAAATCAGATCACATTTATTGAGAGAGGGGCTGACATTTTCCCATTTTCAAAAGGCCCGACAAATCATTGGATAGGAGAAATCTCAAGTAAAGCTATACTTCCCCCTGGTGGACAGGGAATAGAACTGCAGATGCATTGTGACAGACTCCTCTAGTCAGACAGACGAGTCAGTGAGTCTGACACCTTGAAAACAACATATAATATCATGAGAATGAGATGAGACTCCAACAGTGAAGGAAACCCCCTGGGAAAAGTGAACTGAAAGTTGTTTGTCTGGTTTACGAGCACTGAATTAAAATCGATATATCCTCTCTTTACCTGTCGAGTCTATGGCGTACCACGCCCAGCATCCCATCTCCTTTTAGCTGAGTGAAAACAACAGAATACACTTTCACCACAAACAAGCAGTCAATGAAGCACCAAACACATGAGTACAACACCATTTCTTCACAATTTCATTATTTATTTATTTTCCTAATCTTAGCTCATCCTAATGTTTCCCTAGAACATTCCCAAAAGCTCCAATGTTAGTGTTGTAAGTTCAGAGAAAAGCCTACCTGCACTAATCCCCTATGGGGAGGTCTTTTCAGTTACTCCTCAATTAAAGTGCTTGCAGAACTACTTGATTTAACTGACAAATCCTTGATCTCATCCATCAAACCTCCAAAGTGAGGTGACCATCTCAGCGACTGATCTTGTACACAACATCTCCCACTTGCATGACGCCAGTCTTCCTGACCGTGTACATCTGTCCAAAGAGAGGAGACGTTTGGTAAATGCTTCTCTCGTCCGGCTTGCACTGGCGGTAGCTGCAAACCAAGTTTCATGGACGAGTTAGTCCCCAAACCACGACCACATTATTAATCTTCAAAATTACACCAACAAGATATTCTTCTTTGTAAATAGATACGTGAAAAAGCATTTGACTGCAGATCATGAGGTGGTAGGTGTTAATCTTGGAAAAAAGTGTCTGCCAAATGAATACATGACATTTTTTCAGTCCCAGAAGATTGATCCCTTAACAAGCCTCTCTAAACCAGCGCTCCCCAACAGCACTGTTACCTTTTAAGAGTATCCAGTGGTTCCTTCCTGCTTATCACTCCAGTCTCTGGGTCCACAGTAGTGAAAATGCACCTGATAGGAACAAGACACGCTATTGGCTAGAAGCACTTGATCTTGGCCCTGGCCAAATCCTGCAAGGAGTTTGAGAGGTCAAGATAACCAGGACATATGATCAGAGAGCATTCTGGGTAACAAATACTACAGTACCTATCACAGGCCATAACACGATGCAGTTGGACTTTGCCAATCTGGATGTCGTCCCAGGAATCCTTGCCAAGATAAAAAAAGTGGTTGATGTATAAAGAAAAGTTAGATTCCACATCTCAAAGCAGAACAAATACAACCTTTCAGGTCTGGAGGTCATAAAAAAACGAAATTCAAGATTTGTCAATTAAATACATATTTCAAAAAGTGACATTATTCGCATACATTGTGTTTGTGTGGAAGAATCTGTGAAGGAGATCCTACCTCATCGAATGCTTCACATCCGCTGATGACTATATTGGGTCGGAACCTGCACACCGTTACCTTGCTGTCCAGTCTGCTGCTGAGGTCGTTCACTGACGACTCAGACAACAGCATGATCGGCCCCAGGTCGGAGTACGCTATCTAGCAGTTGATTGTCAAACAGCAACAATAAACAGGCAGCAAAATCGAACAATCTCAAATGTAATGACTAATTTGTGAATGTTGGGTGAGAGTTGAAGCTGTGAGAAGGTTCCTCGTTGTACCTTTGTTTGTTGAGGGAAGAGAGGATGTTTCTCTCCTGGTTTCCTGGGGTTCATTTGGGGTTCAAAGTGCACCATGCGAACAGCCTTCTCTGCAGCCAGGTACCGAGTGAGCCAGCTGGAGACCTCCTCACCACAGTCTCTGCCTTGAATGTCCACACTGAACACTCTGGGACACACACGCGCACACAGACCTCAAGTTTATGTTCAACATCTTGGAAACGTGAGAGAAATAATGTGTCAAATATTGTTCTGAATGTCTGGACAAGAGTATGAATGTTTTTGTTTGTTTGTTTGTTGGACCTGCAGTCCTTGATGGCGTTGTCTGGCTGTGTGACAGGGAACGTCAGCGTTTCCATGTCCGGGGCGTTCAGACACACCTGTTGTCCTTCCACAGTCAAAGCCACCAGGACCAAGCGTGGCTGCTGTCTGCCCGTCACCGTCTGACCATCCTCCGTCACCACCAGCCAGTGCCTGCATATCAGCCAGTTGTTAAAGTGCAAGCCAAGTACGAATACACTTTACGATCCAGTTTTAAACTTCTAGTTTCACTCACCCGTCTGTTTTGAGCAAATCATTTATGGAAAAAAATACTTGCAATACACTAAGTGGTGTTTACCGATCTTTAAGTGCTCCATACTTCAGGCCCATCTCTTGACATTCTGCTAAGGCCACGGATACAGCTTTTCCCGATTTAAGTGGGTGAATTAGAAGCTGTGACACAATTCCGACACGGGTAACTTTCTCTGGCTTTAGTAAGTACTTATACCCAAGTCCCAAACCAACTGCAGTTAAACTTGCTCCTCCAGCTAGCATAAGGATTTTTCTATCTGTAAGGAGATTCTTAAGTTCTCTGAAGTCCATTTTCTTAGTATTCTTTCGACCAGATTGTAAATTTGCAAGCTGAAAATGCGTGTGAACTTTGAACCAAAAAAGTAACAACTCTGAAGGGGTTGGGCTTAAGAAGGGGCTTGTTCCAGCGAGTTAGTGATTGGAGTGGAGAGTTAACAGATTATTGGTGACAAGTGTCTGGTGCTTCTCAATAGGCTATATATTTAGAAAGAGAAGCGCATATTTTGTCGCAGCAAGTATGAGATCCGACTTGAAAATCGCCAGTAATATGTTTGCAAATTTGTGAAGAATCTGGTGATGGAGGCAGACTGATAGGTGCACGCACAGCTGGGGAACCAGTTGAATTGGGAACCAGTTGGAACGTAAAACAGGTGTTGTATCACCCGATGCATGACTCTCTGGATTGGCACCCCCTCGCGGGAGCGCGCGCGATTCAAAGAGTGAAGGATTTCGTCTTGATATCGCATCCAAAAGAAGGGGGGACAGAAGTCTCACATGATACCGTCTTTGTTGTTGAATTCAAAAGAAGGATGTCTGTTATCTGTGTAAATATCAGATGCTATTTTCAACACAAAATCCTTAAAATTCGTCATTCGAACGGTATAGTAACGAACGCGAACCAACATTCTTGCTCCACGACATCGCATTCTGAGGAAATATACCCCAGTATGATCATGATTATTGCTACACAAAATGTATTTTGTGTTTTATATTATTTCATTGTATTCAATATCTTTAATTTTATAGTGTCTATTATTCACAGAGTGTGTGCTGTGCACAAGATGGGGCTAGTATGAGTAAGCACAGTAAGTTTCAGGCATGTAACACTTTCCTAGTCAGGGTTAGCAGGGGGTGCATTAAGCCTGTCGTGAGATGCACCCCCCCTCTATTGTCTGTTCTGTATATCCCAGCATCAAATGATTCTTACTGTACACTGAGGGCACTATAGTATGAGTAACCACAGTAAGTTTCAGGCATGTCACACTGTCCTAGTCATAGTTAACAGGGGGTGCATTGCACTTACATCTAATGGAAAACCTGTCATGAAATGTTCTCCCCCCACATACGTTTCTATCCTTCTACCCCAGCATTATGTACATTTAATAGCATAAATTGAATACCAATACATGTGTATGTATAGGGTGGACAGGTCTGAAAACAGAATAGTCCATGGTAGGTGAGGGATTATTCTATTTTATTTTTTCATTTATTTCATTGACTTAAACAATAAGAATAATATTTCCTTTAAAGTGAGCTGAGCAGTCATCTGATAGCATATTCTGGAAGGCTGTTGTTTTCGACCTGTCTGAGTAACCCACCCTATGCAGAGGCTAACTGCATTAAAATCGCATGCCTTTGAACCTATACATTAGTATGAAGAGCCATGCCATGTGAAATACTTTGTTCAAAGTATTTCACATGGCATGGCAATAATCATGATCATACTGGGGTATATTTCCTCAGAATGCGATGTCGTGGAGCAAGAATGTTGGTTCGCGTTCGTTTCTATACCGTTCGAATGAGGAATTTTAAGGATTTTGTGTTGAAAATAGCATCTGATATTTACACAGATAACAGACATCCTTCATTGAATTCAACAACAAAGACGGTATAATGTGAGACTTCTGTCTCCCCTTATTTTGGATGCGATATCAAGACGAAATTCTTCACTCTTTGAATCGCGCGCACTCCCGCGAGAGGGTGCCAGCCGCTCTTTCACTTCCGATTCTTCAAATCGACCTTTGGCGCAAACCGCCCTCAACCTCATTGATCAACCCCTGAAGCCACGTAACTATGGCTAACGCTTTTTCCTCCCCGACATGCCATTGGCGTGAGCTCTGTTTATGATTCCTTACAATTTCTGTCTTTATTTTAGTTAGACCATTTAATTCTGTTCATTGAAACCAATATCTCATATCAAACCCATAATCTAACCTGTTCATAAGATCTGTTTACCTTACTTGAATACATTCATTGTAAAGATATTTTGACGTGCGTGTTCACTGATGTTACGATTGGCTCTACACTTAGAACGAATTCATTCCTAAAGATGAGACTGATTATTACATGTTAAGTATAGGATTCCCTAATGTCTAAACCAATATTAGGGTGGTGCCCCGAACTTTATGATAAATTAAGTATTTATATTTTAACACGAGGAAACCCCGCTACAACACCCATGACGACCACGAAGACCAATCACAACTTGGTCTTCGTGATATTATTTTCACTTTCCTTCATGTTTGAATTATACACTAGAAGTCGTTTTCTTGGTGATCTCCCCCTTAATAACTTTCCAAACACGATGCTGTGATGAAACCAGTATGTGTTGAGCAGGTGTGGTGATATTTATCAGACATTCTCAAAACTGGGGTATTGAGTGGGAAGGAGATGAAAGGTGAACAAAACTGCCACTATTCTGCTTTAGAAAGAAGATCAGATCACATTTATTGAGAGAGGGGCTGACATTTTCCTGTTTAAATGGTCTGACTGAAACCATTGGACAGGAGAAATCTCAAGTAAAGCTATACTTCCCCCTGGTAAACAGGAAATAGAACAGCAGAAGCATTGTGACAGACTCCTCTAGTCAGACAGAGGAGTCAGTGAGTGACACCCTGAAGACAACATATAATATAATGAGAATGAGATAAGACTCCAACAGTGAAGAAACCCCCCTGGGAAAAGTGAATTGAAAGTTGTTTGTCTGGTTTACATTTACATTTATTCATTTAGCAGACGCTTTTATCCAAAGCGACTTCCAAGAGAGAGCTTTACAAAAGAGCATAGGTCACTGATCATAACAACGAGATTGTCCCAAACACTGCAAGTAGCCAAAACATGAAGCATACATTGTGAAAAAGCTAAACAAGTGCCAAAAGGGAAGACCCATAAGAGCATGCAGTTATACAAGTTACAAATTAAAACAACATGAACCACAAAAGTGCAGGACTGTACCTGTAGAAGAACAATCAACAGTAAAACATTTCACAGAGAGTACAAGACTTAGCTTCGTTATATCTAACCTAAAAGAGCAATGAGTCACTTAAGAGTCATTGTGATCCTGGAGGAAAGTAACAAGTCCAGCCAAGCATTCTTAAGTGCCGTTGTACTCCCGGAACAAGTGCGTCTTGAGCCTTTTCTTGAAGGTGGGGAGACAGTCAGTGTCCCTGATGGAGGTGGGGAGTTGGTTCCACCACTGGGGGGCCAGGCAGGAGAAGAGCTTGTGTTGGGACCGGGCAGTCTTGAGCGGTGGGACCACCAGGCGGTTGTCTGAAGAAGACCGTAGGTGACGGGTGGGGGTGTAAGGTTGCAGGAGAGACTTGATGTAGACGGGTGCAGTCCCGTTCACTGCTCGGAAGGTCAGTACCAGGGTCTTGAATCTGATACGGGCGTTGATGGGTAGCCAGTGGAGAGAGATGAGGAGCGGGGTAACATGGGAGCGTCTGGGTAGATTGTAGACCAGGCGGGCCGGCGCGTTCTGAATCCTCTGAAGAGGGCGGGTTGCACATGCTGGGAGACCAGCGAGTTGCAGTAGTCCAACTTGGAGAGGACCACTGCTTGGACTAGCAGCTGGGTGGAGTGCTCAGACAGGTATCTCCTGATCTTCCGGATGTTGTAGAGGGTAAATCTACAAGACCGGGAGACTGCGGCGATGTGGGCCGTGAGGGAGAGCTCGTCATCCATGGTAACCCCAAGGTTCCTGGCAGAGGATGAGGGGGTCACCGTCGCAGATCCCAGGGTGATTGACAGATTGTGGGAGATGGAGGGTTTAGCCGGGATGATGAGAAGTTCAGTTTTGGCGAGGTTCAGCTGGAGGTGGTGCTCGGTCATCCAGGCGGAGATGTCTGCGAGGCAGGCTTCAATCCTAGCTGAGATCCCCGGATCAGTCGGGGGGAACGACAGGTACAGCTGGGTGTCGTCGGCGTAGCAGTGGTAGGAGAAGCCATGGGAGGTGATGATTGGTCCAAGTGAGGTGGTGTACAGAGAGAAGAGGAGGGGTCCAAGGACGGAGCCCTGTGGGACACAGGTGGAGAGCTGGTGAGGGTCAGACAGTTTGCCTCCCCAGGAGACCTGGTAGGATCTTCCCGAGAGGTAGGATGAGATCCACTGGAGTGCAGTGCCAGTGATGCCCATCTCAGAAAGTCTGTAGAGCAGGATTTGGTGGTTGACCGTGTCAAACGCTGCAGAAAGGTCCAGCAGAATGATGACAGATGACCTCGAAGCCGCTCTGGCAGACTGGAGGGCAGTGGTGACTGAAAGGTTTACTAGCACTGAATTAAAATCGATATATCCTCTCTTTACCTGTCGAGTCTATGGCGTACCACGCCCAGCATCCCATCTCCTTTTAGCTGAGTGAAAACAACAGAATACACTTTCACCACAAACAAGCAGTCAATGAAGCACCAAACACATGAGTACAACACCATTTCTTCACAATTTCATTATTATTTATTTATTTATTTTCTTAATCTTAGCTCATCCTAATGTTTCCCTAGAACATTCCCAAAAGCTCCAATGTTAGTTGATCCTTTCAGTTACTCCTCAATTAAAGTGCTTAAAGAACTACTTGATTTAACTGACAAATCCTTGATCTCATCCATCAAACCTCCAAAGTGAGGTGACCATCTCAGCGACTGATCTTGTACACAACATCTCCCACTTGCATGACGCCAGTCTTCCTGACCGTGTACATCTGTCCAAAGAGAGGAGACGTTTTGTAAATGCTTCTCTCGTCCGGCTTGCACTGGCGGTAGCTGCAAACCAAGTTTCATGGACGAGTTAGTCCCCAAACCACGACCACATTGTTCATCTTCAAAATTACACCAACAAGATATTCTTCTTTGTAAATAGATACGTGAAAAAGCATTTGACTGCATATCATGAGGTGGTAGGTGTTAATCTTGGAAAAAAAGTGTCTGCCAAATGAATACATGACATTTTTTCAGTCCCAGAAGATTGATCCCTTAACAAGCCTCTCTAAACCAGCGCTCACCAACAGCACTGTTACCTTTTAAGAGTATCCAGTGGTTCCTTCCTGCTTATCACTCCGGTCTCTGGGTCCACAGTAGTGAAAATGCACCTGATAGGAACAAGACACGCTATTGGCTAGAAGCACTTGATCTTGGCCCTGGCCAAATCCTGCAAGGAAATTGAGAGGTCAAGATAACAAGGACATATGGTCAGAGAGCATTCTGGGTAACAAATACTACAGTACCTTCCACAGGCCATAACACGATGCAGTCGGACTTTGCCAATCTGGATGTCATCCCAGGAATCCTTGCCAAGATAAAAAGTGGTTGATGTATAAAGAAAAGTTAGATTCCACATCTCAAAGCAGAACAAAATACAACCTTTCAGGTCTGGAGGTAAAAAAAAAAAAAAAACGAAATTCAAGATTTGTCAATTAAATACATATTTCAAAAAGTGACATTATTCGCATACATCGTGTTTGTGTGGAAGAATCTGTGAAGGAGATCCTACCTCATCGAATGCTTCACATCCGCTGATGACTACACTGGGTCGGAACCTGCCCACCGTTACTTTGCTGTCCAGTCTGCTGCTGAGGTCGTTCACTGACGACTCAGACAACAACATGATCGGCCCCAGGTCGGGGTACGCTATCTAGCGGTTGATTGTCGAACAGCAACAATAAACGGGCAGCAACATCGACAAATCTCAAATGTAATGACTCATTTGTGAATGTTGGGTGAGAGTTAAAGCTGTGAGAAGGTTCCTGGTTGTACCTTTGTTTGTTGAGGGAAGAGAGGCTCTTTCTCTCCTGGTTTCCTGGGGTTCATTTGGGGTTCAAAGTGCACCATGCGAACAGCCTTCTCTACAGCCAGGTACCGAGTGAGCCAGCTGGAGACCTCCTCACCACAGTCTCTGCCTTGAATGTCCACACTGAACACTCTGGGACACACACGCACACACAGACCTCAAGTTTCTGTTCAACAACTTGGAAACGTGAGAGACATAATGTGTCAAATATTGTTCTGAATGTCTGGACAAGAGTATGAATGTTTTTTTTGTTGGACCTGCAGTCCTTGATGGCGTTGTCTGGCTGTGTGACAGGGAACGTCAGCGTCTCCATGTCCGGGGCGTTCAGACACACCTGTTGTCCTTCCACAGTCAAAGCCACCAGGACCAAGCGCGGCTGCTGTCTGCCCGTCACCATCTGACCATCCTCCGTCACCACCAGCCAGTGCCTGCATATCAGCCAGTTGTTAGCGCAAGTACGAATACACTTTACGACCCAGTTTACACGAGTATGGTTTAAAACTTCTTAGCTTAGCTTCACTCAATTTTTTGCCCGTCTGTTTTGAGAAATGTGACTTGCAATACACTATTTATACACTGTTTACCGATCTTGAAGTGCTCCATACTTCAGGCCCATCTCTTGACATTCTGCTAAGGCCACGGATACAGCTTTTCCCGATTTAAGTGGGTGAATTAGAAGCTGTGACACAATTCCGACACGGGTAACTTTCTCTGGCTTTAGTAAGTACTTATACCCAAGTCCCAAACCAACTGCAGTTAAACTTGCTCCTCCAGCTAGCATAAGGATTTTTCTATCTGTAAGGAGATTCTTAAGTTCTCTGAAGTCCATTTTCTTACTATTCTTTCGACCAGATTGTTAATTTGCAAACTGAAAATGCGTGTGAACTTTGAACCTAAAAAATAACAACTCTGAAGGGGTTGGGCTTAAGGGGCTTGTTCCAGCGAGTTAGTGATTGGAGTGGAGAGTTAACAGATTATTGGTGACAAGTGGCTGGTGCTTCTCAATATCCATATTTAGTATGGAAGAACAATATTGAGTATGTCCCATAGTGTGTCAAATGCAGTAGGATTATGCTCAAAAATACCAGGCTGTCCTTCTGCATCCGGTTGTATTTTTCAGTATGCAAGCTTGCTTTTTTTAGGGCTATTCCGAGCCATGCCATGCTATACCGACGATGTGCGATTTCATGTCAATCCCAAATATTTTTTCCTGGAATGCCATATTCTCATTCTGTAAATCTCAAGTAGTCCACAGATCCGCAGACTTCCGGACCAAACCAACAGTGTATTGACAATAAAAATATATATGCCTAATAACAAAAATGTCACTTGTCTACGTCTCGCTTTAGATTTCTATCAAATGAGGTATGGTCAGTGTGTTTCAACAAAAGCAATTACCCCTAGCACGTAGGCTACGTCAGTGGCAGGATTTCAAGTGACGTAATGGCAGAGCTGACCTTCCATGTGAAACTATTTTTGTCATTGACAAATACGGAGGTCTATGGGCAGAGTAAAAACAGCAGATGCTAACTCCACGGGGAGTCAACAATACAGGGACTTGTCAAACGGGCTTTCCTTCTGTCGTTTTCCTGCGCACGCCTAATAGATGCAGGCAAAACACATGGGAACCGAGCCAGCGAGAGCGGCTTGGCTGGACATTGCTATGACACCCAAACTCAATGACATTTGATAATGAGAAGGAAATGACACCCATGAGGCACTAAAATATATTTTGTATTGATTTTACTAAATATAGGTTGTTGTTGTTATTATTCTCAGATCCTTGCTACATTTATCATACACAGGACATATTCAGAATATAGTACATTTCATGAGACGGATGGAGACACATCAACACTGAACAAGTCAATTCACTCATAATCTTTAATATTGTGAGTAGAAACACCATGCTTTGATTAGTTGTAGCCTATAGCAGTCAACACTTACCCCAGGCACACATGGAGAGTTACAAAGTAGCCTACGCAAAAATGTCCCTGCTTTTACTTAAGTGTGTTTGGTTCTTGAGTATAGTACACGAGTGATCATTTTGTTAAGTAGCACATTGTATCAAGAAGCACAAATAATCAAGGCACTTTGTGTCTGCATCAGTCTAACATAGTGTCCACGCAACAGACGTGGTCGTGTCAGTCATCGGCAATCACACACGGCCGATCTTGCCCGTACCTGGGCTCAAACTCAGCACCTCCAACTCTACAAGCGCGACCTCTACAAGCTACACCAACACCAACGATTGACTGGCATGAGAGGTTTGTGTACATACTAGAGGAGTGAGTTGAGCTCATCCACATTGGCTACACTCACACAGGTGCTCTGTGGGTCCCTGGTCCCTAATGGACAAGCACACCTCTTATAGGTAGGTCATTCTGAGTGGTAACTCTTTCTGCCAGGACACGGGATGTCTGTTTTCGGTCTATGTGACGTTCCAGACGGGCCATCCGTACGGGGCCACGTCCCCTGGTCAGACGGAGCTGCGTCTCTTGAAGACCGTGAGCGGGGACAGGAATCGCAGGCCTGAGGAGATGGAGCTGACGCTGCAGTGGTGCCTGCTGCACACGCAGCCCACGGTGCCCGGGTCCAGGGGGTGCGGGGATAGGCCGGCCTGCTCCATGCACGCCTCCGAGAGGGACAGGTCGTCCTCGCGGCCCGTGTACCACAGGCAGGAGCACACAGTCTGGAAGTGCACCACCTCCGTGTAGGCGTCCTTGATCCCCCGCTTGGCGCCGCGGCCGGAGGAGGAGGCGAGGGCGACCGGGGGCGGGAGGCGCTCGTCCCGTCTCGGCCTCCCGTCGGAGAGCAGGGCCCTCTGCTCGGCGTCCCGCCGCTCGTCCTCGGCGTTCATGGTCAGGAAGCGCAGCACCACCAGGTTGAGGAAGGCCCCGATCACAGTCAGGCCCGTGAGGATGTAGACGAAGCAGAAGGCCACGTACCTGGGGTCGTTCTGCAGGGCGTGGTCCTTCTGCAGCGCCACGTAGTCCCCGAAGCCGATGGTGGTCAGCGTGATGAAGCAGTAGTAGAAGGCGTGGAAGAAGCTCCAGCCTTCGTACTGGGAGAAGGCGAGAGCCCCGACGCACAGGGTGCTGATGCAGGAGAAGAAGCCGATGGTCACCATGTTGGCCATGGACACCTGGGTGTGACGCAGTCCCAGGCACTTCTTGACGCTGTGCAGCAGAAACCTGACAAAGGTATTGATCCGCTCCCCCAGGCTCTGGAACATGACCAGCGTGAGAGGGATTCCCAGGAGAGCGTAGAACATGCAGAACAGCTTCCCTGAGTCCGTACTGGGGGCAGCGTGTCCATACCCTGGGGTCAGAGGTCACAGGTATTAGTTGAGTTCAGAGGTCTTGACTAATAGAACCAGGTTTAGTTTTTTACATATACCATATGTAAAAATATGTCTTTACATACAAAACAATCTTTTAAAAATATGAACTTTTTGTTCCCAAATAACTTATAGATCGTAAATTAATATGCTGTTGAGGCTATTTATATGAAAAATGCAATTTGTAGAACCTCAGGTGCTATAAAGAGTCAATAAATAACTTAAATTTTTCGGTTTAGCCTGTGTGATTCCGATTAAATATACATATTGCTGCGGATGAGACACGTTTTACTAGGTTTTTATTTTACTCAGTGTAAACTACTGATCAGAAACAGGAAACACAACTTGTCTTACCTATAGTTGTTATCACAGTGATGGCGAAGTAAAAAGACCCGGCAAACTTCCACTGGACCCCAGCCTTGTGTGGCTTTAACTGTAAAACCACCACTTCAATCTCGTCATATTTCTCTTTGGTCAAATTATATTTTCGCATAAGTTCGTATTTCCTGTCATCTATCTTCTTCTTCTGTGTTTTTTCCTGTTTAGATTCCAGGGTATCAAACACGGCGGCTCCAACCAGCAGGTAGGTTAGAATGCTGATGATGAGCGCGAGGGTCCGCGCGTTCTGTTTTTTCATTATAAAGACACTTAAAAGACAAAAGTTTGATTGCAGCTAGAGAAGGGAACTGAAATGTCCCATGTCTAAACTGACTATCCTTAGCAATGGAAAACAAGCTCGAGCACCTTTAGGGACACCGCATATGCTCTTCATATGGAGCTGTTCTTTCAGAACCACCCCCGTCACAGGGGGGTGGCGACCTTATTTGGCCAATTCGTCACGAGCATATTTGGCAGGTACTCAGTGGCCTTGGTCTTACGGTGGATCATATCTTATATTAAGATGTTATACAAATAATATAATATTCCCAATCACATATGTCTTATTTGGTACAATATGTCAATGTAGTCTACAAAAATGACCTTTTCATCAAGTAGTTCTGAACACTTTCCAAGGACATCAAGCATGATGTGTGCTTTCAACCGAAAAGACAATATTTATGCTGGAACTGGACAACGAGATACTGTTTCCAGGCTTCATAAGCGGTTGTCTAGCAACACAATTTGCAAACACTCTTCTTGTTAATAAATTATCACAATCTTTCAACTCAAGGTGCATCCTTTCCATTGCAATTATGTTTGTAATTACTTCCAAATGACTCTTGATCTTAAAGTATGAATGATTATATTTACTCAACATGAGATGAGTAACTGTACAGGTAAGTGTGGGATGCCGTTACAAAAGTCGTTTTTGTAGATAAAAGTTATGACATTTCGCACTTTTGAACCCATTTAAAGATAATTTTACACGCATCGTGTTTATCGGTTTGCAACTTTTATGGTTTCAAAATGTATATGTATAAAGATGTGCACCAATTTGTGTAAAATTTGTCAAAATACGAGACAAAGTCATTCTAATTTGGCCACACAAAAACTGAAACTAAAATGCATGATGGTTGTAATAGTTTGCTCAGTTTGTTTTTTCAATCAATTACAAAGATAACATGCTGATCAAATTAGCCATCCCAGGACTCCTAGAAACGAAATACAGAAGTTTCTCCCCCAGTCACCTCTACGAATTAAAACGTGTTCATTCGTATTACAAATTAAAACATTATCCAGGAGAAAATAAAAACATTGATCTCAAAAACGTTCACTTTCCAAAATATTACAAGCCAAATCACTGTCAAAAGTCAAACACTTTACTCAACAAGACTACAGTTAGAGGTGTTGTCTGCTGTAGTCTTTACAAGGCCTCAAACTCATCCACCCTCTGCTTGGTGTTCCCCATGCGTATCTGCCGCAGCGTCTTGTACTTGTCGCGGCCCACGCGCACGTTCTCGCTGTGCAGGAGGTCATTCTGGGTCTTTCTGCTGTCGTCCCGGGCGTCGGCCAGCTCTGAGCTGAGGGCCTGGGAGCACAAAGAGACACTGTAAACAACTAGCAACTTACTCCTTATTCTGGATTTTACACCACCAGGGTTTTGAGTAGAGAGTTAGAGGAGTGTAGAGTAAAAAAGACAGGAGAGTAGAACACAATGTAGAGTAAAGTGGAGAAGTCATGTGTTTGTTGGAGTCGGGTTTGGCTTTAAAATAACTCTTCTTCCTCTCATACACAGGCAGCCAGACACACACACACACACACACACACTTAGCCCTCTCTCACCAGCAGCTGCTTCTGCACGCGCTCGTTCTTCTCCGCCTCCGTGACCCGATCCTCCTCCTGGCGGTGGTCGTTGATGTCCTGCGTCTGCAGCTCAGCGCTGTAGGTGCTGTGCTCCTCGCTGTGCTCGCCGTTCTGCTCCTCGTGGTCGCTCTCGCTGTCTGAGGAGGAGGAGGCGGGGGCAGGAGGCGCCGCCGCGGGGGGAGGAGGAGGAGCAGCCATCACCAGGTGCAGCTCCTCTCTCGTCTTCAGGAGATCCTCCTGCACCTCCTTAGCCTGGGGGGACAGAGAGGGGGGGACGGACAGAGACTAGTTTAGGATCACTCTGGTCGTCTGGGAGTTATGTTTGGCTGTAATGAGGGGACCTCTGTGGAAACGACCCCTCACTTTTATTTTTTTGGGGGGGGCATTTTTGCTTTGTAATAGATTTAGAGTGGAATGACAGGAAAGTCAATGAGATAGATGGCCAAGGTTGGACCTGAACCCAGGCCCCTGCGGTAAGTGCCTAACAGATGAGCCACCGGGGAGCCCATCCCCTGCCTCTGCATGGGTACAGAGGGCACATATTTATACATACCAGCCCAGACTCACCCACCCCAGGGTTTGACCTGCCCAGACTCACCCTGTGCTCCCAGGAGTCAGCCTCCTCCTCCTTCGCCCTCTTGGCCTCCTCCAGGATGAGTATCTTAGTGGTGTACTCTGCCAGCTCTGCTGTCTGCACACACAGGATAGGAACGCAACAATGGCAACTCTTTCATTTGATTGTCTTTCTAAGTTTCTTTCAAACCAAAGCATCTTCTGTTTTTTTCTTGAAAGACGGTTACATATAGGTGTGGTTTATCTAAAGAAGACTACAAATGTGCATTTGGTGTGAAGAAGACTACAAATCCCACAAATGGTACAAAGCCTTGCGACTGCAGCCTGACAGGAAGCTCTGCCTCTCCCTGAACCCACCAGCTGCTCCTGGCTCTTCAGCTGGTCCTCCGCCTGCCGGGCCAGAGCCTCCTTGGCCAGGACGGCCTCCTGCCTCTCAGCCTCCAGCCGCGCGGCCTCCTGCTCCACCCTCCTCCGCTCCTCCTCCAGCCGGGCGGCTCTCTCCAGCTGCTCCTCCATTTCTGAGGGACACAGGAGCGCCATGTCAGCACTCGAGGCTTGTTTGGTCCGGGTTTGGTAGAAACTCTGAGGTCAATGTTTGGTAGAAGACTTTGTGTTTGACCAATGTTCAACTAAAGAGCACTTTGTGTTTGAGAAGACTAGTGTTTAAACTACTACTAACAATGTGTTTATTTAGCAGATGCTTTTATCTAAAGTGAAATACAGGGAAGGTGGTCTGCAGTCAAAAGCTCGACCACCTAGCTATACCAACCCCTCAACACTAAGTGTTGAACTCCAACCATCGCTTTTCTTTCCATAATTCCTCATGGATTGATAAAACCAATGTTTTGTCTGGATGGTCTCCCACGCAGTCTCCCAGAGACGGTATAAACCGGCCATCCTTTCAGATGTGGTGCAGTGAGTTACCAGCAGGGGTCAGCACCTCTGCAGCCCCTGGGCTCACCTCTCTGTGCTTTCTTCGTGGTCTCTTCAAACTGGTAAAGCCTCAACATCAGGTCCTGCTTCTCCTTCTCCATGTTCTCCTTCTCCTTCTCCATGGCCTCCCTCTTCTTTTTCTCACTCTCCAGTTGAGCCCTGCCGAGGTGTTGAGATTAGACTGACTCACGCACAGAGAAGGCGGTCCACAGGAAAGGTCTACACCTCCCCACCCCATCCCCTCACCTCCCTCGCAACCGACCTCTCCCTCTCCTCCCCCTTACCCTCCCGAACTCTCAATCTCCTCCACCCCACTTTCCCCCCCTCCACCTCCTCAACCCCCCCCCCCCCCCACACATCTTCAACCCTCCCCCACGTCTCCAACCCCCGCCCTCCCCCGTCCCCCAACCTCAATACTAACCCTACCCCCCTCCACCCCCACACACCTCTCCATCTGTTTCTGGTTCCTTCCCTCGCGGGCCTGGGCCTTCATCTGCTGCACCTCGATGGTATCGGCCTTGCGCCGCTGCATGTACAGCTCGTGGTTCCCCATGCAGAGCTGCAGGATGTTCTTGTTGACGCGCAGGCGGGCCGCGTAGAACAGGAAGTCCTGGAGGGAGAGACGCCAGGAAGAATTTAGGCTGGGTGTGGTTATGATGGCAACCCTCTCTGTGACGATATCATCCGCACCGGTGAGGTGTTGGGTAAGTCAGAGGAACACAAGAGTCATTTACTCACTGGAGCTTTCTTATCTATGGGCTTGATGATGAATTTCTTATCGTTGAATGAAATGTTCCTGATTTCACTCCAGGGGAAGCCAATCTTTGGTGTTAATCTGAAAGAAAAGAAGGTGTTAATTTCAAGAGTCAACTGTGTACTGTGTTTGAATCGACACAACTAGGGGAATGACCTTGTCATCACAACAACCAGCTGGTCACACGCTAGCACGGCTGTGTTGCAGACTTGTGGAGGTCGGTAACTGGGGGTATTGAACCCCGGGGCGCTGCCCAGGTACACGCAAGGGGTCACTCAACAACCAAGCAGGACAGGAGGCCAAATGTGATGTCATTAGTCTGTCACATGGCATTAGTTTAGTTTAGAGATATTACAAGGATTAGAATTAGAATTAGAATTTCTGTACATTTGCTACTGAGCCATTTGGGAGGCTAACTGTGATTTGACCCATGTCATTTGTTTAGTTCGACTAGAGTGAGATAATATTTTTAATTATTTCAGTCTCATAATACTGGATAGTTGAGGAAGCTTAAGAATCATTTATATGCCAAAAACTCTGTTAATATGTTATTAACAATTAACTTAAAATTGAGAGTATTTTTGGGTTTCTATATTATATATATATTATGATGTTAGATGTTTTATGTGTTGGGATATTTACTTATCATCCTTCTCATAGATGTTGAGCCCGAGAGCATCCACGCCCAGCCACAGGTCAGTCCCTTTGCGGTTCTTGATGTCAAAATAGTTCACGCCATACATCTCCAGGTCCTGGGCGATCTTCAGATACTCCACCATGGAATCCTCCCTGCTCAGCACGGATCAATGGAGAACACTTGTGAGAGTCATGAATGGATCAATGAAATGGGGAGAGGCTCCATCATTCAGATGAGATGTGATATAATGATGAGGTTAGCGAGCGCTTACTTCAGCATGTTCCTGTGCTCCTCGTGCCAGATCTGGATGCGTTTCTCCCACTCCTCCTTGGACAGCTTGTGTTGGTCCAGCACTCTGACGAGGGAGGAACAAGATCACGGGTGAGTGTATGGGAGCAGAACTACATCAGGAGTGTTGGAACCTGCTCCTTCATTGTCCAGGTGTCTCAGGGTCATCAACATATCTGATGTAAATACTGGATATTACACCAGCGTTTTACACCCCCTAACCATGTTTCCAGTACACTTACTATGCATCATAATGCTGAGGACCAACTGTGTTTTGCAGTACTGTACACTGTATGTTGTAGATTTAAATTAGTATTCAACTCAAACCTTCCATCTCCCACGATCTCTCAACACTCTCGAGGATCATGTTGTTACATTACACTACATGTTCTTCTGGCTCTACCCATTGGCTCTTATTTGCTTTTTCACAGTGTATGCTTCATGTTTTGGCTACCCGCAATGTTTGGGGCTCTCGCTGTTTATGATCATTGACCTATGCACTTTTTGTAAAGCTCTCTCTTGGAAGTCGCTCTGGATAAAAGCGTCTGCTAAAAGAATAAATGTAAATGTAACTCGGAGTTCTGTATATCTTGTACATTGTGTTGCCTTATATATAAACTGTTGACTCTGTAGTATATTTTGTTGCCCCTCCTGTGGTAACAGGTACATTTCCCCTCAAAGAACAATGCTGCTTTGCCCTACCCTGCTCGAACTCTGACCCTCCCCTCACCTCCTGGGCAGCAGGCGCTCGTTGCTGAGGTAACCGGTCTGGTGCACATCTTTGTTGTAGTCTCCGAACTTGGCCTGGACGGAGTAGGAGGCCAGCAGCACGGCGGACTCCGGGGGACAGTACACCTCGTCACTCAAGATGGCCTCCTTCACCTGCAGGAAGAACATCTTCTGGGTGATCTCCTGGATGAGCTCCTCAGACACGTCCTCGGGGTAGAATTTGGCCCGGAACTTGAACTGGAGGGGGTTCTCCTTCTTCACGTCCTGGGCTGTGACCTGGCGAGGGGTTAGGGGGAGATGGTGTGATTTATTATTGTGGGTGACTGTGTCACTGTGGTTTATGCATAGGTGTGGTCTGTGTGGGTGGATGGCATTTGTGTGTAGGCCTATGTGTGGTGTGGTTGTGTACTGTATGCATGTGTGTGTGTGTGGCTGGGGGAGGTAGTGTTGTGGAACAAACACATACTTATATACTGGACATACATTTCAAATATAATGCAAAGAACATGTTTATTAACCTTTTTCTCAAATTTCAGCCATGTGGGAAATCCTTTACTGTCCACAAACTGCAGCCCAAAGTACCAGACTTCCCTCAACCCCACAGTCCTAACCACCTGAAACACATGAGACATGAGTCACAGCAGAAATCACCTTGACAAGCACACTAACAACATTAGGATTAGGATTGTTGTGATTGTGATGCTGGTTGAGAGTCTGTGTCGTGACGGACTTGTTCAAAGAGCTGTTTTCCTGTGGTGTTGGGATGGAAGGAGAACTCCAGCTCCGCGTCCATGGTGGTCACTCGAACGTTCACCTGCAGAAACAACATGGTAGAGAGAGGGAATCACGTCACTTCCACGTATCAGTCGCACGTCTGCTGCTAAACTTGACGGTCCACGGGACTCAAGCGATAATGCAATGCAGGATGTACACTGATGGCTGTCATTGCTCACATTTACGATCCGTCCTACAGTTTCCATCACGGTTTTAGGTCATGCTAACATCAAGTGTCCACGTTTTGCAACACCAAACACTAGACACGTGAACTTTGAAGGGATTGTATGAACTCGCTGACTTGATTTGAAATGATTGAGAGTTGCCTACAGATGGGAGAGTTATTCATGAATGTAGACCGAAAGCCTCTATCCCTGAACGTCTCTCTTACCTGACCTGCCACCTTCATAACATGTGAGACACATGAATAATTGGCCAACTGTTACTTAGGAGTACTGGCCCTTTAATGTGTGGCACTCAAATGCTTTGCTCATAAATCATTTCTAATTGCACACTATCTCATTAGACTTTGGACTTGCTTTGCAAGGTGCCAAGAGGTAACTTAAAAGTAGATAAAAAGCAGTCAGTGCTCGCCAGCCAAGCAGGCTCCTAAGGTTTCATAATGACAACATCTCTTGTCTCTCATTACGCTGTTGTTCAACTGCTGTTACACATGTAAAAACCAAGGCAACAGGACTCGAGGATACATCTCAATCTCTTCCTGTAGATATCATTGTGTGGTCTCCTGTACAATCAATAGACTCTATAGAAAGCTACAAGGGGTTTCGGAATAGTGGGGAAACTTGACTGAATTGTATCTGCTTTTCCTTTGCAAATTCATAACTTATCCATTAACCTTGACAGTGTGGAAGCATTGCACAACCCTTTTATGAACTCCAGAGCAACACCTGTTATAAAGATAGCCCTCCTGAGCTTAGCCAACACTCTGGAACATCCATCTTTACGATCGCCATGTTTCCTAACTAATTCCACCCATCACATTTCACACACTTGAGAGATAAAGTCTTCTACTTTCACATTAATCAGTTGCTTTAAAATTATTCACAAATTATTCAAAAAGATACATGTTTCCATTAAACATATCACAATCGAGAAAACTTTTGCAATATGAGGTCATATGTAATGTAAATCAACTGCCCCACTTCATAACCCTCTGGCAGGGCATGGCTTATCCTGTAGTGGCTGTATGTACAGTAGAAACCACGTCATCCGTCAATTTGACCCCTGTGGTAAGACATTCTCCTTGGGCAGTGTGTTTCAGGTGCACAAGTGTTCCAACTGACATTCCTGTCATTATCCTGGAGAACTGTATCAGAGACACAGGTACCACAGGCTTGGTCAACCAGGGGCTATTGCTGGGCGCTTTCTCAACCAGTTACTCATTTATATCCAGCTTGTCATTTTGAAACTGTCGACTACACAATACCTAGTCCTTCGCTCGAGTCACCGTGTAATAAATCACGTTGAACACTAGACATTGTAAATACGGCTCGTTGTAAAAGAATATACATCCTTGACGTACAGCGGTGAATCTCATATCACCTGAATATGAGATTCACGGCTAGCAACACTTATGTCACAAATTGTGACTGAGTAACTGCTGTGCTGAAAAAAAGAGGCAGACTGTGCTCTGGTTAGCCAGTAGAACGGCATTGGGTGTGGGTCCAACTCTGTTTAGTTAATAAGTTTCAAGAAGGTTGAATCCTAAATGAAATTGACTAGGGTAGAGTTTCAAACTCTCAACAGACTATAGAATTCTCTGTGTTTAACACTTGACCAACAATAATTGTTACACAGGATACATAATTATGATGAAGGGAACAGTTGGTTGTTGATTATGCATCGAAAATGTAATAAAGGTATTAAACATATTAACCAAATATTAACTTCTTAATTTAATTACCTCATCATACATTATTCGTAGTCCTGGTGACTGATTTGTGATATTTTTACATTCACATACACATAGTCGTGCAAAGCCTCACCGTTTTTGGCATCTTGACTGTTGATGTTGCAGCGGCTCCCGGTGAATAGTGCGTTCTCCTCGGGATCGGGAATCGTAGTGGTCTTCACCCTGTGAAACCGCTCCCTGATAAAGAACGCGAGTCCTGCCCAGGGACTCCAGGGAAGGGCGCGTGTCCTTTGAACTCCGTTGTAGATTACTTACTTTCTTACTGACGTAGTGCGTTACTGACTCACTTCTCGGGCACTCCTACCGCCTCACCTCCATCATGACGACTTCCTATCTGGGTGAGAAATATTTAAGGCCCCACCCTAACAATCTCATCACCTTACATCAGCACCCTGGGTTTAATGACCTTTGATCGGTTAGAGTTGTGTTGATTAATTTGTCATTTCTGTTTTGTGAATACTGAAGTTCACTCACTTCTTTATGATTGATTCATGTTTGTTTTTAAATATGTAGCATACTAATAATGCAGTGAAGGTGCAGTGGTACTGCCGTTAATAACACAGCCTGGACAAACAACTGATGTGAGAATATTGCATTTAATGTTTCATTGCATACAGTACCCACAAACAGATCTGTGAGATGCCACTGCCTCTACTGCTCTGGTCGTAAGTGATGATACAATGGAAGAAAAAAAAATCGTAGGCCTACTGGAGTGCAATACATTTTTCTACATTCAAACACCACTGCCGTTTTCATTGACTATCACCAGTTTTGAAACCTTCCCTAGGCTACTTTAACATGGAACAAAAACATTGGATTAAAACTCATCTTTAATTTTAAAATGTGGCTGGTCCTCGGGTTTGAAGTCCTCCTTTGGACTTCCGTCCTCATTAAGAATGCGCAAGGCAGTGTAGCCTACAATGGGATACTTGGTCTTGTACGTGCCCTCAAATATACTGTCCAGTCCCTTTAACTCGTCGGCGGTGAGGCCCGTCTGTTAGAAACAAAAAATACAAATTCAGAATGTTAAAATTGAAACTTAAGACCGAAAGACCCGTTAACAGCTATCCACATAGACGGCTACCCTTTCATGACCTTTCAACTCACGGTGTCAGAGGTCAGGTCGGCGGGTTGCAGCGACATTTTGGCCACTGCTCTAGTAGAGTCTTTTCCAACCAAAGCGTTATATGGCGCGCCTTTGCCGTAGAACTCTAAAGGTTTAACAGAAGTATTTTACTTTTTTTTTTTTTTTTACTATTTATTTATTACTATATATTATTCATTATACACAGCAATGATGCACATGGGTCTGCGTGGAAAATATAAACAATTTGCATTTGTCTAAAGCATGATGGCACAAATAGCCAGTGTTTCCCCACAGGGCCCGTCCCACCTGTGCAGTGATAAGTTATCTTTTGTTCTCGAGGTGGAGAATCCGTCACTCTCTTGTTTACCTTTTCCCTTGGTAACATCAAACACCGCTCCCTTGATTGCCATGTAAATAGGTCGCCCATCCTGAACATTTCGCAGAAAGGTAAAGAATGACTCGTTAAAATGAAATAAATCGTCATGTCGATCGAACCGCTGCTTTCAGGGTGATAATCTGGAGGATACCTCACTCCCATCGTGTCTTCTTAGATCTTCGTCGGTGAACAATCGCACTGGTTTAGAGTCTTTCTTGTACTTCAGTTGAATATCCTCCGCCACACTCGATGAGATTAATATGAAGAGCACGCACAGTTCCACAGCTCCCATGGTGAACCTGTCTGAAGTCACAACACCTGAGATAAGGAATCTTCCCCCAACAGTTCTAGCAAGAAACGCCGCCTTGCGCCCGATTTTAGCGTTCTAACAAAAAGTCTGTATTGAGCAGCCTTTATTTTACCTAATAGCCTATAAACAAGCGTGCCAATCACCCATATCTTAGAAAATATAGGTTAATACTTTTCTCAAGTTCCAAGACAGTTTTGGGAACCATTCAGTTGTTTCATTTTGACGGTCATGTGGGAGGAGTGTTCCAAAGAATCATATGGTGCGCATCAAAGCCGGTCTATGCTGCGCAACTGTTACTCAGTGGGTTTCCCCATTGAAAAACTTGCAGAGCAAGTTTTAGACTATGTGCGCTGCTGTACATAGCCTACAGTGCCAGCGAACATAACCACGTACCTGCGAGACGAGGGTGGTACCTCTGGGAAATGACAGAAACCTAGAATTGAAAATGACTTAAATGAATAAACTGTAGCCTAATAAGTTAGTAAAGGAAAGTGGCCAGCTGTTAAAAATAATATTTTCAACTTATCGGAATGCTAAGAAAGGAGACGTCCCGGTCTTATCAAGAGGTAGGCTGGTGTGGACCTACAATGGCTACAATGATCTGATTGTCTTTTAGTTTTCTTTTCAGTGCTATTGCAAATTGAACTTTCATAGTTGGGCATTGATTTCACAGATGATCGATTTCATGTATAGAGCTTTAGATCGGGAACAAAGGCCCCGCAGATAAGGGTCGCTCATTCTCAAGCACTCGTGTCATCATGTGACTTTACTGCTGACAGGAACATTGAACCATGAAAAGTTATTTATGTTTAGTATGAAATAGAACAGACAGGATAATCCCGTTGTTATATTGGAATATACAAAAGAACAATCGTTGTAGTGCAAATCCAATTAAAACATTTACTAACAATTAATCATTCTTGACCATGCTTGAGACGTCTGGAATGTCTCCTTAAAAAGAAAATTATGTTTCATGTTAGTTTTACACTAACATCAAACAAATGTATCTGACTGGACTGGACCAGGACAATTTTAACAGTACTATTTCACATACACTTGTTCAATACAGTTTAATGATGATGTAGACGATTCTCCAAGCCTAGACGACCATAATGATGGTGGGGATCAGGATACGGTGGAGGACTCCAACGGGAGCGCGCTGCCAGGTCCTAATATGCGTTTACAAAATTATCCTCAGAAATACTAACGTGCATTAACCTGTATTCTGTTCGTTAACGTCAACGTAGTTTTCATTTTGATCACAGATGACGACACAACAGATGGCAGCTCGACAATGGCGTTCAGTAAAGCCTGCCTAAAAAACGTATTTTCGGTCGTCCTGATCCTCATCTACCTGATGCTGACCACAGTGGCCGTGTTCCTGGCCTACCAGACCATCACTGACTTCATGAAGAAGCTCAGCCAGCCTGTCATGTCCGTCACTTACAAAGAGGTCGACTCGTTTGCCCCTCCAGGTTTGTATAGGCTGTGAGAACAAGAAGAAAACTGTCTACAGCCTAAAGGGGTTATTTTCTCTCTGGTTTGTGCCTGGTTAATACCACTGATGCCTGGTAAATACAGACATTCATTGGCACTAACTACTGAAATGCATTATTGACTTTGATTCGCTGCTGTAGGCTACTTTCTATGTGCATTATTTGCATGTATGTGGATAAATTTATTTGCATGTATTTGCATGTATGTGGATAAAAGCGAAATGAATAAAAAAGTTAATGTTTACTTGGTGGTTTGGAGCAGGGATTGCTCTGTACCCAGGCAGAGCCCAACTCCTGAGCTGTAAACACCACCACCATGATCACATCCCCCCTCTGGTGGCACCAGGGAAGCCCCAGGAAGGAGACTGTGTCATGCAGGATGTCACATACACTGGCCCTTACACCAACCACACCAAGGTGAGACCACGCTACATGCACAAACACCTTCCATTTACAATGTGTTCTTTTCGCAGACTCTTTTAGCCTAAGCAACGTACAGGGGGTGATTCGAACATGCGACCTCTCGATCTGCAGTGAAGCACTTCATCACTAAGCTCTAAACCCATCCCCATATTTTCATGTACATTGAACAGAACAGATGTATGTGAGTTTAGCAGATGCTTTTCAGCAAAGCAACTTACAAACTTATAAAAAAAATGCATCACATGGTCACTGATGACCTCCTGACCTGGTTTGTTGAAGCAAGCTTTGGTGGTCCGCGGGCCCTCGGATGTACTCAACAGAGAACTGATCTTCCTGCAGTTCAGTCTGAATGAAACCGAAGAGGATTTTAGTGCCATCAGCTACATGCTGTTTGCTACATATAGTGACCTGTCCAGAAGGTAAGCAAAAAGGAAATCATAGTTTTAATTTGTTGTTTTATAATTTGTACAGGACCTATATACACACACACATGTATTACAAACATACAATACATGGAATATTTATAGTTTCAAATGAGTACTGCAGATGGTCCCAGTTCCCCAGACTCCTCTGGTCTATAGTGTAGATAAGTCAGAGTTCATGGAGGACTGTGAGCGGACCTACTCCATGTGGACCTTCTCTGGGGGCTTCAGGACGTGGGTCAAGATGTCTCTGGTGAAAACCTCTGGGAAAAGAAATGAGACGATGGAATTTCGCCAAGAGGTAAAATCTCTGATAGGTCACAGCCTCTGTGTTCTGTGACCCCTGAGTTGTTCCACTGAGCTATAACCATTCCATCAGTCACAGCTATGTAATAGGGTAACAACAGTGTTATGATGTAGTAGTCATGTGTCCTCTGTGTTTCACCAGTCCAGTGTGGTGAAGTTCAATGACAAAAGACCTGAGTCAGAGAAAATCAATCAGCTGTTCTTTGTTGTGTTTGAATGGCGGGATCCATTCATACAGGAAGTCCGAGATGTAAGTGTTCAAAGGCATTTTGCTTAATTAACATTTGTACACACTGCCAGAAAGTGTGACACTAAATGCCCTCCCCCTCTCTGTCCTGCAGATAGTGACAGCTAACCCTTGGAACACCATTGCCATTCTGTGTGGAGTGTTCATGGCCCTGTTTAAGGCAACAAACTTTGCAAAACTCAGTATCCAGTGGATCATCAAGATTCGAAAGAGGCATCGGAGGAATAAAAACAGAGAGCTAAACCCGATCAGCTGAGATGCAGGCTAGCAAAGCATCTAGCCTAGATGCTATATAGGAAATTATATAAATTGCACAGGAAATGGGTTATATATACATATTTTATGATTATGTGTCAACATTTTATACTTTGAGATTCAAAGTCATCACATTGGCCAGTCAGCTTCATAGATTATGTCCATGTTACGTGCTCAAACAACATTTTGAAACACGTACTCATAACATATTTCATATATTCAACCTAGGCTCATGCTGCTTTTGAAATACTTGAGCAGTTTAAAATGTATAGTATACTGGCAATTTTTCCAGCAAGTTGAATTTTGCCATTCCATTTCAATGATATTCATAGCAATGTTGATCATACTAATGTTCTATTTGATATATTTATGTGCAATCCATGTTTCTGAAGTTTGTAGGCAGGTGAAATATGCCTACCCTGTTGCTGAACACTAACTTAAACGTGGAATGATAGTACACATGTAAAGTTGGACATTCCTTCTAGGGGAACCACTTTTGAAAAGGGAAACTTCTTATTTAGTGTAACTGAACGGTATGATGAGTTAAAAAGGGAACTTTCCACTCATGGATATTGTTACATCTATATGACCTACTTTTTGTAAAAAAAAAAAAAGAAAAGAAAAATGGAACTACTTTACTTCTGACTGGAAATCACTTGAAATTCAATAAACGTATCTATAAAGTTACCGACTGTAACGAGTCTTGCAAAGTCCTTACCAGAACGCTAATGTTCGTGAACACACCTAGTCACACTCAAGTTCCATGCTGCCGGAGGGGGAGTGGCTGAGTTACCACAGCTGTGGACGGGAAGTAGGCTACTGCTTGAAGCGCTAGTTGGGATGTTATGACGGTAGATATTTTACATCAAAATAATAAGCATAACGCAATAAATTAACAATTTCAGTTTTTTTTATGTAGCGGTATATGTAGCTAGAATTATTGATTTACTTAGTCAGACCCTGCTGTGTTTGGTTAGCAGGATAACAAACTTAAAACCAGCTAGCCCAGTACAGTAGTAATACTAATCTACCTAGCTAGCTAGCTAGCCCTGGCCTAAGCATCTCATGCACACGTTATTAGCGAGCTAGATTACTACTGTTAGCTAGCAAACGGACTTTCTCTCCCATGTCGTGCAAACCTGAGAACTTTGTATCTGTTGTTGTCAAATAATGCGCGTTATATTATTTAGCTAACTGCTATCTGTGCCTGGTTAAATGGTTTTGCTTTGGTTAGCTCTATATTCCATGATTTCAGCGTAGCTACATGGCATGTTGCTAACTAGTGATAGCTAGTGCTAGTTCTCTACTTCGAGCCTACTATCCATTATGTAAACAAAGGCAGCGCGCTATCTCTACTAGCATAGACTACCTGCCCATCGCAATGGAGGAAGTTATTGTTACAGTGTGTGTGCCAGTACAAACCCTCTTGTGCATTGTTATTGTATCTTGACAGTAATAAGCGCAGCTTGGGTACATGCACAGCTAGCCAGTAACTTGTAAGGGTAAACACAGGCATCAGTTAAGTAGTAGTCGTCATGATTGTGTTTGTGGGTAATCATTGTTTATATAATGGAACCCATCTTGTTTTTTGACGCAAAGCTCCGTTCACAAGATAGTAGGCCTGGTCATCAGGCGGTTCGGTCAACAACACGTCTTATGTCCACGGGTCTCCATGTCCGCCCTCCGTTTATTGGGTTTAGAAGAAGCACTTCTTCAGTAGATGGGCAAGCTGCCTACTCTCAGCGTTTTACTCGGTGTGAATGGATTATCCTCCTATTATAGCGTTGATAAAAGTATAACTTGACCTATGGTTGCTAGTGAGAGAGGGACTTTGTATGGTCCAATCAACACCATAATGAAGGCTACGTAGGGATGATATTACCCTGTATCTGAGGCGGGCATGCAGAGCCTGGCATTCATCAGCATATAGGCTGTGGTGTTTAAATAAAGTTGTGTATGTTGTTGAAGTAAAGCTGTTTCAACATAGATTTCCACTCTGTTGCAAACATGTCAAAGGTGGCCTTTCTGGCCAACTTGTACTTTCAACACAGTCAAGATGAAGCGCAGGATTGTGAAGCATTCAGATTGCCAAACGGTGACAGTATGCCCAGAGTGTTGGCCCGCCGTGCCCGGTGAAGGCTGAGCATGTGTGGGCCCTCCCAGGACCCTGGGCCCGGGAGCTGCTGGGTCAGCACACTGGAGCTGGAACGTGGACCGGGCCAGGCTCAGAACTGGCATCCAGGCCTGTTCGGGGTTGGCACTGACTCGAGCCTGTTGTTGAAGAGCCAGGTGGTCTGGAGGGGAAGGGGGTGGGGGGAAGGGTAGTGAAACCCTCTGCTCTCCTCCTGGGTAGGGAAGCAGGGTTCGCTCCAGTCCCACTCACTCATAGTTGTGGCTGTAGGGACACACAGTGGGGACATGTCCCTACCAATGTCAAGGCACCATTTCAAATGTCCCGATTGATAACTACCAGCCGTGCAGGGGTGGTGTTAGCCAATAGAACGAGGAAAAACCCTTGTCCCCACCAATGTTCAAACCAGTGCCCTTGCACACACAGCCTCAGATGCTAACATGATAACAGGCAGCAGGCCTGCATACCTGGACAGATTTAGTGCGTTAACATAGTCAATACCACAGGCGGCTGAGGCTGAAGCTTGCTATTTATAAGCAGCGTTACTAAATCCTCCAGTGTAGCACTCTCTGGGTCTGTGGAACTGGACTCACTGATCATATCATCCCTGTGTATAGCTCTGCGGCAGAGCATGCCACCGCAGATAGAGTAGTTGCGGGTTCAAATCCCCCGCCGTATGTTGCTTTGGATAAGGGCAAAATTAAGACATTATTTTTCATAATTGTTTTACAGTAATGGCCTAACACACCAACGTCCAACATGGGGAGAGAGAGGAAATGCATCCTTTGCCAAACTGTTTACAGCTCCAAACAGGTAACGTGCTTCCTGGATCCACCCTGACTTCCTGTGTTTAGGATCTGCTCCTTGGGACCTTCCTATGGGGATGAAGCCCTACACGACCAGTGCTGTGTCGCTGCGTATGGAGGGGGAGGGGATTATTCTACCTGGACAGTGCTTTGTAAAGGCATTTACTGTATATGGGCAGAGAGTAGCTGGCATGAGACTGGCACCATTGTGATTTGATTTGCTTTGTGGGTCTCCTGTGTGGGCAGGAAATGGATGAACACATGAGGAGCATGCTGCATCATCGTGAGCTGGAGAACCTGAAAGGCCGGTGAGTTCTCTTTGTTTTCTACTTGGTGCACTGATTATTATTGCATATTCACACAAGAGATGAACACATTCATTTGACGAGCTTTGGTCCGAAAATGTCCTTGTAAAGAAAGGACTACAGTAGGCTTCAGTGTCATTGGGATGTTGAGTTGTCAGAACTTAACTACAGTGCGTCCAGTTCTCTTGATCTTCAGGCTATGAACACGTGGGTGCATGCGCACGCGTGACCCACTATCGCATCTCATAAAGAAGAGAGGCAGCTGTCTCGGCTGAGGGGCATAGAGAGTATATGTGTATGTATATATAGAGAGAGACACACACAATCTCCTTGGAACAACAGGCAGGGGTCAGCTGACGGAGGCTAGCTCGCCACTTCTGTGACCTGTAGATTAGTGAAATATGTGACCGAGTTGTGAGAGACGGAGGAGCTGACAAGGGCAGCTGAGAACTGGGCGGTCGCTTCTCCTGGCTCAGTTCACCACTGTTGGGTGAGGGTTTGGGTAAAATAAAAATACAATAAAAATGAAATATGAATCACTGGTTCCGATAACTAACCGTCTTATCAACTGCTCAGCCTCTGGGTGTTTCTCGTAATTTTACAGTTCATTGTGAAAATAGCTGTCAAACGTTTTGATCAGAGAATGGGTCAGTGTGTGTACGGTAACCTTTATGTGCGGGCCTCTTATGAAACGAAATTCCAGTTAAGAATACGCCACAACCTCACCAACTGACGACCTGGTGGGGCTGGGAGGACGTGGCAGGCTGCCATGACACACTTCTACAAGTTTGAACGGCCGCCAGTGAAGTCCCTGTCTCTGGGTCACCGCGTGGCATAGTTGGGAGAGGCTGGCGTTTGGTGCATGTGCAGCTGCACGGGGCTCGGGTTTCAGGGGCCTCGGGATTGGTCAATGAGGCCGCCAGCTCCACAGTTGGTGCACTGAGGAGGCTGCTGGTCAGAGGAAGGGGGCGGGGTTACAGCCCAGGGGGCGGGGCCATATATAGGGGGCGCTGGCCGTGCGCGGGTTCAGAGCACAGCAGACAGCATCATGAGAACGTGCTAGGCTGAGGCTGCCTGAGAGCGGGCCTGTCACCCCTGCACGCGCCCCAGCGCTGTGCTCCACAGCGGGCCCAACTGGGATCAACACAGCCACACTAGCATGCTACCAGGCCTGCCTGCTGCCCCTACTCGGAACCCCCGACCCCTCAGAAACCAGCCAGATCAGGAAGACCCCTTTTTACTGTTTTTGAACTGAAGAAAATACTTAAGTTAGTTTACCTCCTGATCTGAGAAGAGAAATTGGGAGATTGTCGTTTTTTTTTTTTACCAAGGAGTGTTGAGTATTCTCCTCTCCCTTTGGATAGAACCAAGTACCGTGCGGTAGAGCCTTTCTTTGTTGAAGGCTTTGCATGAAACCAGACTGGACCAGAACCATGCCTGAGGGAGTCATCGAGCGCCCGCTGTCCCCCTCCCTCCCCAGGGACTGCGGTCACGAGTGCCGCGCGTGCGGTGTGACCGTGCTGAGCCTGACGGACTACGCGAGCCACATCTCAAGCCCCGGACACAAGCAGCGCGTGGAGGCCCACGACCGCAGACACGCGGGGAAGGACCAGGAGGAGGAATACTTTGACCAGGAGCTGGTGAAGCTGATAATGAGGAGGAGGGAACTGAACAGGTAAAACTCTGCCATCCAGTTTTACCGCTCAAATGATTAATCTCCAGTGTCAAGTTGAGGCTAAAATATATAATTAGTAAAATGGTGTCAGCTTTTCTAGTGTCCCTGTAGAGACAGTTAAAAATACTGTATTTAATCCAGTCCAAAAATGTGTCCATTTAGCATAAGTGACGTACGGGGGGGGACATTGAACCGGGACAATACCACTAAGCTGTACCCATCCCTCAGATAATACACTGTAAACACTGCAGTGGTATGAGTGTTGTTGATGCTAGTGTGTTGGATGCTAGTGTTGTTTATGCTAGTGTTGTTTATGGTAGTGTTGGTGCTAGGCTGTCTCTATGGACCATGTATAGTCACACTCATGGTTGAACTCATTTAGCCAAATGCTGCTACTGTGTACTGGGCGCAGGTCAGACTCAGGTTTCAGGCACACCGCCTAAAAAAAGAACGACTGCACTCTTTCACTCACACTCAAGCTCTGGAGCATTCCACACCATGCCACTTCTACCCCTCCCCTCAGCTTATCACCAAGCCTCTGGCTGACATTTTGGGTTATAGAAAGTGACAGACCAACCGACTGTTGTTGCCGTGGGAAACCCTATAGGGGTGGAAGGCAGAGCAATCGCTATGCGTTTTGATTGTCACCAGCAGAAGTGGCTTTGCAGCTGTCAGCAAAGTCACATGCCAGACCTCGGAGGTCAAAGGTCGCTGCTCCAGATCTCAGTGCTGCCAACTGTATGAGGGACGTGCCAGGGATAGAGTGTCACACTAACTGTTGCCCCTACCCTACAGTATTAATGACCACTGCGCCTTCTCAAGTCTACATACATTATCAACCTTAGAGAATGAATACTAGGTTTTTTCGAATTGGTCTTCATTGTGTGTATGTGTGCGTGTGTGCGTACGTGTTTTTTATTTGAATTTGTTGTTTTTTTAATACCTTTTTTTCACCATCTTTCAGACTAGAGGAACTTGCCTCCAAACGAGCCAAAGAATTTGCTGCCTCTAAGCTGGCCATCGAAGAGGCGAAGAGGAAGAAGGAGGAAGAGGAGGAGGAGAGGAGGAGGAAGATGCAGCAGCTGCAGCAGAGGTGGGATCAAACCAAGCAGTACGTCCGTCAAAAGGGGGGCTGGCCGCAGAAGAACTGCCCAGGAACAGCCGTCCAGGCCTGGGGTGGGGCTGGCTGGGAGGGGAGCAGCACCGTGGCTGGCCGGGCGTGGGGCTCCCAGGAGGACCCAAGAACCTGGCACCAGCAGAGCAGACAGGGCAAGAGTGCCACGTGGCATGCCCAAGAGCTGTCCGACTACCAGACCTGGGATGGTGGGGAGAGGAGTAGTGGAAGCTTGCACAGTCGTCCTGGCTGGAGTGGCAGTAGGAGGTTGGGTCGTGAGAATCTGTCTGGGCAGCAGTGCCACCCGTCGACCATGGAGCCGGACCACACGATGGACTTCACCAGCGACCAGCCGTCTCCATGGAACTCTTACCAGAACTTTGAGGTTCAGAACCAGGCGAGGATGGAGGATTTGGAGTGGCGTCAAGGCAGGCCTCAGAGCCGCGAGGGTCCAGGCCTGGAGCGCAAGAACTTCGGCAGCAACCCCAAACTGGACAAGACCTGCCGCTGGAGTCCGTATCCAACTCTCAAAATCCGGGAGCCGTCGCCTCATGGGGACGCCCACCCCAGCCCCTCGGAGAAGCTCCCCAGGGGGGCCGCTGCCCCATGCGAGGACGGGGACCCAGCGACGGACGCCCACGCCGCCTCCAGGCTGTCGCGGTGGGACCAGAAGACCAGGCAGAGGCCTGAGGGCAGCCAGAGAAGTAGCAGCAACAGCAGTGCCCAGAGGGATAGCAGCACCTCCTCCACCACTCGCTCTTCCCTGTCCTCCAGACCCAAGCCAGCCAAGCCGGGAGCTCAGCGCCCTGAGAAGAAGCAGGCCTCAGCATCCAGTTCCAACTCCTCCAGCAGGAGCTCCAGCCAGAACCCTACTCACCGCCAGCCCTCGGCCCCTTGTGGCCCCCAGCCCTCGGCCCCCAGTGGCCCCCAGCCCTCGGCCCTGGGTGAGAAGGAGGAGCGGGAGCTGGCGGAGATGCTGAGGAGGGCCAAGGAGACGCTGCTGGACCGGCCCTCTGGCCGAGGGGCGTGGACCAAGCGTCACAACGAGGAGAAACGGGAGGAGACACAAGCGAGGGGGGCCGGAGCACGGAAGAAGAGCACCGGCCATCGTCAGGATGGGGCCAACCCACCAGCAAGGCCTTCCCCGGTCACACCTGCCCCAATCACAGCTGCACCAATCACAGCTGCCCCAATCACACCTGCCCCAATCACACCTGCCCCAATCACACCTGCCGCAGTCAGACCTGCCCCAATCACACCTGCCCCGGTCACACCTGCCCCAATCACAGCTGCACCAATCACAGCTGCCCCAATCACACTTGCCCCAATCACACCTGCCGCAGTCAGACCTGCCCCGGTCATACCTGCCCCAGTCACACCTGCCCCAGTCACACCTGCCCCGGTCTCACCTGCCCCAGTCAAATGTTCCCTCAGAGGAGGAGATAAGAAGTATCCAAAGTTTTGGAGACCTGTGGTCAACAGCCAGTCAGTCCAGTCAGTTCAGGTCAGCACCTCCAGCATGGAGGCCCCAGGCAGGGAGGAGGAGGAGTACAGGGAGCGAGGGGAGGAGGAAGGAGGCCTGGCTGCTGTGAGGGAGGCTGTAGACACAGGGCCGGGCTCAGACAGCGACGTCTGTAAGAGCAGGGAAGCCCAGACCACCTCCTCCGCTCCCAGCCTCAAAGCGGGCATTCCCCCGAGTCTGAAGAGAGACCTGACCAAGCACATCAGCACCAAGCCCAAGGGCGGGGCGTGCGAGCCCAACCTGAACATCGCCCGCCGGATCCGCAGCGTGAGCGGCGCCCGGAAGGCGGAGGCGGAGAAGGACTCGGGCCTGAAGCCCACAGTCAGGCAGCTCATTAGCTCCTCCGGCTCCCGCAGGAACGTCAACTGGGAGCAGGTCTACCTGGAGGTCTGCAGGAAGAAGCAGCAGCAGGGCAAAGGCCAGCCCAGGTGAGCCTCAGCTAGTGGAGCAGTGATCTTGACTGGGTTACCCCATAGAGCTAACCCTAACCCACTGGGATTACCCCATAGAGCTAACCCTAACCCACTGGGATTACCCCATAGAGCTAACCCTAACCCACTGGGATTATCCCATAGAGCTAACCCTAACCCACTGGGATTACCCCATAGAGCTAACCCTAACCCACTGGGATTACCCCATAGAGCTAACCCTAACCCACTGGGATTACCCCATAGAGCTAACCCTAACCCACTGGGATTATCCCATAGAGCTAACCCTAACCCACTGGTATACCCCATATATTTGACCCTAATCCTGATGTGATTACCCTATATACCCTAATCCTGATGTTATTATCCAATATACCGTAACCCTGAGATCATTATCCAATATACCCTAACCCTGATATCATTACCCGATATAGCTATCTTTAATCCTGACCCTAACCCAGGTTCTCAGTGAAGTGGAATTATTGCTTTCCATACCAGAATACCTGTGGACACGATATGAATATATTAGGATAATCAATATAGCTCAGTTGTCATAGTAATAGTTAACATAACATTTGAGGTTTTATTCATTCAGCAGATACGTTTATCCAAAGTGACATATACATATTGCTTATTGAAAGTACAGCAGAAGATCACGGATCTGAAGGGCGTAGTTTAACAGGATTTCAGTGGATAGAACCAAGAAGCCTGACAGCAACATCAATCTCACCTGCAACAGTAGATACATCTGACGATAGGACAGTGCGGCAAGTAAAGCAACAACATCGTCACAGTTAACTTCTGTACTAACGTCTGTACTACCTCTTCCTGTGTTCTGCCAGGTTCGGGATCGAGATGGTGTCATGTGACCAGGAGGGTATGAGCCAGGAGGAGGAGGACATTCCTCTGACGGAGGGTTTCCAATGGGAGTCTCTGCTAATAGGCCATGCCAACATGGCGCCCACCCGCCAACGCAGCCTATCAGAGAGCAGCGTGGCCCCGGAGAGCTCCCTCTTCCCCGGTCTGGAGGAGAGGGCAGCCAAGAAGAGTCAGCTCCGGCCTGGCCGACGCAGCTCCCCCACCACCATCTCCACCCTGACCCCCACCCCCTTCACAGCCCTGGCTCCCACCCTGACCTCCACACCTGCAGATTGGGAAGTGAAAGTCAAGCAGCAGCCGGAGGAGGAGGAGGAGACAGACTTGCAGAATGAGGCCAGACCGCAAACAGACCTCCAGGAGCCAGTAGGGGTCCCTCGGGCCCCCGACTCCATGGTGGGGTACAGCAGCTTGGGTACCGAGCCCAGTGAGGCCCCCGGCTCCGGGAAGAAACGCAGGGCGGCCGGGGTGAGTGACCTTGCCTGATCCACATGGGAGACAAAGATCATGTTATTAATGTGCGGGTTATTCCTCAAACCTCTGTCTTTTTCACTTTCTTTTTTAGGACATGCCATCCCCTGAGATTCCAAGCCTGGAACGAAAGAACAAGAGGAGGAAAACAAAGTCGAAGAAAGGTGAGTTCCCTTCCCTCCATCTCCTTCCCCTGACCCTTCAGGATAAATGTAGTTTCTCATTTAAAAATACTAGTGCAGTACCCATTCGAGGGACCCATTGCTCAGCAATCATCAGCGAGCTTCGTCTATAATGGTACATATTCCAGACTGTGAGTGGTTACTGGTTCTTCCAGTTAAACAGATTGTGCTTTCTCTTGTGAAATACAAACGTCATAAAATACATGCATTAAATGCTACTTTATTCTCTAAGTCTAACTTTGTTTGCACTGTTGAGGAAGTATGAAAATCAAGAATTTCATTGCTCATAACTGTTATGTGCATATGACAATTAACTTTAACCTGGACTTGGAAAATATGCATTAAAGTTATAAATCACGTAAAAAAACATGTATTCATTATGATTTTATCTCCCACCCCCTCTCATCCTTATCCCTAACGTATAATATATACATAGACTGGGATGGTTATATAACCTTGAACTTTGGATGTGTGGATGTGGTGTGTTGCAGAGCGCCTGCAGGTGGACCAGCTGCTGGTGGTGTCACTGCGTGAGGAGCAGCTCAGCCGGGACCTCCAGGCTGTGGACGACAGCCTGCTGCAGGCCCGCGCTGCCCTGCAGCAAGCCTACCTGGAGGTCCAGAGCCTCATGGTGCTCAAACAGAAGGTAGGCGGCTTCCTTCACACAGACAGGGCTTACCCCAGTAGACAGACAGACAGGCAGATAGGGCTCACCCCGGTAGACAAACAGACAGGCAGACAGGTCTATTCCCGGCAGACAGGGGCCCGGCTACAGAATTGTCCAACCCCCTCTGTTCTGTCTCGTGATTCGAGCTTTTTTTGGTGCTTCCGCAGGTAACCATGGAGATGAGTACCCTGAGAAGCAAGCGTATTGAGCTGCTTCAGGGGATGCAAGGTGAGGACCACACCTCTATGATTGGCCATTACCACTACCCATCACCTCTAACATCACCATACCCTCATCATCATCATCACCATACCCTCTAACCCATCACCTCTAACCATCACCTAATCTCTAACCATCACCTCTAACGTCACCCCTCTCCTTACCTCTCACCTTACCTCCATTTACCTTACCTCTTAACTCATCCCTCCCCTCTCCTGTCACCACCGAGGGGATGAGCTCATTGTGAGCACTCAGAGAACTTCATCCCTTAACCTCCTTCAGATACTGTTCGCACTATCTGATAATTAATTATTTGCTGTATTTTCTACATGCACTATTTGTGCGTCTTTTTAGATAAAAATGTCTTCTAAATGGCTAAAACGTCTGTGCAACTGTAAAAAACATCTCTTCCCAGGCGAGTTTGACAGCTCGTCACCTGAGCTGCTGGGGAAGGCCCTGGATGAGGAGATGGCCTTAGCTCCAGCAGATCCACAGATTCCTGCACTGCTCTCCCCCATGACCGACGCTGCTGTCCCCCTTCCCAGCCCTCAGCCTCCACAGGCCCGCCCCTCCTCCGCCCCCAACCTGCCCGTGGTGGTGAAACAGGAGTCCCCCTCCCCTCACATGGGGGCTACACAGCTGGACCCTGAGGAGAGCACAGTCCCGCATGGGGCCCACAGTACCACCCCAGAACCCACCACCTCTCCCCCAGGTACACACACACACATCAGAAATCACCCTCATTTCCTCTCCCATAAGTAAACGCACACACAGTCATTCACTCCCACTTCATATTTGTTTGGTGTGGACTGTTCAGACGGTATAGAAATATGTTCAATCTGTCTGGTCCTGCTTCTCTAGGTCCTCGTCTCTCCTCCCAGTCGTCCCAGTCTTCTGTCAGGAGACTCAGTGGGGGATCGTGGGATGGCAGAGCGAGCCTGCCGGGTATGAAGGTCCAGTCAGTAGAGAGGGCCGTGCAGACCTCCAGGCCCCTCCCCTCCCCAGAGACCAAGCCCTTCCCCGGCCCCCCCCTGCCCTGCCGGAGGGGCTCCCAGCCCGGGGCCCCGGAGCCCGCTGGCCCTCCCCCCCCAGAGGCGAAGACGGGGAAGCGTGTGAGGAAGCTGAAGAAGAAGAGGGTTCTGAGGCAGGCGCAGGGGCCGGAGCAGGGCCAGAACAGCGACACGGAGCTGGAGGCGGAGTCGTCCTCCCGGCCCCACAGGAGACTCCGCCAACGCAGGAGGCCTGGCGGCGCCCAGGTCAGCACCTCCACGTCCACCACCATGGAGGGGGCAGAGGACGCCTCCGGGCCCCAGTCACCAGCCCCCAAACTTGGGAAGGGGGACTCAGACTCCTCCCTGGAGATGGTGGAAATCCCCCAAGCTCCCCTGGAGGTGGTGACCCTCGACACGTCTGACCCAGAGGACAGCGGCATGGACGTTACCCCGGCCTCTCCCCAGCCTCAAACCCCGGCCTCTCCCCAGCCTCACATCCTGGTCTCTCCCCAGCCTCAAACCCCGGCTTCTCCCAAGCCTCAAGCCCCAGCCTTGGCCCCGGCCCCGGCCCCCAGCATGCTGAAGTCGGAGCCCGAGAAACTGGCCTGCAATGAGGTGTCGTCCACCAGTGAGATGGAGGTGTCATCTATCAGGTGAGAAGGATGAAGGCATGTTGGTGACCTGTGACCTCTAGGGCTAAATCTGTGACCTGTGACCTCTGTGCCCAGGAGCAGACAGAAGGCTGAAGGAGGGTGTGTTTGGCTATAGGAGGGTGTGTTTGGCTATAGGAGGGTGTGTTTGGCTATAGGAGGGTGTGTTTGGCTATAGGAGGGGGGGGTTTGGCTATAGGAGGGGGCTTTGGCTATAGGAGGGTGTGTTTGGCTATAGGAGGGTGTGTTTGGCTATAGGAGGGTGTGTTTGGCTATAGGAGGGTGTGTTTGGCTATAGGAGGGTGTGTTTGGCTATAGGAGGGTGTGTTTGGCTATAGGAGGGTGTGTTTGGCTATAGGAGGGTGTGTTTGGCTATAGGAGGGTGTGTTTGGCTATAGGAGGGTGTGTTTGGCTATAGGAGGGTGTGTTTGGCTATAGGAGGGGGGGGTTTGGCTATAGGAGGGGGCTTTGGCTATAGGAGGGGGCTTTGGCTATAGGAGGGTGTGTTTGGCTATAGGAGGGTGTGTTTGGCTATAGGAGGGTGTGTTTGGCTATAGGAGGGTGTGTTTGGCTATAGGAGGGTGTGTTTGGCTATAGGAGGGTGTGTTTGGCTATAGGAGGGTGTGTTTGGCTATAGGAGGGTGTGTTTGGCTATAGGAGGGGGGGTTTGGCTATAGGAGGGGGGGTTTGGCTATAGGAGGGGGGGTTTGGCTATAGGAGGGTGTGTTTGGCTATAGGAGGGTGTGTTTGGCTATAGGAGGGTGTGTTTGGCTATAGGAGGGTGTGTTTGGCTATAGGAGGGTGTGTTTGGCTATAGGAGGGGGGGTTTGGCTATAAGAGGTGGGTTTTGGCCATAGGAGCGTGTGTTTGGCTGAAGGAGGGTGTTGCAGATTAGATGGCAGGAAAATGAAGAGAGAGTCCATCAGAGACTTTGACAGCTGGCGTTCTGACAAACACCTCTTCCTGTTGGGGAGAAGAGAGACTGGGGGGGGGGGGGCTTTCATGTGGGCTCCAGTTACATCCTGTCACACATCAGCCAGCCCCTGACCCTCGCAGGAGCAGGAAGGCTGACACTCCTCACACGTGTCTCCTCTTCTCTTCCTCAGTGAACTCAAGGTGCTCCTGCCCTTCCTGAAGATGCCCAAGACGTCCTCGGGTAGGTCACATGGTCGCCAGCGCGCTCCTCCTCCCAGGATTCCAGAGGCTGGGAAGTTAGGGAGTGGCTCTGTTTTCTAGGAAACACTCGGAATTGAACATGTTAATGGGTTATAATGCTTTAGAAAGTATGTGGATATATAGTATGTTTAATGTTTAGTCATTTAGTCATTTAGCAGACGCTCTGACTAAACATATGTATAGTATGTAGCAGATTGTTGGCAAAGTGTGTTTCAAGTCATGGAGATCTTTAGATATTTAGACCCTATCTAGGTCTACTGCATGTCTGTGAGATATAGGGGGATGGTCAGAAATCAGTCTATCAGGTTCATTTATAAGGCACAAAGTTAATCAATAAATAGCACCCCCCCCCCCAAAAAAAAATCATAACACTGGTAATAAAAGAATGGCACACTGTAAACAGGAAGTACTATACACCTGACACGACTGTTTTAATGCAGCTATATTGACAGGCTGAAGAGAGGAGCTGGCCAGCCTCAGTCATGTGGGTCTATCCATCTCCTCAGACTGTGTTTGGGTCTCACACACACACACACACACACCAAATTAGACCTCCGACACGATCTCCAGCCCAGAATAGTCAAGGCCCCAAATGACCTTCTTAGGGCAAGGTATTCCAAGATGTGCTAGTGACCGGGCTGGTGTGTGGACTTCTGGTTAACCCTGGGATGGAAGGACAGTTTGGAGTGTATGTGTCGAGGCAGCCTGTGGATCTCTGACGAGACAGAAGCGAGATGTTTACCTCAGGACCACGCAGGAGTTCCCTCCAGGAGCACCATCCTAGTCCACCAAGCTGCTGCATCGTGGGCATTCTGCTTATCCTTTTTTCTTTCCCTCTCCTCTCCGTGTGCGTGTAGCGGAGGTGTCGTCAGACGCGGGCGAGGAGGAGGTACCCTCTGAGGGGGTGTTTGAGGGTCACCATGAGGCTGTGAATGCCCTCCAGATCCATGACGGGCTGCTGTACACCTGCTCTGGAGACCGCACTGTCCGCGCCTTCAACCTGGTGGTGAGGCTCCATACACACACCTACACACACACACACACACACATGGCTACACACATACACTCACCCCTGCACACCATCGAGCACAGCCGAGTACACCCAGTCAAACACACCCCAACATACAAGCAAAGTGGACTGAGACACACGTAATCCTGCCAACTATGACCTGCAAATTCAGTCTCTGAACATTGAACGAGCTGCCTGCTTGCTGTGCTCAGAGCCGTAAGTGCGTGGCTGTGTTGGAGGGCCACAGCTCCAAGGTGAACTGTCTGCTGGTGTCGTCTGGACCGGGCCTGCCTCACCGCCTCTACTCTGGCTCCAGCGACCAGACCATCCGCTGCTACAGCCTCAAGGTTACCCCTCTCTTTCTCATCCTCCTCTCTCTCCTATCTTCCTCTCTTTCGTCTCCTTCTCTCACTGACTCCTGGTCATGACCTCTGCCCCCCTGTGTTCCCCAGACGAGGGAGTGCGTGGAGCAGTTCTCTCTGGCAGACCGCGTCCTGTGCCTGATCAGCAAGTGGAAGATTCTGTATGCCGGCCTGGCCAACGGCTGTGTGGTCTCCTTCAGCCTGAAGGTGAGGACCTCTCTTGCCTCTGGGCCTCGGCCTCTTTAGTTACTTAGTTTCCTATTATTTAGAAATGTACATAATATGTAAATAATGCTCTAAAAATAGGATTTTCAGAATAGAATACTATTTAAATGTTATGAGACTCTCAGTAAGCGCGCTCCTGCGGCCTGCAGACCAACAGGCAGCTGGACGTGTTTGAGTGCCACGGGCCCCGGGCGGTGAGTTGCCTAGCGACCGCCCAGGAGGGTGCGCGGCGCATCCTATTGGTGGGCTCGTACGACAGCACCATCAGCGTGAGAGACGCCAAGAGCGGACTGATGCTGCGCAGCCTGGAGGGACACTCCAAGACCGTGCTCTGCATGAAGGTAGAGGGGGTGTGTGTGTGTGTGTGTGGGGGGGGGGGGGGGGGGGGACCAAGACCTTGCGCTGAATGAGTGTGTGTGTGGATGACAAAAACGGAGGTGACCTGACATTCATGTGAACCCCCCCCCCCCCCCCAGGTGGCGAATGACTTGGTCTTCAGCGGCTCCAGTGACCAGACCGTCCATGCCCACAACATCCATGTAAGTCTATCAAGTCTATATCTCTCTGTTTCAGTCCTGTATCAGTGCTGTATATAGTCCTGTATCAGTCCTGTGTCAGTGCTATATAGTCCTGTATCAGTCCTGTGTCAGTGCTATATAGTCCTGTATCAGTCCTGTGTCAGTGCTATATAGTCCTGTATCAGTCCTGTGTCAGTGCTATATAGTCCTGTGTCAGTGCTATATAGTCCTGTATCAGTCCTGTGTCAGTGCTATATAGTCCTGTATCAGTCCTCTGTCAGTGCTATATAGTCCTGTATCAGTCCTGTGTCAGTGCTATATAGTCCTGTATCAGTCCTGTGTCAGTGCTATATAGTCCTGTATCAGTCCTGTGTCAGTGCTATATATAGTCCTGTATCAGTCCTGTGTCAGTGCTATATATAGTCCTGTATCAGTCCTGTGTCAGTGCTGTATATAGTCCTGTATCAGTCCTGTGTCAGTGCTATATAGTCCTGTATCAGTGCTATATAGTCCTGTATCAGTCCTGTGTCAGTGCTATATAGTCCTGTATCAGTCCTGTGTCAGTGCTATATAGTTCTGTATCAGTCCTGTATCAGTGCTATATAGTCCTGTGTCAGTGCTATATAGTCCTGTATCAGTCCTGTGTCAGTGCTATATAGTCCTGTATCAGTCCTGTGTCAGTGCTATATAGTCCTGTATCAGTCCTGTGTCAGTGCTATATAGTCCTGTATCAGTCCTGTGTCAGTGCTATATAGTTCTGTATCAGTCCTGTGTCAGTGCTAACTGTGTTTGGTGCTGCAGACCGGTCAGCTGGTGAGGATCTACAAGGGTCACAGCCATGCGGTCACCGTGGTGACGGTTCTGGGGAAGGTGATGGTCACCGCCTGCCTGGACAAGCTGGTCCACGTCTACGAGCTGCAGGTCTCTATCTACAGCGTCATGACATCACTGTTACTGTACTCTGCTGCTTCCCTCTGGTCTGGTCCTAGGATCAGTGGACTAAGAGACACATGGCTCATTACCCTCATGGCCTTTGGATAACTGAATGCATTATGGTGGATGGAAGATGAGTTCAATTTGGCCTTTAAGTGGATTTATGTCTACATTGTTGATATTCATGTCAAATTTCACGAGATTAAAGACAGTTTTGGTTCAAATAGTTTGATAGTGTTTTCAATTGTTTGCCTACTCATTAGTTACTGTTTGTTTTTAGTTAATTTAGGGTTATGTTGCTAAAGATGACTCGTTGGCACCCATGAAATCCGAACTTCCTTAATGTCAATGTGGTAGTGGCCAATGTGGTAGTGGTCAGGTGTGGTGTTGACCCTGTCCTGTCTCCCCATACAGTCCCATGAGCGGCTGCAGGTGTACGGAGGCCACAGTGACATGGTCATGTGTATGTCCATCCACAAGAGCATGGTGAGTCCAGGACCCTCTGACAGCACACAGGGGAGCCTGTCTGCTGGCTCACCCTGGAACACAGCAGCCTGCTCAACCCTGCTGTCCGTTCTGTTGCAGATCTACACAGGCTGTTACGACGGCAGCGTTCAAGCCACCAGACTGAACCTGATGCGGAACCATCGCTGCCTGGTGAGACCTCGGCCTGGGGGGGATGTGTGAGTGTGTGTGTGTGTGGGCAGATAAACCAGTGGGAAAGGGTTTGATGTGACCAGATGCGTCCAGTTAGATCAGGGATCACCCAAACTTTTGTCTGCGAGGGCCAGATCATTTTCCTTTCTTTAACGTGGGCCTGGGTCGGTGAGTAACAGAAAATGACTTGGGCCGGAGTAACTACCAGTATTATTGTGAAGATGTTGTTATGAATTTAAATGTATTTATTATTAGTTTATTACTATGTTATGCACCGTACATTCGTACATATCAGAGGATATATATAGCTTATTTAAAGAGCATTATTAATATTGTGAATAACGTTTGTCATATTCATTGCTATTGAAATAAAAACTTTTACTTTTAATCAGTGTAAAAAAATGTTTTCCAAGACTGGCATTGTTCAGAGGGCCGGTCCAAATGCGTTGGTGGGCTGTAGTTTGGGGACCCCTGAGCTAGATAGTTATCTCATGTAGCCCATAGAGACCAGGGGGATGTTGTGTGGGCAGATGACCCCTGACCCCGTGTGTCCTCCCCAGTGGCACGGCTGCTCCCTGGTATTCGGGGTGAAGCAGCATCTCCAGCAGCACCTCCTCAGCGACCACGCCCCCCCCTCCCTCCCCATGCTCAAGTGTCACTGGAGGAACTGTGACGAGTTCTTCTCCACACGCAACGCCTCCAAGCAGGTAGGAGCCTCCCTCTTTCCTCCCTCCCTCCCTCCCCCCCCGTCCTCCTGGCGGCGCCCGGTGCTGGTGTCTGTGTGTTCAGGTGTGGACCTCCAGACGGGTGACGTGTGCTTCTGCTTCCACAGAGCGTTCCCAAGCACATGCAGCACCACGTGGACGAGGCGCAGCTGGAGTCCTGAGGGCCTCCCCCCTCTCCTGTCCTCCCCTCTCTCTCTCTCTCTCTCTCTCTCCCCTCTCCTCTACTCCCCGCCTTCCCCATCTCTCCTTCCCTCTCTGCCCTCCCCTATCTCTCCTTCCCTCTCTCCCCTCCCTCATCTCTCCTTCCCTTCCTCCATCTCCTCCCCTTCTCCTCCCATATTGGGAGGATCCCCCCCCCCCCTCCAGGACTCACTCTCTTCTCCCTGAGGATCAGTGGAGTCCTGCTCTAATCACCAGTCCAAATGTGTTGCCAGTCCAGTGAGGGATGCTGTTTGTTTGTTTTCTACCTTTCACAAACACTTCTGTCTCTTTTGTATCCTGTGTCTCTAAACGTGCACAGTACTGTCCTCTCTGCCGCGCTTTGACCAAACACCAGGCAGAAACTATCAAAGAGAAACTTGGGTACAGGTATTAAGAGTGATTGTCATGTTTTCCTTTCAAACGGCCCAAAACGTACCAAATCCCGTTTTACATCCCGGTTGTGTCCTGTATGGCATGGGTTTAGAGAATCGTTTGTGTTTTGAGTACAACCGGGACGTGTTGTTTTGAGCGATACACTTTTAGCACATTTTTTGTTTAGTTTTTTTCTTGATCGTCATGTAGTCAGTCAGTGTGGTAAAATAAATGCATGAAACTTCTTGTAAGATTTCATTGCAGAATTTCAAGGCCATAATAAGTGCAATGGTGTGCTTTTTGTGTGAGTTTAGAAGAGTTGAATTGAAGTGGAAGAAAGTTTACCCATTTAATTTCTTTTTTTCCATGAAAACCTTAGACTAACTTCTGTTGGTAATTTTTTGATGGGTTTTAATATTTTGTTTTGGATGTTGCTCACCGAATATTAGGATTGTTATGAAATAATTTGGTGCAACATGGTAACTTGGTCTGTGGAGATTTAGGTTTGCCGTGAAAGTTAAGCGGAGGTTTTTGAGGCGGTTTCGAGGAGTAGTGGTGTGTGTTTCCGTGTGTGAACGTGTGTGTGTGAGAGAGATTTAGTCCTCATTGTAGAGATGATTACGAAGTAATCCCTTTCTGTTATTCCCATGAATTAGTGATCTTATATCTTGGGTATTGATTTTATATAGCTGTGATCCTGTTGAGCTCCTTGACTCTGGGATACTTTTTATGAGGAAGATGCGAGGAAGCTGGACTAAGTCAAGGCTTCTTTTTGAAGAGCAGGCTGGTCTGAGAGGAAGTTTGTGTAGAGGAGGTGTGTGAAGGAGATGCTGGAGGAACACAAGGCCCTGTGCCATACCTCACCCCTTACAACACATAGAACCGGAGCAAAGCTGACTTAATACGCCTTTTTTTTATCAACGTAAAACTGCTTTGAACAAAAGACAACACAACTAAACTCCTTTACATTCAGTTTTTATCAGTGTGATGGAGAAGCAGTTCTGAGACACGCTTGCTATGGTGGCGGTTTGCTTGGTCGGGTCGGACCGGCTTGGGTGGGTTGAGATCTCGGTCAACCTTCCAGCCCCCTGGCCTTCACAGGCGGGCTCCCCACTTGTCTCCTCGCTGTTTTAAGGCTGGGGAAAGCATGCAATTGACCTCTTACCTGTCATTCCTGAGTTTCTTTGACAAGTTTATTTCAAAAGTTGTTAACTTGTAACAGATGTTTTGTACCGAAATATGCAAGTAAGTGCAATAAAAATAAAAGTTCCGATAAAATATCGCAAAGAAAATATATTTTTGCCTTTCATTTACAATGTTGTTAATGTGCATGAAAACATTTTTGTTTAATGATCCATTATTAGTCACTTGGAGCACTAGTCAGTTCACAGGTATTCCTTGTTCCTGTCCCCTACATGAAGAGAAGTCAACCACACTACTCCCCTTCATCACCATTCAGTTACAGTCAAACCAGTAACTACACAATCAATTATTTGTTTAAAAGGGTTAAAAATGCAATACACTCATTTGACCAAAGCTTTAATGAGAAACCACAAAAAAAAAACTAAAAATGTCCAACCCATAGCCATGTATGTCGTCTTGGGCTCCATAGTGACCATGAGTGTGCCTGCTGAGGGAGTCTTCTGGTGTTCACGCCAGGGGCTGTCCGGCTCTCCTTCCCCCGGCGGAGCGCAGGGTTGGGGCCCGCCAGGCCGCCACCTCGCCCCCTGGGCAGGGAGAAGGTGAAGGAGGCTGCCCCACACTCCTCCCGGTCCACCCATGAGAAGCTCACTGGAGCCATGTTGAGGAGAGGGCTTTGGGTCGGTTTGGTATGAGAAAGGTCAAAGGTGGTGTGGGGGGAGGGCGGGGTTTAAGCAGAAGTCTCTCAGAGAGATGAACAGTGAAAGAGATGGATGACTAGAAGGAGGCTGAGAGGTATAATGACAGAAAAAGAGAGGTTGTGTGTGTTTGATGCCTGAGAAAATGATACGGAACGTGTGGTATGGTTGTGGTAAATAAAAATAAAAAACAAGGCGGATGACTCCAGTGAGACTGCGAGCTTCGGAAGAAGGACGAGGCTGAGATATCTAAGAAGCCTGAGACCTGCAAGGAGGGAGTGGAGAGAGAGGGGGAAGGGAAGGAGGGAGGTCAGGAGGAAGTGAGTGAGGAAGAGGGGGGGGGGAATGGTAAAAGAAGGCTGGCGTGAGGGCGTGTGTGTGTGTGTGTGTGTGTGTAGGGTGGCTCGGTGGGGGGTTGGAGTGTGCTTGGAGGAGAGGTGCGGCTCTGAGTGAGCGGCGAGGCTGTCTGGCTCCTCACCTGGGAGAGGATGGGGGAGGGGCCTGTCTAGGCATACATGGTCAGCTGGAGCCACTGTAGCAGAAGAGAAGAAGAGAGAGAGGGGTTAGCGCCCACGCGCCCACAAGGCCCTCCACACTGAAGCACGTTGGCAGGGAGCTTACCTCCAGGACGCTCAGACTGATCGTCCCGTCGCCCTCCTGGTCGAAGGCCTGGAACGCCCCTGTGGGGAGAGACAGCAGACGGCGTCAGGAACTGGAGCGGGGGGGGGCAGGGGGAAAGCATGCTGGGGGGGTGGGTGGGGTGTGTGCTGACAGGGGGGGGGGCGGTACTTACTGAACATGGCCTCCAGACGCACCAGACAGCTGATGAAGCTGTCAAAGTCGATGTTCATGCTCTCGTTGGCGTAGCGCATGGTGATGATGTCATAGAGCTGGTTGTTGAGACGGAAGCCTGAGCGGAACATAAGACTCATGACTGTACAGTGACAAGAACATTTACAGAGTCAAATGTAAATGCATGGAGCACACTGAACAGGCTGTGAAAATCTCTTTGGAAAACAACGCTTATTGGATTTTGCTTGTGGTCTTAGGGTGTGTGTGTGTGGGTGGGGGGGGGGAGTGTTACCTGCATCGTTGACAGCGTTCCTCATCTCGTAACTGTTGATGCTACCAGTCTGGTCTGAGTTGTAATGTTTAAAGATTCCCTGGCGAAGGAAAGACAAAGTTCTGAATCTGAACCTTCTCACCCGGAAACACATGAAGGTGACCACTGAAATACGGTTCGAACTATGATCTTAGACTTTCAGCTGGATTTTCTAGTATGTTGGTTTGGATGACTGTCGGCTTAGTGTTGAGCTGTGCTGGTCACCTGCCACTGCTTGATCTTGTTCCAGAGGTGTCTGAACTCCTGCAGGTTGAGCCTGCCTGTCCCGTCCATCTACACACACAGTTAAGGACGCCACCATGCACGTGTGTGTGTGTGTGCCACAGACTGCCGGCCCAAAGGAACCAACTGTATTACTGATCTCAGTCCCAAATGATTTGATCATGTTTGTATCATAGCTGGACGGTCTTTTGACCACTGTGTGGTTGTGTGTGGTTGTGTTGTGCGTGTGTGTGTGTGTGTGTGTGTGTGCGTGTGTGTGTGGTGTAGAGCTGTCGGGTTAGTAACTAGGATACCTTTATGAAGGATGAGACACAGACTCATTACCTATGTGTATTTTGCTGAAGGACATTTTGCCTCTACTGGAATATATGCCACATGTTGGTTGTCATCATGTGTTTCACGGGACAAAAAACATTTTCATACTACTGGTGGCAAATTGTTTGCAGTTCTGGTTTGTTTTAAGGAGCGACAATTAGCAACGACTAGCTTATAGTTAGTTTCAGGTTCTGTTGCTAAGGTGACAAGTCACCACTGGTCCCATGAAATCCAACCTTCCATGTTGTAATGATGTTGTTGTCTCAACCTTGATAAGTTCAGCCGGGGTTAGTGAGGTACTCCTGACCCTGCCAGGGGTCACAGCTGGCTGTCTCTGTAGACCATACAGTCAGGGGTCAGGGGTCACAGCCCGCTTGGGGCACTCGATACAAAGGATACGTCCATCAGAGCTATCATACTCCTGCAGCTCTCCAGACTGAAGCCCTCTGTGTTCAGGTCCTTATCTGAGGGAGGGAGGAAGGAGGGGAGGAGAGGGAGGGAGGAGGGGAGGAGAGGGACAAGGAGGATAGGTGAGGAGGGCAGCGATGGATGAGAGAGAGAGAGCTGTGGGTGAGGAGACCAGAACTGTTATCCAGTCAGTCACCAAGGTGATCAAGCTTTGGCTCTTACGTTGGGAAACCACCTTGTTGAGGACGTTCTTCAATTCGTTGGCTGAGATTTCCATTTCCTGTGTAGGGAGGGACGCAATTAGAGCTCACATGGACGCCAGATTTATGTAAATATACACGTAATAACACCGAAACTTCAATTCACCAGAGATGTTCATCCACACTTCATCCATCCATTTGTCCGTCTATCCCTCCATGTATCCCCCCTCCTCCCCTCCTCCCCTCCCCTGGCTCCTCTCTCTACTCACATCTCCAGCTATCTCCTGAAAAATGTTCCTGAACTGCTGGTCCTCATCACTCTCCTCTCCTACTGAGGCGGGGGCAGGCTGGAGGAGAGGAGGGGGGAGAGAGGGGGGACGGAGAGAAAGAGAGACCTGTGTCTGATATAATATCTGAGGTCACCTATTTGTCAACAGACGCATCAGCAATTGAAATGGTCAATATGACAAGTTAGAAAAGACAGCAGAAACCAGACAGTAGAGAAATGATCTCCTGGGAGACCAGAAGGTGTGTGATGAAGAGGGGCGGGGCTACTCACCACTGGGTGGTCGGCCTCGATCCTGTTCTCTATCTCCCTGAGTGAAGACCAACAAACAGCAGTTACCATGACAGCAGTCATCTGGATCATGATCAAACTAGTGTGTGTACTCATGAGAGATTATCTTGATGATAAAGAATGATTACAATCTAATCCTGGAATTTAAATGAATGACATTCTGTTAGGGTGTCTATTCTGTAAACCTCTGCACTATATTATACTACATTAAATTGTTGGTGGCTCACAGTTCCATTCATTTTGATATTTTATTCATTTAGCAGGTGCTTTTATATCATTGACCGGTATACCACACTCTTACCATCTCACAGTGATTCTGTAAACACAATGTTATATACCACCTGCTTTATGGACAAGAGTAGGTTTGTTTGGGTTTTGAGCAGGAACACTCAATGGGTTTCGTTGGGTTGAAGCACTTCCTGTGCTGTGTGGAGCACTTCCTGTGCTGTGGGGGATCATTTCCTGTGTGAACTTCCTGTACCAGAGGAGCTTGTTCCTCTCCATGTGTGCACGGCAGGGGAGCAAGGCTTTCCAACAGACTCTCATCTTGATGCTGTGACTCTATATCAGCTATGTGCTGTGACTATATCAGCTATGTGCTGTGACTACATCAGCTATGTGCTGTGACTCTACATCAGCTATGTGCTGTGACTCTATATCAGCTATGTGCTGTGACTCTATATCAGCTATGTGCTGTGACTCTACATCAGCTATGTGCTGTGACTCTATATCAGCTATGTTCTGTGACTCTATATCAGCTATGTGCTGCGACTCTATATCAGCTATGTGCTGTGACTATCAGTTATGTGCTGTGACTCTCTAGTGCTGCTTCGACTCTATAGAACTAGTATATCCTGTAACTCTCTAGATCAGGTATCAATCGTGACTCCGGAGCGGCTCTCTGCTCTCCTAGTTTCTCTGTGTGAGCAGGTGCCTCCAGGAGTCCTCCAGGCTGTTTCTCAATACTGAAAGAGAATGTTTACCGGTGCATGCCCACATGGGATGTCGCTTGTCCTAAAAAAGAATCCATAACAGCTTCGAACTGGGGCCGATTTCTTCCAGTTCTACAAATCAAATCGCTGTTAAAATGGTTTGTCCTTGGTGGTTGTAACCCCAACCAAACATGCCCCAAGCGTCCCTAACCCCCGCCCCGCACCCCACACAGGTACCCCTATCACAGACACAGGAGCATACACTCCAGGGGGAGACACCCCATCTGGACACAACCTAAGGCCCTGTCACATGTCCATGCTGTTGGAGTATTTTCTGTCTAAAAAGGAGAGCAAATACTGGATACCAGTGGAATGGATAGAGCATGTCAGCATGTGAATCACACTGTAGATTAGCTACAACACCGCTGGCTTCTCCTCCCCTCAGAACCACTACGCAGGATCACCCCTCCTCTGTCTCTCCATCCCTCCCTCCCTCCCTCCCTCCCTCCCTCCCTCCCTCCATCCCTCCCTCCCTCCCTCCCTCCCTCCCTCCCTCCCTCCCTCCCTCCCTCCCTCCCTCCCTCCCTCCCTCCCTCCCTCCCTCCCTCCCTCCCTCCCTCCCTCCCTCCCTCCCTCCCTCCCTCCACACACCTCCCCCCTCCTTTCCTCCCTCCATCATCCACTCACTCTGAGGTGTTCCTCTTTTCGGAGAAGACTCGGAGGATGAACTCGCCCTCCTGGTGGGGCTCGTAGGTGGAGGGCACGATCACGTACTCGCCGGGGCTGAGGCGGAAGCGCTGAGTCACCTCCCGCAGGTTGATGTAGGCCTTGCAGCGGGCCTTCGAGGCGTTGACCAGGAAGAAGTCCTTCTGCATGTGCTGCTTGTTTCCGTGCATCTGGAACCGCGGAGAGACACAGGGAGAGAGGGGAAAAGACACAGGGAGAGAGGGAAGAGAGACAAAGGAAGAGAGACACAGGGAGAGAGACACAGGGAGAGAGACACATGGAGAGAGATAAAAAGACACAGGGAGAGAGGGAAGAGAGACAAAGGAAGAGAGAGGAAAAGACACAGGGAGAGAGAAGGAAGAGAGACAAAGGAAGAGAGAGGAAAAGACACAGGGAGAGAGGGAAGAGAGACACAGGGAGAGAGACAGGAGGAGAGAGACATAGAAAGTGAGAGGCAGTGAGACACATAAGGTGAAATGGATATACTAATATTGTGTCAAGACTCCATGGAGGGATCCTCTCTATGCCTCCTTACCTCCTTGGGCACCTAGGGGGAGACGGAGAGCAGAGTGAGTTGTAGAACTGAAGAAGATCTTCCCGTTTCAATGACATCAAACATTACAGTAACCAGCTGTGAACATGCAGAATGCAGAGGCGGCACCTCGTAGATGGCGAACCCGATGGTGTAGAGGTTGGCGCCCATCTTGCGTTCTTTCCGCCGGTTCTTCTGCATCAGCGTCACCACGAAGGTGCAGGCCACCTCGTTGTCCTCGGGGTCGTCATCCTCCTCCAGCAGACGCAGGCGGTACTGAGGGTTGGTCCAGAACGTGTCTGTTGGGGCCGAGGGCAGAAGCAAGAAACAACCAGATCAGATCCACAATCTCCTGGTTGGATTCCTTGACTGAAGCAATATGGCAGAGAACAGAGCCCTACAAGCCCCCAGGTGTGTCTCCTACCTGGCCAGCCCCCAGGTGTGTCTCCTACCTGGCCAGCCCCCAGGTGTGTCTCCTACCTGGCTAGCCCCCAGGTGTGTCTCCTACCTGGCTAGCCCCCAGGTGTGTCTCCTACCTGGCTAGCCCCCAGGTGTGTCTCCTACCTGGCTAGCCCCCAGGTGTGTCTCCTACCTGGCTAGCCCCCAGGTGTGTCTCCTACCTGGCTAGCCCCCAGGTGTGTCTCCTACCTGGCTAGCCCCCAGGTGTGTCTCCTACCTGGCTAGTCCCCAGGTGTGTCTCCTACCTGGCCAACCCCCAGGTGTGTCTCCTACCTGGCTAGTCCCCAGGTGTGTCTCCTACCTGGCTAGTCCCCAGGTGTGTCTCCTACCTGGCCAACCCCCAGGTGTGTCTCCTACCTGGCTAGCCCCCAGGTGTGTCTCCTACCTGGCTAGTCCCCAGGTGTGTCTCCTACCTGGCTAGCCCCCAGGTGTGTCTCCTACCTGGCTAGCCCCCAGGTGTGTCTCCTACCTGGCTAGCCCCCAGGTGTGTCTCCTACCTGGCTAGCCCCCAGGTGTGTCTCCTACCTGGCCAACCCCCAGGTGTGTGTCTCCTACCTGGGTAGTTCCTGCAGCCCCCGGCAGAGCAGCCCCTGACCCAGCGGCCCTCGTTCACAGACACGGTCCATTTGTGGATCTTATCATCCTCCAGGGCGTCGGGCGTCAAGTTACAGATCTCAATCTTGGTGTAATTCTTCCTGAAGTCCTCAAAGGACATCCTGACACAGGAGAGGGAAAGTAGAAAACAATGACTAGCCAGTAGAAACCATGGCTAGACAGTACAAAACCATAGCTAGACACAATAAACCTTAACTAGCTAATGACAATTAGACAGTATAAAACCCTGAATTGACAGTAGAAATGATAATAAAAACCAGGAAGGAGGGGTGAGGGGTGAGGAAGGAGTGGACGGGGGAGAGAGGGGGAGGAAGGATAGGGGGAGTAGGGGAGAGAAGGGAAAAGGGAAGGGAGGGGAATAGGAGGAGGGGGGTTGGAGGAGGAGAGAGGGTGGCGGTGGACGATGGGTCTCACCAGAACTCTCCGTCCTCAGCACTCTGGTGATGCAGCTTATCCTTCTCTCCCTTAGACAGAGAGGTCCATTCCTTAGAGCTGTGGAGCACACATGGTTAACACATGGTTCACACATGATTCACACATGGTTAACACATGGTTCAGACATGGTTCACACATGGTTCAGACATGGTTCACACATGATTAGCATAGACACCAAACTGCAGCACAGGTACACTCATAAAAAGTCATCAGACTCAATACAGCACATTGATGACCACATGTCACATTTCTATCATCACCAATACCATGTTTCCAGTGGTACATCGTCTGTTTGAACACCTTCTGACGTCAGACTTGTCTAAGTGTAGAGCTCAGCAGGCCAGAGACGCAGGGCAGAGACGGTCACTCACTTATCGCTCCAGGGGCCGTTCCACTCCACCTGGCCCCAGGGGTTCCTCAGGCGGACCAAGCGCACCTTCGACTCTTTCTGCTGGGAGTGTTTACACTGTGGAGGTTACACAGGGGTCAAGCAGGGGTCACAACAGGGTCAAGGTAAACCACAGCATGTTTGAGGGCTCCTCACCTCCTCCACAGCGGTGACAGAGTAGGCGTGGCCCTTCACCAGGCCGGTGGTGGTGCGGGTCTCGAACCGGGCTGGGACCAGTGACTTGAAGAACCAGGATATATGCATGGATCACATAAAACACCCATAGTGACATCAACAGACGAGGATCACACGAACAAACGTTGATTAGAAGAAGCCCAACAACGTTTCCTACGCCGGTGGGAAAACCAGCTGTGGGACAATAAGTGTGTTCCAAGTCTTCCAGTTGGTAAGAGTCCTATGAGCCTGTCTCACCGCTTGTCTTACTGCCTGCCTGTCAGCTGAAAGAGTCATCATTTCTAACCTCAGGTGAACCTATACCTAATAATAATGAAGATAATAGACTCACGTCTATGGAGCAGCCCATGAGGGAGCCGCGCTCCAGGGCCTTCTGCATGATCTTGTACAGCTCCTTGGGCGCCTCCTTCATCTCGTAGAACTCCGTCACGCCACCCGTGAAGTCCTCCATGGCCTCGGTGGTGTTGCCTCCCTTCAGGGCCTCGTAGGAGCCGTGCAGCCTGACCACACGGGGGCCCAACACGCCGCTCGTCAGTCTCACCACTTATGCCACTTTTGGGTTAGTCAGCGGATGTTTTTAGCCAAAGTCACGTAAACATAGTGCATAGTATTAAAATTGGGGAAAACCAATTGTTTCTGCCCAGACATCCACATATCTTGGTTGTTTGTTCTGATAGTGTATTTTTGTGTTGCTCTTAACAGGGTTAGTTAGCCTAACGAGGGTTAGTCAGTCTAATCCTGTGCCTAGGATCTTACTTGGCGTAGGCCTTCTCCAGAAGAGCGCTCCAGAACTCGTTCCTCTCAGCTGACTTGGTGAACACCAGCTGGTTGTTGAAGGTGGGGATTCGATCGTCAATGACGACGTCAACCCAGTCGCCATAGCGCCAGAACTGAGAGAGATGGTTTTTGATAAGATTGAAGGAGTCAGGATGAAGAAACGTGATAACACACAAGAGGTGCCTGTGTATACATAATAATGAATATTAATTGATTAAAAAAATATGAATACATTGAAAGAGGAGTTTGAGGAGAAGGAAGGTTCTGACCTGGAAGTGGAAGATGCCAGCGTAGTCGTCAGTGTAGCTCTGCCCATGATCAAGGACTCTGTAAAGCAGCTTCTCGTTCAGAGTCAGACAGGCAATGGCGGCTAGCAGCCAGCAGTCACCTACAAAACATTTTCATATCATCATGTCACTAACTTCCATGTGACAAAAACAACACAACTTTCAACTCATTTTAATAAACACAGGACATCCAAACACAATGTTTGAACATTAGTAACATTTGTGATAATTGAAACAAACGTTGCCAATTTCAGCGTTTGCAGTCCATTTATATTTACAAAAAATACTTTCTAGTGAAAAGTTGTGGGTAGGGGACTTTTGGGGCTTCCTCAAATGAAGGTGAAATTATACATTCATATGGCCAAACATGGCAGAAGATTTGTTATAATCAAGACACAATTAATTAGTTTAGCCACACATGAGTATTAACTAAAGTGTTTTTACAGAGAAAATGGGGTTTAGTTATACTTTAACAACAATCCTCCATCAGAGACACTGACTTTCTCTCTACCTTCAAGAAAAGGCACACTTGTTCCGGGAGTACAACAGTACTTAGGAATTGTTTGCTTGACCCGATGTTAGTTTCCTCAAGGATCACATTGACTCTTGCTTAGAGACTTGTTGCACTTGTGGTTAGTGGTAACTGGTAACTACATTTTTATACTCGCTGTGATATATTGGTTTTATTGTTGCTTGTTTTTCCACAGGTACACTTGCACTTATAGCGGTTCTTCCTTTTGGCACTTATTTTGGTTGTTCACAATATATGCTTCATGTTTTGGCTACTCGCAATGTTTTAGGGCTATCTTGTTGTTATTATCAGTGACCTATGCGCTTTGTAAAGCTCTCTCTTGGAAGTCGCTTTGGATAAAAGCATCTGCTAAATGAATACATGTAAATGTAAACAGTGCTGTGTTCTGATGGAGTCAAAATGTAATGATCTGTGATGAGGGGGTCAGTGTCCTAGGTGAGGGTTGGTGTCTAAGGTGAGGGTTGGTGTCTAAGGTGAGGGTTGGTGTCTAAGGTGAGGGTTGGCGTCCTAGGTGAGGGTTGGTGTCTAAGGTGAGGGTTGGTGTCCTAGGTGAGGGTTGGTGTCTAAGGTGAGGGTTGGTGTCCTAGGTGAGGGTTGGTGTCTAAGGTGAGGGTTGGTGTCCTAGCTGAGGGTTGATGGGTGATGATCACAATTGTCTTTCTGAGGAAAAGACCCAATCAAGAATGCTGACACAAGCGGTTTTGGATTGTGCAGGTGTGTGTGCCACAGAGTGTCGCAGCGGGTGAACAATGTAAGTGTAGAGCAGGGAGGGGGGGAGGTAGGGTGAGCACCACAGCCTGCCACTGTCCCCCCTGGAGCCCTTTTATACACTGACAGGGCCGTACAACAATGAGAAGTGCTGCCGGCCAGATTCCCTTTCCAAAAGAACAAGCACAATATGAAGAGGCCACTGCTGGTGAAGTATGTGTGCGTGTGTGTTTTTCTCTCCAAACAGGTTACAGACATCTGTCATCAGAAGCACAGTATTATTCTGCAGCCTTGTCAAACTTTTTTTTTCTTCTCTTTTTGTTGGACCCCAGGAAGATTAGCTCGTCCCACTTTGGTGACAACTAATGGAGATCCTTTTCACAATAAACAATAATAAACTATACAGGCATCCAGCATTCCTCAGCTCAGCTCATGTCTCCATAGGTCCACCCGCAAAAAAACAATGAGGTAAACAAACTGCTACGTGAGCGAGGTGAGCGTCACGTGTTTTGTGATTGTGACTGGATTTGTGTTGCAGTTGGTCTGTGTGCTGAGCAGGAGGACTCTATTACCCAAATCTCCCTGGCAGATGTCTGTCCGGCTGGCTCCGCCCACAATGAACTGAGGGTTCTCACAGATCTCCTGCAGACACAAACATCAACATGGACCATCTGACACAACTGAGGGTTACATAAGCATCATGAACCACTCCAAACTTGACAGAACCACTACTAAAGACAGCAGATGTTGCTTAGATTAGAAAAGGAGAGACGCACATGATCAAGTAAAATATTGAAAAGGAAAAAAAATCTAACCCGCTCATAAACGTTTCCCAATAATTTAGTCGGCAGAGTCAGACATGGACAGTGAGGGACATCCACTATTCCCAAAAGCTGTTGCATGAACACTCATATCCAGAACCCCACAGACATGATTCTCACTTCTCAAACAGCCTCAGCACCGGCCTGAGACCTCCAGGCTGGGGTCTGTAGATCCACTACAACATTCCAGTAAGCCTGCTCACATGCGCAGGCCATCCCACGCCAGCTTACCCTGTCACCAACCCCCCCACCCCACCCCACCCCACGCCCAGACTCCTACCTTGGGCCTCTTCCACACGATGTTCTTGACCTTGTTGGACTTGTGGCCCAGCTCCTTGAAGCCCAGAGACTCCACAGAGGCTGGGAAGGTTTCATCCTCAAACAGGCTCTTCTTGTCCAGGCACTCCTGCTTCAGGGTGCTGTAGTCTTGCCCGCTGAAGCGCAGGGGCTTGCTCAGCGAGCCTTCCCCATCTCTCCTCTCTCTCTCCCGGATCAACCGGTCACAGAAGAAGCCAGCCGGTGTGTAGGGCATTTTGTCACGCCTGGTTTTTTTTTTTAACTGGCTTTTGCCACTTCTACTAAAGTCTTACAAGCCTAAAAACCCTGGCATAAATCCAAACAGCTGACCTCTGATTGGCTGCGTGTCCGTGTGACGTGGTGCTCAGAGGTCATGGAGCAAGACCTGGGGGACATTGACTCCACACTCACGTTTACATTCAGCAAGCACAACGCAACACACGCACACACACCTTTTTGTTGCGTTCTCATTGGTCAGTGACACAATGACCTGGTCCTGGTGGTGGCTCTCTCGTGGCATCATTGTTGAGTGACACAAAGGCCAGTGGGCAGCATCCCAGGCCCTGTAAAGGGTGGTCCGGGGATGGCCTGCCTCAGCAGAAGGCATTCAAACCTGTCTAAACCTGTTCTCAATGGAGCTCAGCATCGAGCAGTTTCAGCAGAACCAGGCCCCGGTCAGCCAGCGAGCTTCCCAGCACTGGCCGTCATTTCATCCTTCAGTACTGTGTGGTGGGGTGTCGGTCCACAGCCCGCAGACCGGGTCGCCTCAGTCACAACAAACGATGGGGATTGCATACTCTCTCCCTGGTGGAGAGTGATGTCACGATAGTACTCATTAGGCCGTTTATGGCGAACCAGCCAGGATTTGGCCGACGGGCTGTTTGACATCAATGCTGGCGAGTCAAAGTGCACATGTTGCACACCCACCCCTCCTTCAGGACTAAGCACCACCCCAAACCTCGAGGACAGGTCAAGTCTATCCTTTAAGTTTTGCCACCTTAGCCACAATACTCCCACAGCAACAACAGAACCGCACACAAAGCAGACCAAACCCCTGTACCTGACCTTTATCCACCTGGGACCAGGTGAGGTCACCAGGCCAGGGCTTTCTTTACTGGTCATGACAGATACGCATCATAGACACAAACCAGCTCCTCTTTCACAACAGAATAGCGACCGGTTGATGTTTAACGTACATGGTTTTTATTTTCTTAGGCAAGATATTGCAACTGTGCAAAATCATTACAAAGTCAGCATTTTTTTTTCATCACCACTAACCTCTTGCTCATTCACAATCAAACAACATTTAAATATTCTTCATATTGCAGTGGACTAGGTCTATCCCTGGTACATGTTATTTAAACAAGTATTATAAAAGTACTATACTTTAAAGTACTATACTATATAAAGTACTATACTATAGAAACTACTATGTTATAAAAGTACTAAACTATGAATTACTATACTACAAAGCTACTACGTCATATTGTCCTCAAGAAGTTATGGTTGCACTTTAGTTGAGATGAGATATCCCAAAATAAGATTTTTATTTGTATTATAAAAGCTTTTGTTTTGTGAATCAAATGTACTTCTCCTCCACCTCCAGCCCCCTGCTCCTCCAGTCCCAGCCCCTACTCCTCCACCGCCAGCCCCCTGCTCCTCCAGTCCCAGTCCCAGCCCCTACTCCTCCACCTCCAGCCCCCTGCTCCTCCAGTCCCAGCCCCTACTCCACCTCCAGCCCCGTGCTCCTTCAGTCCCAGCCCCTACTCCTCCTCCTCTTGCCCCCTGCTCCTCCAGTCCCAGCCCCTACTCCTCCACCTCCAGCCCCCTGCTCCTCCAGTCCCAGCCCCTATTCCTCCACCTCCAGCCCCTACTCCTCCACCTCCAGTCCCCTGCTCCTCCAGTCCCAGCCCCTACTCCTCCACCTCCAGCCCCGTGCTCCTCCAGTCCCAGCCCCTACTCCTCCACCTCCAGCCCCGTGCTCCTCCAGTCCCAGCCCCTACTCCTCCACCTCCAGTCCCCTGCTCCTCCAGTCCCAGCCCCTACTCCTCCACCTCCAGCCCCCTGCTCCTCCAGTCCCAGCCCCTACTCCTCCACCTCCAGTCCCCTGCTCCTCCAGTCCCAGCCCCTACTCCTCCACCTCCAGCCCCCTGCTCCTCCAGTCCCAGCCCCTACTCCTCCTCCTCTGGCCCCCTACTCTGTGTGGATCTCCCAGTCCTCCTCCACCTTCAGGTTCAGTCCTGTCACCGACAGAACTTCCCTCGCTTCCTCAAACCCAAACTCCACAGGGACGGACTTGGAACCTGCTGGAAGGAAAACGCTGAGTCACTAGAACACCAGCGAAGGCCCCTATACACAACCACAGCTGGCGAATCACAGGTATCATATTGTTATCATTTCACAAAATTTTTTGTTCAATTACTTAAGGTTTATACCTAAGTAAAAACAAGGAATCCCTCTTATGACAGTAATTTCTGTATTTACCTGTTGGGTAATTGCTAGACTTTCAGCCGTTCTCACCTATAGCCCTTAGTAACATAGTTACCATGGCGGCAGGATGTCACAGAGCCTCACCTGAGATGTGTGCTGTCACTCTGGAGGGCTTCTTACTCATCCCCATGACGATGACAGACTGCACCACGCTGCCAGAGACGAAACGGCCCTCCTCGCTGGCACAGCTGGAGGTCACCATGGTAACACCACAACAGTCTTGGATTAATGTTGTTGATTACATTGTCACCGTCAGTGTGCTCAACTCTCTCATAGCTAGAGTACAGGGTGTGTGTGTGTTTTTAAAGTGTGTGTGCATTGTGTGTGAATGTGCAGTGTGTGTGTTTGTGCAGTACGTGTCCATGTGTGAATATGTGTGTGTGTGTGTGTGCGTGCCTCACCAGCAGACCAGACGGCCTGACAGCATGCTGAATCGGCGCAGGCAGAAGTCTTTTCTGTCCCGGTACCCAAAGGAGTGGCCGTCGTCTAGGTACAGCTCTCCAACAGCGTCGCCCTGCAGGACGGAGGGAGAACTGCAGTCAGGATGCCAGTTACCTCACAACGGTCCAAAGAACATGGGCCGAGTCATCAAGTAGGGCCTCAAATATATTCCCGCCATTTTTTTGATTGAAGATTATTTGGTTGATCTATTTGAACTCAAATTTGAGCAGGCAGGTTGATAAAGCCGGGGGGTGCTCACGTTGGAGCCCAGCGCCACAGTGAGGCAGAAGGGGAGGAGCTCCAGGTCAGCTGTGCAGGAGCCACAGCCTGCTCTCCTGGGCACCACCGTGCCCCCACGCTGGAACACAGGGACCTGGACACACAGGGGGAAGAGACACGGGGTGGAAGGAGGGGATGAGACACGGGGTGGAAGGAGGGGATGAGACACGGGGTGGAAGGAGGGGGTGAGACACGGGGTGGAAGGAGGGGATGAGACACGGGGTGGAAGGAGGGGATGAGACACGGGGTGGAAGGAGGGGATGAGACCCGGGGTGGAAGGAGGGGGTGAGACACGGGGTGGAAGGAGGGGATGAGACACGGGGTGGAAGGAGGGGATGAGACACGGGGTGGAAGGAGGGGATGAGACACGGGGTGTAAGGAGGGGATGAGACCCGGGGTGGAAGGAGGGGATGAGACACGGGGTGGAAGGAGGGGATGAGACACGGGGTGGAAGGAGGGGATGAGACACGGGGTGGAAGGAGGGGATGAGACACGGGGTGGAAGGAGGGGATGAGACACGGGGTGGAAGGAGGGGATGAGACCCGGGGTGGAAGGAGGGGATGAGACACGGGGTGGAAGGAGGGGATGAGACACGGGGTGGAAGGAGGGGATGAGACACGGGGTGGAAGGAGGGGATGAGACACGGGGTGGAAGGCAGACAGGAGAGAATGTTTTTATGTTAGATGCTGCTGTTGGACAAAAGAACGTCTCCTCTTAGATATATATTTCTATTAAAATCACATTTCTGAGCTCGTCAAATAACAGCCGATAACAATTGAATGTAATGTAAAGTAGTCTGATGTGATGTAACTCACTGTGTCCAGGGTCACTGGCACCCTCACGGTCTGGCCTCCTCTGACCTGCTCCATCGACTGGACGTCATACCAGACCTACAGCAGATAGAGCACATCATACCAGACCTACAGCAGATAGAGCACATCGTACCAGACCTACAGCACATCATACCAGACCTACAGCAGATAGAGCACATCATACCAGACCTACAGCAGATAGAGCACATCGTACCAGACCTACAGCACATCATACCAGACCTACAGCAGATAGAGCACATCGTACCAGACCTACAGCACATCATACCAGACCTACAGCAGATAGAGCACATCGTACCAGACCTACAGCACATCATACCAGACCTACAGCAGATAGAGCACATCGTACCAGACCTACAGCACATCATACCAGACCTACAGCAGATAGAGCACATCGTACCAGACCTACAGCACATCATACCAGACCTACAGCAGATAGAGCACATCATACCAGACCTACAGCAGATAGAGCACATCATACCAGACCTACAGCAGATAGAGCACATCGTACCAGACCTACAGCACATCATACCAGACCTACAGCAGATAGAGCACATCGTACCAGACCTACAGCACATCATACCAGACCTACAGCAGATAGAGCACATCGTACCAGACCTACAGCACATCATACCAGACCTACAGCACATCGTACCAGACCTACAGCACATCATACCAGACCTACAGCAGATAGAGCACATCGTACCAGACCTACAGCACATCATACCAGACCTACAGCAGATAGAGCACATCGTACCAGACCTACAGCACATCATACCAGACCTACAGCAGATAGAGCACATCGTACCAGACCTACAGCACATCATACCAGACCTACAGCAGATAGAGCACATCATCCCAGACCTAGAGCAGATAGAGCACATCATACCAGACCTACAGCAGATAGAGCAAATCATACCAGACCTACAGCAGATAGAGCACATCATACCAGACCTACAGCAGATAGAGCACATCGTACCAGACCTACAGCAGATAGAGCACATCGTACCAGACCTACAGCACATCATACCAGACCTACAGCAGATAGAGCACATCATACCAGACCTACAGCAGATAGAGCACATCATACCAGACCTACACCAGTTCAGACACAATGAACGACAACGACAATCATCACCGCGCCCACGGACGACCAGAGGGAGGCGACAGCTTTACCTCCCCAGAGCCGGGCAGGACCACCTGGACCTCTGCAGCCCCAGCTTCAGTTACAGGACAGACCAGCAGGGCAGCCCCTGCACAGACACACAACTGTTACAACACTGGTCTACCTGCGGTACAGCATTCAGCAGGACTGAAGAGAGAATATCATAGAGCTGAGTCGAGTACAGTAGGCTGGAGTAGAGTCAAATGGAGTAGAGCCAAATGAAGCAGAGCAGATAACAGTATAGCAGAGTAAAATAGCATCTTGAATGGAATAAAACTCTTGTGTCCATCCAGGATCGAAATTTGCATTTGCCACGACCTTTCATAAAACGTGTCATGCATAAAGAACCTTCTCTATTCACTAAATAGATTCTTCCTTCACTAAATCCATCCATTGTCTCCCTTCATTGACAGCGACAGATGAGGATCCATCCTCACCGATCATGTACTGGCGGTCCACAGAGAAGGTGTTCTCCTCTCTGGGGAATTCTACCCACAGCGGTCTGAGGTGAGCACACGAGTAGAAGATCAATCAGAACATTGACATTTTTACATTAACAACACGTATAACACGTATAACAATATGTATTTATGAATTTGATCCAAAGCGATGGTCCAGTCAGCACAGGTGCAGGCCTCACAACTCCCTCCCCCCCAGCAGGGGGCAGCCCTCACCGTAGCGGGGCCAGGCCGCAGCGCTGGCTGAGGTAGAAGAGGGTGTACCAGTAGGGCAGCAGGCGGTACCGGCTCTGGACGGCGCTGCGGATGGCTGCCGTGACGTCGTCCCCAAACAGCCAGGGCTCGCGGCGGCGTGCCGTCTTGGCGGAGTGGCCTCTGAAGAAGGGCTGCAGGGAGCCGGCCTGGTACCAGCGCACCAGCAGCTCTGGGTCTGGGTCCTGCACGAACCCACCCACATCCGCTGGTCCACACACACGCACGCAGTTTAGTCAGCATCTAACACCTATTAGCAGTTAGCATGCTTAGTGCCACAGCTATTGATGGCTATCAAACACCAGGCAAGGTCAAAGGACTTTATTCCATTCTGTCACACTTTCTTCAGCGACTTTAGGTGAACCAGAGAGGATCATCTATTTGGAACAACCGGCATTGATGATGTGTTAAGGCATTGAAGGTGTTGCCTCGTGACGTCACGCCTTGTGACGTCACTGCTGTATTGTTTCGGGTCCCAAGTCCAGTCCTCACCTCCACAGAAGGCCACGCCCACCACACTGAGAGACAGGAGCATGGGGATGGAGATCTGGAGATACTCCCAGGACGCCACGTTGTCACCAGTCCACACTGCACCTGTCTCACACACACACACACACACACACATACATACATACATACATAACTGAGTTATTCAGACTCTTTTTTTTACCTCATTTTGTCTTGTTTCTACCAAACCTCTGTGTGTAACGCACCAGCCATGTTTGTAACATAAGCAACCCTGTTGGAAACGTACCAAACCTCTGAGAGCCAGCAAAGAAGGAGCGAGACAGGACGAAGCTTCTCTCTGACCCTGCTGAGCGGGTCACCAGGCCCTCCGCCGTGGACATGTGCTGGGAGGGACACACACAGTGTTACACACGCCATACACACACACTGTCACGCACTCCACTCCCTGCCTCTGCCGGGGGGGGGGGGGGGGGGTCACCTGGAGAAAGCCATAGAGGTTGTGGAGGTCCCTGTGCTCCCAGCCCCCATGATGCACTGTGTCCTTGGGCATGGTCTGCTCTGGGCCCCCGAACACCGAGGGCTCGTTCATGTCGTTCCACACAAACAGGGAGGGTGTGGAGCCCTGGGCCGCAGGCAAACACAAGTTGTCAGGATTTCCAGAGATACCTGGTCAGCTGGCATGTTCCAGGCGTGCTGTGCTCACTCACAGGGTACTTGTCCAGGCTGAACTGTCTGGAGTACCAGGACCGAGTGGCGGGGTTGTTGTAGTCCAGGTAGGAGGACTCACCTGGGGGGGGGGGGGGGGGGGGGGGGCAGAAGGACAAAGCAAAATGGAATGATTTGAGAATGATTTGGGAAGGGTGGTAGAGCATTTCACTGATAAGTGGTTCAAATCCTCCCCTGTATGCTGCTTTCGATCTAAATGAACATATTATATTACAAGAAACAAACCTGGCCAACATGATGCCTGATAGATATTCCCCTCTCTGTCCCTCACAAAATGGCCACCATTTCTCGCCTCATTGTATAACGGCCATTCGTAGTCAATCTTGATGTGAGGATCACTGATGACCACCAACTGCAGCATGTGTGACCAACGACAAGATGTTAGTGTCAGCAGCACAACAAACATCCGATCATATTTGATTTCTATAGCCATGTTCATCAGCAATGTCAAAGACGGCTTCCCAAAGGCCCACAGCTCAGCATCTATAACCAACCTCAACCTGTGGAACCATCCACCAAGCAGAAACACAGGAGCCACCCTGACCTTCCTCTTTCGGGCCACCAGATGGCGCTGAAGACCGAGCGGATCGGGGAAGTGGACCGGGTCCCAGGTGAAGTAGCGCTTCCCGTCCGTGTGCTCGATGTCCAGCCAGATGACATCATAGGGGATGGAGTGAAGGTCGAAGCCGGCGTCCACCGCCTTCACGTCCGCCTCGTCATCGTAGTTCCAGCGACTCTGGTGGTACCCCAGAGAGAAGAGGGGGGGCAGGGCCTGCGGGCCTGACCAGACCACATTTAGAAACTCTAATGTCCAGCTGAACAAAAGAACCCTATGTTGCAGTAATACTGAGCAGAGCCTCATGCATTCATCTCAGAGAGACAATTTTAATTTGATTGCTTTTAATATGTTTACACAATTTAACAGACGCTAGTACACAGGGCGACATACAAGTGCAAAGAAAGTACAGCAGAAAATGTAAGGATCAGAAGTGCAACAGTATTTCAGTGGTCAGAGTCAAGGAACAATAATAATATCCAAAAATGGTGTGTGTGTGTGTGTGTGTGTTGGGGGGGCATGCTGTACCTGTGAGCTGAGCGTACTGGCTGAAGGCGAGGTAGGGGGTGGGGCCCAGCAGCACCATGCAGTCCAGCACCCCGCTCTCTGACAGCCAGCCCACGTCCGTCTGAGGAGGAACCCTGCTCCTCTTCACGGGGGGGGCACCCTCCTTCTGGGGGCCAGAAAGTACCAAAGGTACAACGGAACACATACATATGAGGTTAACATGAAGGGAATATAAAGTTACATATGAAGGCAATACTTTTATATGTTACTTCCTCATGGCTGTGTGTCTGTGTTATCCGCTCATGGCTGTGTATGTGTGTATACGTGTGTGTGTGTATGTGTATGTGTGTGTGTGTGTTGATGAAGAAAGTGTTTTGTCCGTCTCTTCATAAACGGAGTGACTAAGTTCAGTTGAGTTCTGGATTTTAATAAGTATTTATCAATCTGCAGATTGGGAGAGAAAACCAGACCTCTGACAATAAATGACAACACAACACCAGGCTTAGGTCTCAATCAAGTCTCTCTCCGCTCTGAAGGACAGAGGACCATCTTTTATAGGGCACGAGAATGTAAACATAGATAGTGACAGTCAGGCAGTAATGACGTTACAACAGTCTCAGAGAAAGAGATTCACAGCTCCCAACACATGACCACTCAAACTACAGAGTTCATAGTTGGAGCTCTCCTTGTAGTCATGACAAGGACCATTTAGTCAGTACTTTCTCCTGATCTCAAACATCTATTAACCCTGACACATAGACACAATCTACTCTTATTAATAGCAAGCTTACATGAGAACATACTAACTAGTATCCAATGACTAGTTCTCTTGATTAGTGAATAATGTAAGCACACAGGAAATCTAAATTTCTTCCACAGTGTGTAAGGCTGGGCGATATATCGAATATTAGCGATAATATTGCAATAATTCTGACGACAATGTAAAATTTAAAAATATCGTGAATATTGTTTTTTATGGTCCTTGTGTTGCTTGTGTTTTAAGATCACTGTCTGGCTCCTCTGTGTTCACACAGACAGACACACACACAAACTGCAAATTGCACGCGCACAGGCACTCTCTTTTGCTCTCTTTTTGTCCTGTCACATAAGGACCACTGCATGAATTGTTCCATGTGAAGTCAATTTTGTCAGGTTGCAAGTACCATGTTATGGCAACTGGTTACATTTGCACTACACATTTTGTACTTTGTAACAATAGCTGTTCTATCTAAATTGTTTTTGTTGTTTTCTGATGGGGGCAAAATAAAATATTTTGCATACATATCGCGATATATAACGAATATCGTATATATTTTGAAAATATCGAGATATCAAATTTTTTATATATCGCCCAGCCCTATGTGTGTGTTACCTCCTCATGGCTGGGGGTGTAGTGGACGTCCACCAGAGTCTCAGAGGCGTTGAGCCAGAACAGCCCCAGGGTTCTGTCAGGCCTGTGGGCCAGCAGCAGAGGTACCGAGCCATACAGTCCCAGACGGCTGTTGGTTTTATAAGCAAACACGTCCAGGTTGTAGAGGCGATACGGCTCACTGCCCCTGGGAAAAGCACAACACTAATATTAGCCTAGCACACAAGCATCAGCCTAGCAGCGCTAGTATTTGCCCAGCAGCGCTAACATTAGCCTTGCAACACTACCATCAGTAGGCATTAGACAAGATATAAACTAAAACGATTTAACCTGGTGTCCTTGAGCAGAAGGCTGTCGGCGTGTTCAGGGAGTCCGTACACATGTCTGAACCCATGGAGCCTGAAGTCAGCTCCCACACTACTGGGGCCTGCGGAGGGAACCAGATGGTCACTAGTGGGTCAGGGGTCAGGACTGGGTTTGAGTTGGATTAATCAAAGTGTGGATCTACCATTGGCTTGAATGTCAACAAACTGTCTGAAAGTCTCTCTGTGTAAACCTGACTGGTCGTCAAGATTCTGTGGGAACAAAACCGTGTGGCTAAGTCAGACAAGATCCAGATGAACAGCGAGGAGAAGAATGTTTTGTTTTATACTGTTTACAGACATGCTCACCTCAGTCTGGGAGGTTCTGGGAGAAAAAGGGTTAGAAAAAGAGGTCAGATTTCTATTAGAAAATGCTTGTTTCCTTAAGCTCCCATCCCTCCTCTCCATCTCCTCTCCTCCACAACTTCTATCCAACCGATCTTCTCTCCTTCCCCCCCCTCCTGTCTTTACCTGGAGTGGTTCTGGAGAGTTTCAAAGCGCAGTTTGTCTGTGGGGTTGAATGTGACCACCACCTGCTCTCCACACAACACCTCCACACGGAGAGGCCGGCTCCAGACCCTGGCCTGGTGCTGGCCCAGTCCCCAGGCGAGAGACACCGAGTCCCCCCTCCTCTGCTGGACCCTCAGCCTGCCGGAGGAACACGAAGAGGTCACCTCCAAAACAGTATGGAAACCTACCCGGGCTGAACAGGGTCGGATCAATGAAACCGTTAACAATAGATGTTGTTCATTTAGCAGATGCTTTTATCCAAAGTGACATACAAAAACAGCATTTAGAAAGCATACCAGGAAATCTAGGATCAAGAGTGCATAGTTCTAACGACATTTCAGTGGTTAAAGCCATGGAATGGTTTGTATTTGACCAGGCACGGTGCAAAAACATCACCTCAGCTACCAGGCACGGTGCAACAATCTCATCAAAACAACAGCTGAAGGACTCTGTGGCTCTTACGGTTCACAGATGGGCTCTTGAATCAGGACATCTTGGACCCGGTAGCGAGCTTTAATGGGCTGGAGCTCATCGATGAGGATCCTGACAGCATGTCCGTTACTGATTGCTGATATGGTGAGCAGCAGTCTCACCTGGGATCAGGAAGACGAGGTTTCTGGTCAACGCTGAGGCTCACACTTTGCAGGAATTAAATCTATACTGCTAATTCAATGCTGCTATAACAATCACTACCTCAATTATACGAAATGTGTAATGACAATGCTGAACATATTCCAACTGTAATCAATGCTTCAATAAGAACAGATGAACTCATGCACCAGAATGTTTCTAAGTTTGTGAAAAGTGAACCATGTTCTGAGGAATGTAACTTTTGGTGTGAGGAGGAATGCAGAAGGTCAGCATGCTGACAGGGAAAGAGAGATGATAAAACTATGGGACTGGAGCAGGTACAATGGGCCTCACAGCTCTTGGGGGTAAAAGTGTCAACATCAGGAGATAAGGAGATGCATTGGGCCGTGGAGGGTGTAACTCTTTGCTCTTGGACATAACATTTACATTTAGTCATTTAGCAGACGCTCTTATCCAGAGCGACTTTAAAGTACAGGGACATTCCCCCTCGTGGCAAGTAGGGTGAAGTGCCTTGCCCAAGGACACAACATCATTTCGCACAGCCGGGAATCGAACCGGCAACCTTCTGAGTAATAGCCCGATTCCCTAACCGCTCAGCCATCTGACTCCACTATGGTCATCAGACCATCTGGTCTGTCCCGCCTTTGGAAATTCTGCTCCCCCATTGGATATACTGCCCACCCTTGGATTCCCTCCTTCCCCTTGGAGACTCTGCCCCCCCTTCCCCGTACATCATCAGACCTTTGGGTCTGGTCTGCCCCCTTCCCTTGTGATGTCATCAGACCTTTGGGTCTGGTCTGCCCCCTTCCCTTGTGATGTCATCAGACCTTTGGGTCTGATCTGCCCCCTTCCCTTGTGATGTCATCAGACCCTTGGACTGCACACCCTCAGTGACCACGAACGCCTTTGACACCTAATAGGATGACCACATCCCCTCCCCATTGTCTTCTGACCAACGACCTCACAAACACCTCCCTCTCAGGGGTACAAGACCTGTGTGCTCTGAGCAGGTAGACTGGGCAGAATTTGGACTGGGCAGAACTCTCTCTGACTTCTGTCAATACTATTCTCACGAAGACCTTCGTTTGTTGTACTCTGTGACTCTTTACTCTGTGAAGCGAGACTGGCAACATCGACTGGTATCACTGGTCTAGACTGAAGACATCCTGGTGTGTTGTATTCATAGTTTGATTGCATCATTTCTTATTAATAAACTACAAAGTACTTGGTCTGGCATTTAACCTTGTATCCTTCTCCACCTAGATTAGCAACACTTTACAGCACTCACAGCTGTTAATCCTCAGACATCAGTTGACTGACAGGTAATTAACATTTCCTAAATGCATATTATGCTGGAGAGACAAACTCATTACCTGAGAATCTACTTCCAACACTTCAAATGTCGCCCCTTTCTCTTTGAGCACAAGGGTGTCCAATAGAGCATAGTAGTGCAAGGTGGGTCCCTGCACTTGTCGCCTATTTAACAATAAAAACAATATTGTTAAGCATTTATGTCGATAATGGTGCACCATCATTGTTTTTAATGTAATACATGTTTAACAAACCTGTGAAAAGCTATCTGGTCACATTTCTTGAACTTCTCTTTACCTTCATCATCAGGAACAACACTGGAAATGTGTAGAATATTTAGAAGGGAACACAATGCTTTCTTGTGGACAGTGACATTAATTATAGTTAAAACGGCCGTAGACAATGGACCACTGTTCATCTGCCTACACAGGATGTCTCATATCACGCGCATGCTGGGAAGCGAAAGTCAAAAGTCTGTCAATGTCCGAACACAGTAAAACGTTTTTGGTTACCTCACGATGGTTTCAGTACAACCTTCGTCCGCCATTTCGTTAGTTATTTTCTCGCAGACTGTACTTGCAAATACTTCTAGTCATAATATATGGTATCTGGTCTACACATGAGGACTTTGTCACAACATACAACATGCATGTGTGTGGTATTGTTGCGCAAGAGATTTGTCTGATCACTACAGCACGCGAAGCTCCCTCTAGCGTTCAAAACAACTCACTGTATAAAGGTTAGACCCCGTAAAATGAGTACCATTGTCTATGACATAATAGCACTGATTGAAAGTCTTAAAATACAACTTAATTTCTAACAACAACCAATGTGTTCTGTTGAATGTATGTTATGTTTTATGCAGTGTTTTGATACAGCATTGCCTCCTATTGGCAGCTGTCTGTACTTTCACGTCATCAAACCCGGAACTGACTGCGGCACAAGTTCTTTATAGATACAAATAGCTAGCTTGATAGATAGCTAAAATGCCGTATATCACGGCGAATCTGCTATGTTTGTTGTTTTTTGTTACAGTAGTCCGTCTTGGGACCGCAGCAGAGGTGTCCCTATGGAACGTGGACATCGTTTCAGTGAGTTTTTTTTTCCCGATATGTTGTGTTTATTACCCCTGATAATATGCAAAACACTACTGGTCCATATACGGCTAGCTATGTAGCACTGACCTCAACGGCCCCGTGCCATCCAGACCACATGACATGCTCTTTCAACATCATGTTGACATAATGTTTGTGTCTGTTTATTGTCATTTCTCATTATTAGCATTGGTGGTGACTCGAGTACAGTAATTGGATAGGTATCCCCTCACACCAGCTGTTAGTGTGCCATCATCATTACAGACTCATTTTTACTGAGTATAGCCACGTCTAAGATAGCTAACAGCGTTTGCTGTATTCATGATCCCAGCAAATGCCTTTAGAAACACTTGATGTGTGCATTAGGTTGCTTCATACAGGGCATTCTTAGTAAGTCAGGCTAAGACTCGCAGAGTACTAATGTATGAATACTATACTATACTATACCATACCCTACTTTAAGCTACTGTGCAACTGTCCACTATACTAAATGTGACTATTACAATACTAGCCTGATACCATAGGCTACTAAACTGTACTGCATTAGGCTTGTACTATAAGCCACTAAGCAGCCAAAACATCTGGATCTGTAAATTCTGTTATTAGGACCAGGACCTAGTCTTCAGGAAGACATTGTATGCTAACACAACCATCTTCATGAAGTGTGAGTACTGAAAGTCTTCATTTTATCTAAAGTATTAACTATGTTTATGCAGTTAACCGCTCCCCGAAATCCCTTTCCCAAATGAACAACATAAGTCGTTCATGTTGCTATGGTTGCTGGTTTTTCTCCATCTCAGTTCAAGGAGATGTGTCGATGTGCGACGGCAACCTGGCCTTCAACATCAGCTGGTACCTGCGCTCATCCGTGTGCTACAACGAGGTCTTCAACACTCCCGTGAGTACACACCTCTCCTTTGTTCCCCACGCTCAGTCACACACAAATACACTGTCACACACATCACACACACACATTGTTACATACACACACAGTCATACACGCAAAGCGTCCAACAAATATAGTATCGGACATACACATAGCGTCGTACACAGCCAGTCTTATAGCAACCAAGTCCCCTTTAAATCCTTATTATCATTTGGATGTATTCAGTGTGTGCAGATGTGCTTCCACAGACTGCATGTCCCTGTCGTAGCCTCTCTCGTTGGTTTCATGCATTTTCTCACCTCCCAGGACAGCAAGGCAATGAGCATGTTCGGGATGGACCACATGTTGAGGGACGGCTGGACTGGTTTTTACAGTCAAGGCTACATGTTGTTTGAAAACTGCTCTGCCCTCTTCCTGCCCAAGGTGAGCGGGAGACAGTTACAATGCATTTACGGTGATAGTTTTATCTCAAAGTGACCCGCAAGTAGGGCACATAGAAAGTACAACTGTAGATCAAGGATCAGAAGTGCATAGTTCTAATAGTATTTTGGTGGTTAGAGTCAAGGAATGGTCTGTATTTACCAGGCACAGTGCAGGATAACCTCATCCCAGCTACCAGGCACAGTGCAGGATAACCACATCTTAGCTACCAGGCACAGTGCAGGATAACCACATCTTGGCTACCAGGCACAGTGCAGGATAACCCCATCTCAGCTACCAGGCACAGTGCAGGATAACCACATCTTAGCTACCAGGCACAGTGCAGGATAACCACATCTTAGCTAACAGGCACAGTGCAGGATAACCACATCTTAGCTACCAGGCACAGTGCAGGATAACCACATCTTGGCTACCAGGCACAGTGCAGGATAACCACATCTTAGCTACCAGGCACAGTGCAGGATAACCACATCTTAGCTACCATGCACAGTGCAGGATAACCTCATCTTAGCTACCAGGCACAGTGCAGGATAACCACATCTTAGCTACTAGGCACAGTGCAACAATATAATACAGTTTTCTTTCCAAAAACAATAGCACTAGTGTTTTCTTGAGGTTTCGGGGGTGATTGAGGTAGTACAACATCAGGTACGAATCATGATGTTCCTCTCTCGCTCGCTCACACAGGTGTACTACTCAGACTTCAGTCCCTACCAGGCCCTCAGCATTCCGTCGGTGAGTGCAACAGCGTCAACACAGACGCTCTCCTCAGGATATAGTGGGGAATTTGCTGTTGAAAAACAGCTGTCATTTTTACTGTCACGTTGTCGTTACAGAGAGAAGATGACAGACCTTCGAATCACTCCACCCCTCAGGGTTGGTCAGAGAAGCCAGTGAGTCTGTTATCCGTGATAAATATATTTATACTGTTTATAGATGCCGTCCAATCCTGTAAGTATTGGGTCAGTAAAGTCAAAATTGCACACTTCAGTACACTTCAGAAATATGAAAATATTGGGGAATTGAATCTCTGAAAGGGCTGTTATTCTGTGTTGGTAAAACATATATGTGTTGGAATTGCCAGAAATAAAAGATGACATTCTGTCCTTTTGTTTCACAGCAATCTTTTAATTATATTTTCAAAAGCTTCTGTGTACAGCAAAAATGTCAATTGGGACTTGACCTCCCAGTACTTATGGAGGGCAATGCATATGGCAATTTGTTCCATTACATGGATGTGTATTGTGTTTAAATGATGTCAACTCCCTACCAGGAAATCGGCGCTGTGGCCAAGGCCTGGTCGGACAGCCCGTACCTGTTCATAGTGAGGGTACAGTCTGCGCCATCAGACTCCATCAGTGGGAGATCAGCATTAGAGGAGGAGGTGGCGGCTAACGAGCTTCCAAGAGGCTTTGCATTCACAAGTGAGAGTCTTGTGTTTAATACGGGTCCTGTCCTGCACACACACACACACTCTTACACACACACACACTGAAATCCCCTCAATTCTATTGATAGTTGAGCAATAACTTGTCTGTGTGTTTGCAGTGACGGTGGAGATGAAAGGACCTCGTGAATACTCCTCTCCTGCTGACTGGCCTCTGATGATGGTGAGAGTTCTGTCCTACATGGTGTCTGAGCCTGTCTCTATAAGGCTGTCTGTCTAGTGGGCCTGGTGGTGAAGGTCTGTCTAGTGGGCCTGGTGGTGAAGGTCTGTGTCTAGTGGGCCTGCTGGTGAAGGTCTGTGTCTAGTGGGCCTGCTGGTTAAGGTCTGTGTCTAGTGGGCCTGCTGGTGAAGGTCTGTGTCTAGTGGGACTGCTGGTGAAGGTCTGTGTCTAGTGGGACTGCTGGTTAAGGTCTGTGTCTAGTGGGACTGCTGGTTAAGGTCTGTGTCTAGTGGGCCTGGTGGTGAAGGTCTGTGTCTAGTGGGCCTGCTGATGAAGGTCTCTGTCTAGTGGGCCCGGTGGTGAAGGTCTGTGTCTAGTGGGCCTGCTGGTGAAGGTCTGTGTGTCCTGGCTCTTCCACAGTTCTTCATGGTCATGTGCATCGTCTACGTGCTGTTTGGGGCCCTCTGGCTCTTCTGGTCCGCCTGCTACTGGAGGGATCTGCTGAGGATCCAGTTCTGGATCGGGGCTGTGATCATCCTGGGGATGTTGGAGAAAGCTGTGTTCTACTCTGAGTACCAGAGCATTCGCTACAGAGGAGACTTTGGTGAGTTGACTCATGTCATATTTGAATATTGATGCTAAATAATGTACTTATTTAGCAGACACTTTTATCCAAAAGAAACATTCTGAGGATTTGAACTTGTGACCTCCTAATCTGCAGTAAAATGCTCTACCTATCCCCTGTATTCCTACTTCAGTTCTTTAACCGTTTCACTGTTTCTTTTCAAAGTGCAAGGAGCTGTGATTTTTGCTGAGCTTCTCTCCGCCCTGAAGAGATCCCTGGCTCGGATCCTGGTTCTCATCGTCAGTCTGGGCTATGGCATTGTCAAGTTAGTTCAACCTCGCAACACTTACTCCGATTGTGTTATTCCACTGGGACAGACAACCACACCATAAATCTGTCTGTAATGTAAAAGCCATTGATTTATATGTTTTGAGTTTGGCTAAAGCAAGGGTATGAAGGGTGGAATTATACTGTAACAGCTCCAAAGCTGTCTTGTACCTTGTGCACTTGGGGTAGAGTTATGGTTGTGGTAAAGATTTCCTGTCCTTTGCAATGTCTCACAAACGTCAAACCTATAGCTCACAAACTTCACACAGCTAGCTCACAAATCTTACAAAGCTGGTTCACAACACTAGTTCCCAAACTTCACAAAACGATTTCACAAACCTCACTAACCTAGTTCACAAACCTCACAAAGCCAGTTAAAAAACCCTGGCCTGTGATTCTCTCCCGCCAGGCCTCGTCTGGGGACCACCGTGCACAGGCTGGCAGCAGTGGGCCTCCTCTACCTGGTCTTCTCCTCGGTTGAGGGAGTGCTGAGGGTCACAGGCGTGAGTTCTCACTCGTCATCGACAGGACCAGCTAGCTTTGGCTGCTAGCGTCAGTGGTGTTTTATTGAGATGCGTGTTGTGGTGATTTAAGCTCATTTGTTCCAGGGCTTCTATGGAACGGTGGCACTGGTGGCTAACCTCAGCCTCTCCCTCATCGACTCCTGCGTCATGTGGTGGATATCCTTTATGCATTTGTTTCGACGGCAGTTCACACATACGTAGACTAGCATTTAGCTGGTTAGGCATCACACCCATTCCACCTGTCCTGAGACCGTTCCTGTGCAGTGTGTGTAGCTTACTGCAGTTGTTACTGTACAGTGTGTGTGTGTGTGTGTGTTACAACAGTATGTTACCGTGCATTGCGCGTGCGTTACAATATTCGGTAATATTACAGGACCTTGTGTTCCTTAGCTTGTGTCCACATTTTCATCAGCCTGTCCCAGACCACTCGTCTGCTGAAGCTGCGCAGGAACGTGGTGAAGCTGTCTCTGTATCAGCACTTCACCAACACGCTCATCTTCTCCGTCCTGGGTGGGTAGGAAGACATGCAACTCTCTGGATGACATCGGGGTAGATTAGATTCCACATTAGCATAGTGCTTATACAGTTTGGCATTTTACAAACATACAATGATAATACACAAAGAATGAAATACGTGATAAGCAGACAACAGCAGCAAACGGTATGCAACAACAAACAGGGTTCAACATGGTTTAAGTGCATGGAGGGATGCTGTCTCACGTGAATGTCTGCTCTGAATGCGTGAATGTTACTTCTTTTACAGCTTCTATTATATTCATCATCTGGACAACCAAAGTTTTCAAGCTGGTGGACTGCCAAACGGTAACTGAGTCTAATCCAGGAGTTCCCAGTCTAGCACACCTGATTCTAAAATGAGCTGGTTGTTGTGTTGATTCAGGCTAGTTACAATGTTTAAAGCAATGAACTACAAGATGGTATCTCTTGTAGTTCTAGTTCTCTTCATCTGAGCTACACCCATTCCCGTGCTCTACCACTGAGCTACACTCATCCCCATGCTCTACCACTGAGCTACACTCATCCCCATGCTCTACTACTGAGCTACACTCATCCCCATGCTCTACCACTGAGCTACACTCATCCCCATGCTCTACCACTGAGCTACACTCATCCCCATGCTCTACCACTGAGCTACACTCATCCCCATGCTCTACCACTGAGCTACACTCATCCCCGTGCTCTACCACTGAGCTACACTCATCCCCGTGCTCTACCACTGAGCTACACTCATCCCCATGCTCTACCACTGAGCTACAATCATCCCCGTGCTCTACCACTGAGCTACAATCATCCCCATGTATGTGCCTGCGTGTTGTTCCAAGGACATGTGGGTTGAGCTGTGCTGTTCTGTCCTGTAGGGCTGGAGGGACCTGTGGGTGGACGATGCATTCTGGAGACTTCTCTTCTCCACCATCCTGCTGGTCATCATGGTGCTGCTGAGGCCCTCCGCCAACAGCCAGAGGTCAGAGGGCATTCTGGCACGGGCCTTTAAACTACTTAGTGACATGGGATGTAGGGGTGCAGCACCCATGTTTTTGGCCAAAAATAAAGACATAAAATAATATTCAGTTAGAGGAAGACAGCTTTATTTGGATATTAGTTTTTCTTATAAAGGTTGGCAAGCACACCGCATAGTCAACCCGCGGCGGTATATTGGATCAATGTTGTTAAGCGTCTGTATTCACCACCCCCAGTCAGAACCCCTTGTTCAGAATACGTTCCCATGGCCATGAACCTACATAATGTTTTTTTTCCCTGTTTACCTGGAGTAAACGGGTGTTTCACTGATGTTTGACCTGTCTGCCATTGTGAAGGTGTTTTCAGTGGCGGTCCATCTATGCAGTGTTGCGACTTGTTGTTTTGTGCCGCAGGTTCTCCCATTCCCCCCTCATTGATGAGGATGACGAGGAAGATGAAGCCAAGGAGCCCATGCTGAACGAAGCTTTTGGTGAGAAATATCAGACTATGACATTCACTATAACATCAAAACAAGGATAATGACCTGACAGGGTAATCATCTTTTTTTCAGAGGGGATGAAGATGAGAGGTGCAAAACCGGACAGTAACGGTGCCCAGAAACTGCTGAGTAAAGAGGTGGGTCCGCCCACTGTCAGGACGGATGATGTCATCTGCTCTCACGAATCATGTCACACAAATCATTGATGATTAAAAGGAACTGAGCACTTGTTGTGTCATGGCAACACAGGCTGTGGATTCAAATGTACGAAATGTTGATGATGGATGAATTGTTGGATGTTTTCAGGATGAGGATCTGAAGTGGGTGGAGGAGAACATTCCCACCACAGTCGCAGATGTGTGAGTGAAAATGTGATCATTTTCATTAGTGATTCTAGCGAGGTCTTGTGACGCTGCACTGGTGTGAGACTGTGCTGTATGGATGTGATTGTGTAATACAGTGCTTCTCAACCCTGTCCTCAGGGACCCCCTGTCCTGCATGTTTGAGATGTTTCCCTGCTCCAACACACCTGAGTCAAATCAATGGGTCGTTATCTAGCTCTGTAGAAGCCTGGTAACGAACATGCATTTGAATCAGGTGTGCTGGAACAGGGAAACATCTAAAACAAGCAGGACAGGGGGTCCCTGAGGACCAGGGTTGAGAACCACTGGTGTAATACATTGCAAGTAACACATGATAGTCATGATATATGTGTCAGTTAGTCTCTCTCCCTCCTTCTCTTATCCCATCAGAGCCCTGCCTGTTATGCTGGATGAGGAGGAGGTAAGGGCCTCTCTTTGTTCTCCCTGCTGTCCCATGGTTTACAGTCACATTTTTGTCCATGGAAGAAGAAAAAAAGCTCCCAGTTTGATGTGCCATCATTCGGCTGAGACTCATTGCTCACACACTAATCCCTGATCTCTCATTCCAGGAAATTCTCAAGACCAAGATGGAGAGATCTAAAATGGAGTAAAAAAAAAAAAGAGGAAGAGAACACTGGAAAGAGGGAGATTTCAGCGATTGGGCGACTATGAATGATTAACGGTTAAACCTAAGCGCCAAGGTAGTGAAGGAATCACGTGGCATGTTGTACACTCCTAGGTTCATTTTAGTTCTTCTCTTGTACAACCAGGAGTAGAGTGGTAGGGAACAGGAAGTAAGGCCTGTCGGAAGAGTGATAAGTGATGTCTATCAGGCATCTGCCGTCCCACTCCTGGCACAGTGAATTACAGAGACTGACACCTACCACGTTTAATACTCACTCACCTCACAGGCCTAGATTTATTTTCTAATTAGGTGTCACTTTTTCAGCAACTCCTTTCCTTGGCTCATATTATGCCACCTCAATGTAAACTGACTCTTGCCGCTGTCCTTGTGAATTCTACTGCGGTGTGGTCAGTGTGAGCTTAATAACTTATTAGCCTATAGCTAAATTGTTTTGTATTGTCGAATGGCCACGCTGTGGGATGTTTGTTGCAGAAAGTGAATACAGGTATTTATTTGTATATTCTGCGTTGTACTTGATCTGATTGTTTTGCTTTATTGCTTTTGGGTATTAAATTAAACATTTCTACTAAAAGCCGTTTTGGTCTTTTGATTGTTAAACTTGAACGTGACTGCAGTTAAATACTTTTGCCCCACAAAGCCATGCTTGAAAGCTGTGAATGTATTCCTTGTTTTAATTCGTCACTCGTGAGTGACTGACTTCGGTCACGTGCCTGTCAAACCTTCCCGAGTCAGCTAAGATATCAACAACATTGAGGAACCAGCGAGAAGCTAGCTAGCAGACACTGCATCTGAGACAAGCAAAGACATTTGAACTACCAGCGTTCAGATTTACTTTTCACCTTTCTGATTTCCTTTGCGAACCCGAGTAATACGGTTGGTCGGGAACAGCCAAGCATGGGATGAGAAATGGTTTACTATTCCTGGTTGGTTTGTCGGATCTCTTAGTGTAAGCTAACGTTAGCTAGCCTTAACTAGCTAAGTGACTGTACGATGCTAGTTAGTGGCTAGCCCTGCAAACTAGGTGTCTTCTGAAAGTGTATCAGAGATAAGCTGTATAAACATTTCGGAAACTGTTAACAGCTGGTTTGACAAACTATGAAGTATTATTTACAGTCAACTGTGTAGAATAATAATGAAGAGCGGCGGCGAGTTCACATAGGCGTGCCTACCGCCTCTTGTTAGAAGACAACTGCTTCTCTTTTTATAATCAAGCTGCACTAAAATAAGCAATCAATCATCAGCAATATTCCAAAATGCATGACGCTTATGAGCCTGTACCTATTCTGGAAAAACTGCCCCTACAGATCGACTGCCTTGCGGCCTGGGGTAAGTTGACACGACCAAACATTTTCTATCTCAATGACATTGCTGTGAAGGGGTGAAAGGCCCACCAAGTGGTCATTCAAGATGTAAATGTGGGCACTGAGGCCAGCTCGTTACAGGGGTGACCGTCGCAGCTGTAAACAGGTTAGGTAATGCTGTAATTACCAGCCTCATCACTTAGAAGTGCTTGGGCTGGACATGAATTCCAACATGTCACCCCTCGAGCTGTTGTGTTTGTACTAAGACACGCTGTCTCAGATTTCTGTTCTCTGTTGGACAGAGGACTGGCTTCTTGTGGGGACAAAACCAGGACACCTCCTACTCTACAGAATAAAGAAGGATGCAGGTGACTCAGTGCTGCTGTCTGTAAATGACTTGATGTATCCACCACTTTGCTTCCTGCTCATGGAAAAGTGGAGCATTTCCTCATACCAAACTCACCCACTCACCTTGCATGTACACAGCATGTCTTATTGACATATTATTGAATTCTCTCCACCAATAGGCACAAACAGGTTCGAGGTGACGCTTGAGAAGTCCAATAAGAACTTCTCCAAGAAGATCCAGCAGGTACTATGTTGAACGAGTACCTGGGTTGTTTGAGAACGCAGTGTGACGTGTTAGTGGTTTATAAGAAACAGCCGCGGCGTGTGTGTGTGTGTGCGTAACATGACATTATCTTCATCTGTACGCTCTCAACCACATCCCGCTCTCCTCCTCTGCAGCTTTTTGTGGTGTCACAGTACAAGATCCTCGTCAGCCTCCTAGGTACACTCTATACTCCCTCGTTCAGTTGGGACAGTTCAGTTCTTTCTCTGTGTTTAGCACGCAGTACATCCCCCGCCTCCGCGCCGTGTTTTCATGTGCTCCTCTCCTCCCCAGAGAACAACATCCACGTCCATGACCTCCTGACCTTCCAGCAGATCACTGTGGTGTCCAAGGCCAAGGGAGCAACTCTGTTTGCCTGTGACCTGCAGGTAAACCCCTGGTCCTTTTGTTGCAGTGGCTCACCGGTTAAGTGTGCCTACCACGTAGGCTGAGACCTTACGTATCTCTGCCCCTCTATCCATAACCTCCATCTCTGTCCTCTATCTACTCTATGTCTAACCTCTATCTCTGTCCTCTATCTCCGTCCTCTAGCTCTGTCCTCTATCTCTGTCTTCTAGCTCTGTCGTATATCTCTACCGTCTATCTGTAATTTATCTGTTTTATCGTGTGGTTTGCAGCAGTCCAGCTCAGGCGAGGCCAAACTGAGGATGTGTGTAGCAGTGAAGAAGAAGCTGCAGCTGTACTACTGGAAGGACAGGGAGTTCTACGAGCTGCAGGTGAGAGAGGGTGCAAGGGCAGGGGCTGGGGCCAGGGGCTGGGGCTGGGGCCAGGGGCTGTCAGTCAAGGACACATGGACGAGGGCAGAGTGAACTAAAGCAAAGAGGACAAGAATAAAGTATAGTATTTGTAACAGTCTTTTCTTTGCCTGTGTCTCAGGGGGATTTTGCCGCCCCAGACATCCCCAAGTCCATGGCATGGTGCGAGAGCTCTATCTGTGTGGGCTTCAAGAGGGACTACTACCTGATACGGGTGAGGAGGACCTTCATCCTCTCATCCACACTCATCCACACTCATCTACTCTTGTCCACACTCATGTACACTCATCCACACTCATCTACTCATCCACACATCCACACTCGCCCAGCATGTTCACAGAATGTTTATTCTATGGACGCGATCAATGGTGTTCAGTTCTCGCATACTAGACTGCATGTGAGCCCAGCACTACACTCTAATAACGAGTGTCCGCTAACTGACGACAGTGCGTGATCGTCCGTGTCCTGTGTTGTCAGATGGACGGGCGAGGCTCCATCAAGGAGCTCTTCCCCACCGGCAAGCAGCTGGAGGCTCTGGTCGCCCCACTGGCTGATGGGAAGGTGGCGGTGGGCCAGGATGACCTCACGGTGGTGCTGAACGAGGATGGGGTCTGCACCCAGAAGTGCGCCCTCAACTGGACAGACATCCCCATTGCCATGGGTAAAGACTGGGGAAATGATTGTCAGTCTAGGTTCTTCCCATAATGCATTGCCAGGTGTGACTGGGATCTTGGGGAATGTTGTCACGCCGTTTTTTTGCTGTGAGTAACGCAAGGTGCCGGTTTTATGAGTAGCGCCCTTTTTCCCCACATACAGGCACTGTGTTAAACACAGGAACTTTACCTCCCCTCTACACACACACACGCACACATGTTAAGTGTAAGGTCAATATTTTCCGTGGGCAGTGTGCAGGCTCACGACCAAGACCCCAGAGACCACGAAACATGCCCAGTTTTCCAATGACCTTTGGTGACAAAGAAAATGCAAAGTTAGGCCCCCTTTCTTCTTATAGGCCCCTTTCATTCACATTGGAATGCAGAAATAACTGCATGGAAGGGGAAATGAAGCCTTAAAGCCTTCAGGTTTCAAAAAGGTTTCCAATTTCCTCTTTGTGATAAACGCCGACATAGGTTGTGGCTTTGGCTGGAGTCAGGGCAGGATGAGGTGCAGCCAGCCTCAAACCCTCCTCTCCTGTCATCCACGTCCCTGCTGTCAGGGCAGCCTGGTGGAGCAGCCAGCCAGCCCAGGGCCTCCTCCCAGGCCTGTCTAGATGGCTGGCTCCAGCTGGATTTCCTGCCTCTGAAGCCTGGATGTCTAATCCCCCTCTCTCTCTCTCCCTCCCGACCCCAGAGCACCAGCCCCCCTACATCATCGCTGTCCTGCCCCGCTACGTGGAGATCCGGACCTTCGAGCCTCGCTTGCTGGTCCAGAGTGTGGAGCT